>NC_042621.1:71188450-71498792 GCF_901001135.1 Rhinatrema bivittatum | reverse complement strand
CCTGGGTCAAGTGAACTGGTGGATGCATGTAGACCTGAGGCAACCTGAAGTATATCCAATCTTGGATCTCCAGGCGAATGCCTTGCTCAAGGAGAAAAGGGAGAGATAAGGATGTTAAGAAGTGCAGTGAATCACCCTCATGGCCTCTTACTGATCATTCCATCTCAAATGCATCAGGTTCCCTGACCAGGCTGGGGGACTGGAGCTCTAACTGCATCAGGACACAGCTTCTCAGCTCGGCTTCAGCACTGCTGACTGGACCGCCAGCAGCTATGCATGGTGCTTTTTTTTTTCTGATGCACCGATGAGCCCTGCGGGGCATGCAAAGGGCTTATGAACCCATGTTCACAGCACTTCTGCTCTTTGCTCAACTCTGGCAGAGTGGCAAATCCAAAAACCTGTGACACACAAAAAGGAGCTTTGCTGTGCCTGCTCAACTTGACATGGAGGGAACCTGAGGAGGCACCAGTCCAAGAGGAGGAATTCACCAACCTGTGAAGTTCTTCCATCTTCCAGGCCCTGTTCCTCTTGGACCTCAGTGACATTGGGCCACAGTCTTAACAATTAGTTGTATCATGGTCTGGCCCCAGGCATTTATAGCAAATGTTGTGGCTATTGGCAATGGACATCTTCCAGCTACACATAGTTCTTGTACTAACTTCTTTTTTGTTTTTCGATAGCACTGAAAAGTGCTATTGAGGGGCTACTGAGACAGGAAAGCAACTCAAAGCGAGTTGAGATGAAAAAAGTAGTACCAAAACAGAGGGATGGAAGCTCAGACAAACAAATATATATAAAAAAATAAAAATAAAAAGAGAGACTGTGGGGCTCATGAGGCTGTGTGTGGAAACTCCCACATGTTCTGTAGAGCAAAAGCTCTATGACCTAGGAAAGGTTCTATTAGCGCCATCAGATGACATCTCCCACTCCATCGCTAATTCAGCTAAAACAAATAAAAAACAACCCAGGAACATAAGATTTTTGAAGTTAAAATGATCAGATACTTTGAAATTGATAAGAAAGTAAAAAATTCAAGTCTGAGAGCCACTGCCCATTAACCTTCTGATCACCACATCAAACCCACCTTTGCTCCCCCCCCCCCCTATCATTAGAATGCATTTTGTGATTCACTGAGCATGTCTTTTGTTTTTACTTATTCTGAGGCAGATCTAATAAGGTGTGCTAGGCTGAGTATACATTACTATTCATGTTTGTGCATGTAGCTTTACTTATGATTAAATAAGGATTTTAGTGTGCAGACAGGCTGATGCAATATCGGTGTGTGGAAAACAGGCGCTCAAGATTGAGTATCCGTTCTAACGCACGACGATGCACATCTCCAGGTCACCTGATGATATATTTAAATGGGCTGCCACAGTAAAAAGGAGGCACGAGGGGAAATTGTGTGCCCCTAGTAACTCCTTGGCAGCGGGCACCCAGGAGAGGTGGCTGTCAGTAGGTTAGGAAAACAGATGCTCAATTTTATGAGCGCCCCTTTTCCTAACCTGTGAAAAGCCATGAGTTAAAAATATATATGCTCGTTAATTGAGCATCCAATTTTCCTAACCTGACTGCCGGCATAATTTTTTTTTTTTTTTTAAGGGATATCCTTTTTTGGTTCCTCCGACTTAATATCGCCAAGTTATTACGTTGAAGGAACTACAGAAAAGCAGTATTTTCTGCTTTTCTGTAATCTTTTTGGAAACCTCAAGAATTAACACCTGCTTCAGGGCAGGGGTTAATTTTTTAGGGTAAATGTTCGCGTCGGGTGGACATTTTTTTTGCATTGGGGAAATAGCTAATAGCCTCATCAACATGGATTTATATGTGAAGAGTGCTATTAGCTACGTGCTTGGTTGGACGAGCATTTTGGACGCACCAATCCCCACTAACATGCGTGTCCTATCGCATGTTGAGCCATGCACTGAAGCCAGCGATGGTATTGCATCGGCCTGAGATTGTGTACACAAATTAGTAATCCTGCAAGTAAATCCCATATTAAAGAAAGCATTAGTTCCCAATGCAGGGAGGTGTGTTGAAGCCTGAAAGCTTAAATCATATTTTTTAATGCTGGAAATGCAACTATTGGGTCAGAGGTAAAGTCAGCTCACATTTCTGGGGCTAGTCAGTCTATGGTGCTGTGCCAACAGTCTATGGTGCTGTGCCAACCTTGAGTTCCTGACTGCGAGGGTCATGGAGTCTGGTCACCCTGCGAACCTCAAGTCCAAGACTGCACAGCACCAGAAATTAGCACCAGAAATGTGAGTTAACACCTGGGTCAGAGATGACGTAAAAATTTCCAAACAAATAAAACTAGGATAAGCTCCAGTATTCGAGATCAGTCCCCTGAGCCAAAGGGAGCCTCCGCCCACCCACCTACCTCCACTGACCTATCAATACTCCAGAGCCTCTCCCCCCCCCCCCAAAAATAGTTTCCCTTTCCTGGCTCTCCCTGTCTTCAATGCCAGCCTTTTCAGTCTTATGTACACACATCATATTTGTGTGCGCTACTTATACTAGGGCCAATGTAATAAGGTGCATGTGTGCATATTTTTGTCTTAGCACAGTTTTTAACAACTCCCAATGCATTTCATTGCATTCACTTACTATATCATGAATTAACATGTTTTTCAGTACAATAAAGAAAATGTGAGCTAAAATTTCACACATTTTACTCATGTTTTATTATATAAAACTAATTTCAGACCTAAGGAAGGAGATGTCAGCTCCCAAAAGCTAATCAAATGTATTGTTAGTCCTAAGAAAGTTTTACTTTTTAATCTTTTTTGTTTGTTAACCTTTTGTTTCCATGCATTCAAGTGAATCAGCACAGCAACCACATTACTTTATCCACAAATTTCAAGAAAATTAAAAAGGTTATTCACAGAGAAGTAAACTGAGTCAGAATTTCCTCCCAGAGCAATTATTTATCTTAAACGTGTGTAAAAGATCAGCAGATTAGTTTATTCCTTTCCACAAATCAAACTCATTCCCACCAAATACTTTTGATGGGCTACATCTCTATAAACCTGACTTTGCCAACTGCTCTTGTTAATCAAATTCAATTTTCCATGGCACTTAAGAGCACTTAAGTCTGTTTCCAAGAAAGAGGGAAGACATATTTGAAAGGGAGTCGGGGCTCTCAGTGCCCATAGTGCCAAAAAAAAAAAAAAATTTAAAAAAAAATGTATAGGGACAGATTTTAAAAGGTATGCGTGCAGCCTACATTTGTGCGCGCTATCCGACGCACACAAATGTATGCCCAATTTTATAACATGCGTGCGCAGAGACCAGTTGGCTTTCCCCATTCCCTCCGAGGCCGTTCCAAAATCGGAACTGCCTCGGAGGGAACTTTCCATTCCCCCCCCCCCCCCACCTTCCCCCTCCCTTCCCTGTCCTGCCCCAGCCTGGAAAAAAAAAACCCCCATCCCTTTGTTGTGGAAGTTACGCCTGCCAAAGGCAGATGCAACTTGCGTGCACCAGCCAAGTGCCAGTGAGCGATCCCCCGGCCAGCGGCCATGGAGAGGCCTCTGGCCCCCGCCCATTTTTTCAAGCCCCGGGACTTACACGCATCCCGGGGCTTTACGTACGCTGCCGGGCCTTTTGAAAATAGGCCCGGCACGCATATGGCTTTGAAAATCTGCCCCATAGCTTTTCAGTCTGAGAAGACTATTTCCAAAAGCATTTCCCTTGGTTTGTTGTTGTAACTAAACCTCTTGGGGCCAATGCAATAAAGTGTGCCCAGCCTAGCGCACAGGTTGACGCGTGTTTGGATGCTAGACGCGCATCCAAAATGTGAGCCCAAACAACTGTGTAGCCGATAGCAATAATCACATGTAAATTCCATGTAAAAGAGGCTATCAGCTATTACCCCTTGATGCAGTAAATCGCCGGGCACCCAACGTACTTTTCAACTTGGCAAATCTAATTCCAGCCCCAGAGCTGGCATTAAGTAATTCCACCAGTCAAGAGATCATGAGAAATGCAAAAATACTGTTCAGTGTGGTTCCTCCTAAATATCGTTGTGATACTTAGATCTACAGCTTGCAGTGTTCAAAATTAAAGGAATAATGTAACGACCTGATCTAAAAAAAAAAAAAATTCTGGAGGCACAATATACGTGTTCCAGGAGTGGTTATTGTACGTGTATATTGGGGGAAATCAACTAAGGCACGATTAAAATGGCCGCTCTTATTACGCACCCATTACAATTGTGGGTGCACAGCCAAGTCTCCTGGGCACTCGATGCACTTGAGCACTAAGGTCACACAATCTTCCCTAGCACGTCCTTTTTAATGCAGCAGTTCATTTAAATATTGCATCAGGTAGCCAGGAGACATGGCTGTGCCCACATTAAAAAAAAAAGGGTGCCCAGTTTGGACGTACTTTTTTTTATGAGTGTTGTATTGCATTGGCCTACTTAAGTTTACTTGTGAAAGATACATGAATGGAGAGTATTGAGGGTTGAAGCCTTGACAATTGGTGCTACTTGCACACAGGTTTCAAACTTATTTTAGTTAGTTTCATTTATATGTCACCAATGCAAAAACTCTAGGCAGCTCACAGTGTAAATACATAAAATTAAAAACAAGCAAGCATAAAATCACTACAACACAAACATAATCCAGTGGGAACACTGAGAGGAAAGGATCACCTACTGGTGAGTGAAAGGAATCAGTAAGTTTTGCTTGGGAAATTTTTTATCTTTTTAAAGTATTGGGGCGAAGTTAACTATTGGGGAATATTATTTAGTGTGTTTGAGCTTTTAAAAGTTAGTAAGGCAGCGAATAAACAGAAGTTAGTGAGTTTGTATTTCCCAACCCTCCCCACCCTCACCCACCCACCCCTAGCTCATCCTTTAATTTATAGGTAGGTGACACTTTCACACTAAAAAAAAAAAACAACAGCCTTTTAACTTCACTAACTCCCCAAACCTTATTGAGAGTTTGATCATTCCCCTGTAGGCCACTACCAGACATATAGTGAATTCACTAATACATTTAAAAGATGCTAATTAGACACATTCCTACTCTGATAGCAACCTAAAACTTAACTAGGAACTGAACAAATTTGAGATGAAGGCAGCAGTCCAGCAGCAAGAGGGGGACTTCCCAGTCTTTTGCATCGAGTGTAACATGTATGATTTTTTTTACCCACTGGTAAGAAATTGTACATGTGCATGTGATGCAAAGAGCTCCTGTCAGATCTCTGGAGGCTAGAGTGGCAGACCTGGAGGAGTTGAGGCAGACAGAGAGGTATATAGATGAGACCTTCAGGGACATAATAGCCAAGTCCCAACTTCAGACTGGCAGCCCTGGTGCTGCCTTGGAGGAAGAAGGTCTCATGATCGGAGAGCATCAACCTGGTGCAGCAGGAAAGGATCCTGTAGCAAGGACCTGCTGTCCAGGTAGTGCATTGTCCATTCGCACAGAGGCCTACTGCCCAGGAGGGAAGGGTTAGGTCAGCCATCATAGTTGGTGATTCGATTATTAGGAATGTAGACAGGCGGGTGGCTGGTGAGCATGAGGATCGCCTGGTAACACGCCTACCTGGTGCGAAGGTGGCGGACCTCATGCGTCACCCTAGATAGGATTCTGTGAAGAAGACAGTCGAGAGGCTGAGTCCATTTTGAGACTGCAGACACTCTTCTTATAATTATTTTCACATGCCCCTGATGAAGCATTATTGTGAAACACGGGCTGTTTCATTACAAACATTAAAGAGACTGATGTTTATATATTCTCTATGGATCGTGGACATATTACATTATTAAAATAATTCTTTCTATATATTTTCAGATTCGATTAATAAATATTAAATTTTTTTGTGAAGGTGAATGATTAGAAGACCGGTTGGTTTCTTTTTGAAACATACGTAAAGCTTCCTGAAACCTTCTCTTAGGCTCTAATTTATGAGTATATTTTGTTCCCTCCTTTCTTGCGCTACAGATTTCAATTACTATATTATTGACTGGGTAAATGTATCATTGGGACATGCTAGAGACAAAGTTCCTGGATGGAATAAATGACAAGTTTTATGGAGCAATTGGTTCAGGAAGCGACGAGAGAGGGAGCAATTTTAGATCTAATTCTCAGTGGAGCACAGGATTTGGTGAGAGAGGTAATGGTGGTGGGGCCGCTTGACAATAGTGATCATAATATGATCAAATTTGAATTAATGACTAGAAGGGGGGATAGTAAGCAAATTCTGGTCACCGCATTTCAAAAAAGATAGTTGTGATGGAGAAGGTACAGAGAAGGGCGACCAAAATGATAAGGGGGATGGAACATCTCCCTTATGAGGAAAGACTAAAGAGGTTAGGTCTTTTCAGCTGAGAGAAGAGACGGCTGAGGGGGGATATGATAGAGGTGTTTAAAATCATGAGAGGTCTAGAACGGGTAAATGTGAATCAGTTATTTACTCTTTCAGATAATAGGAGGAGTAAGGGGCACTCTATGAAGTTAGCATGTGACACATTTAAAACCAATCAGAGAAAGCTCTTTTTCACTCAATGCACGGGCCCTACATGGGCCATCCAAGCCCCACAGACACAGATGAAAGGTATTTATTTTATTATTTTTTCTATCTACATTAATTGATCTTACAAAATGACAACTAAAAGGAATTTTGAAACCAAGCCCATCTGAGCATAAGAACTGTACCACACAAGGGTGCAGTCATATCCTTACAAATGAGTATTTGTTGATAGTGTAAATGACAAAATAAAAGGTTTCTAGATTTTAAAGCTTGTTTTCCACTCTTTACTATCTTAACCCTTCCCCAAGCATCAAGTAAAGCCCCAGGCTCCCTTAAAAAAAATAAGCTCAGACAAAAAAAACGTTTTCCCAGAAAAAGTTAAAAAAAAAATTATATATTTAGCAGGTCTATTCTTTTATATCAGTTGTTTGTGGATAGTTTTTAGGTGAACAATACTTGGTCATCAAGGATGCAAGCTCCTCAAACTTATTTTTTATTATTCAGTTTTCTTTTGTTCCTTTGGGTTTCCAACTCGGATTTGTCATCATGGGCCTTCATTTGTAATTACCTGGGGGTTCCCCCCTATTTAATATCCACTCTTAACTCACCTATCCCAGACAGTGCAGACACCATTCTCGACTAGAAGCCATGCAGCAGGATCCTTCTGGAACTGTAGAAACATGAGCCCCAAATCCTGCCTCCAGCTGTCGTTACTGCGTAATGAATATGGCTCCTTTCCCATGCAGTGTGAATGCTGCCTCTGCAGGCATCCTTAACCCCAGGCGACCCAGGAAGCAGACGACCACCTGAGCCAGGAATCAAACCTAGGTCCCGCTGTATGGCTCTCAACTTATTTTTGTGACTTTTTCTTTCCCCATACAGTGATATATATATTTGGCCTTATTTCATTTCATGAACAGAGCTCTCAAATCATTGGACAGTAATTTGCATGAGTTCTAGGTTGTCTCCTCCTTGCACTGTTGCAAATGTGGACCCTTGGACAGAGGTAGAACTGGCACAACCTGCAGGTCCCCACTGTCGGCTGGCAGAGCTGGCTGTGACAGATGCCCAACTGGAGCTTTACCTATACCAGCCCACGTTCCCCCTTAGGTTGAGCCCTCGAGTGCCAGGGCCTCAGATGATGAGCTGATGGTTGGTAGTCGCATCACAAGCCAGGGTCCGAGCCAGGCTGAATGCAGGCAGTCAGAGGCAGGTGGCATTCAGGCTGGTCAGAGTCAGGCAGTAGTCAAGACAGGCAGAATTCTATCATAGATGAGAAGCAGGCAGTGGTCAGTGACAGGCATACTCAGGCAAGCCGAAGTCAGAACCAGTGATCCGTTCGAGGGAAGACAGGGTGGATAGGCAGACAGGGAGGCAAGGAACAGCACAGGTGGAAGACACACTGAAGAGCTGAAAATAGACCACAGGAATTAAGACAAGGAACTGAAGACTGACCACAGGACTAGACGATGGAACTAGGGAATGAGGACCAGGGCTGACAAGATGAAGACCAGGAATGAAGACCAGGAATTAGGACAGCAGGAGTATGCAGAGGCAACTCACTCTACCAACTAGGTAGTCAACCTATTGCTGAGGCCTTGAGCAATAGCAGAAGTAGCCTTTTATAGGCCCACAATTAATGTGAGCTGGAGGTGAGAGCAGTGATCTTCAGGAATAGCCCACAGATCACAGAGCATAACACACACAATGTGAAAAAAGGTGCATTTTAGTCAATTATGCATACATTTGCAAAACCTAAATGTTTTCATAATAGATGTTAAGTTGGCTCCACTATAACTCAGACCACATAAACACAAAATAAGTAAATTTTATACATCAGTACAAAATATACTGTACTGATGTGCAAAACACAGACCTTAATACATAGATTGATCTATACAGTAAAATACTTATGGAAGATGTGTACTTTGTAGGTTATTATAACAATAACAGTGGATGCAATCTTCTTATTCAATATGAATGGATCCTTTAGTGTACTTACAACCTAAAATATTCTATTAAAATAGATGTTTACCCAAAGAAACAAAATAGGGATATAACCCTTACATAATCACTCAACAAGGATGAAAGTTTCACTTAGAGTATAACGCCCATAAAATAAACTTTATTCTCTGAAAATGCGTTATAATTACTATCAATAAATGGACTATATGTATACAGTTGCTTGCTTGCTTCACATTAATACAAAACAGCAGCATTCTAAGCCCAGGACTAAAAGAACAAAATTAGATTATCCTTGCCAAGATCATGCATGCCCAGTTTCAGCTTCAAAGAAAGCTGAAGAGCTCAAGTTTTAAATACTAAAAATGGGAATGTTAAAGAAGGGCACACAGCTGTTCATTAACCAATGGAAACCTATAAAAGGCATACATATGACAGCAGGCAAGAACCACAAGGCCCACCTAGTTTGGCCAATTTACTTCCAAAGCAATGCCATGGAGCCCAGCTGATCTCCAGCTTTCCCCTCATTTCTTCACAGCTAAAACTTATCAGTGTAGGATTAACAGAGTTTGCTGCAACACGTGATCTTGGAACCCTGATCTACTTAAGATGGATCATTTACAGAACCATAGTGAAATTTTCGTTTTATGGTTTCTGGGAGGTGGAGGACTGTGGAACAGAAGCAATAATGAAATTGGCCTTTGCTACCTTAAATAGGTTCATTGTGTGTGCCAACAATTATTCAGCCTTTCACCAGGCTAATAAATCATTCAGACCTTAAGTAACACATTTCTGGATATCATCTTAACAAAGCAACTTCAAGCTCACGCCAAAATGTTATATACTAAGAGGAAACATGACTGTTCATAAGATAAATGGGCCATTATCACCAATTAAGACCAAAAGGGCAGAGCTTTGAGAAGCAAAGGGTATAAAATTTACTTCTAATGGACAGCCATATTCAATTTATGCCATGTCTGGGCACTCAAACATTTTGTTTGTCTAAAGAATGTCCACATCTTCAAAAACATGATGGTAAGCTAGTCCTGCAACTTTAAAGGCCTTGCTCAATGAAGAGTTCTTTCCATTGACACTGAATAGTTTAATTTCTAAATAAGGCCCTAAATCTCAAAATCATCAACCTGGTGGTAAAGGCAGTGCTAACTCGAGGGCCAACGGCTCTTCCCCCCAACCCCATACAATCTCTCTCCTCTTCTCCACCCTCCCACCCAGCATTCTGTCTGCTCTTCTCCTTCTAAGGCATTTTCTCTCCCCACTCTCTCTTCCACCTGGTACGCTCTCCCCCATTCTCCACTTCCTCTCCCTCCCTCCAAGTTCTCTCTCTCCCCCTTCCCCCACCTCCATTCCCCTCCAGGCATTTTCATAATATACAAATTCTGAAGTCCCCTCAATAAAAGCAACACAAGCTCTCCATACCAGGCACTATGGAGAAAACAGTAAACCCATTAAAAAAAAAACCACATTCCAAACCCATAAAGCAAACTTGTCATATCAAAACAGACAATTATGAAAGGCATCACTGTAAATATTACACTGAGCCCTACAACACCAATATCACTCTTACTGGGAACAGAGAATAAGAGACTACTACTGATCTCTAAACAGAAAACAAATACTAGTAAAATACCTCATGCCTGCCACATGCAGAACAGACAGACCCTCACCTAATACAGAATAAAGAACCACAAATTAGAAGCAGAAAAATGTAGACAAAAACTGAACTGGAAAACCCAAGGCGGCAGACTCTGCATGAGGTGCAACACCGCAAAAAGAAAGAAAAATGCATTTCTTCCTGTACTGGGCAAAATACAAAGACAGATATACACATTTCCAAAGCCAACATATTCCAGTCACCAAACAAAATGTTTTCTATCATTGTTGCCTAGACTTTATTTTTTTCTAATCACATTGGTCTTGGTCTTTTTTTCTATTTTCAGTGCCTTCCTCTTCTAAGGACTTCCCTTTTTGTGTTTCTTATCTCCTCCTGTCTGCTTTACTTCTTCCCCTACATCTGTCTGACATTGTTTTCCCTTTCTTCTCACTTATATGCCTGTTCACTCATAGCTACATTTCATCCCATCCTACTCCTCACTCCAGTTCTTGCTGTTGGCAACTTTTCACCTCCCTAACACCCCCGTCCATTGCCCCCTCTCAGCCTTCCCAATATCTGGTGCCATTATTTTTTCCCTTCAACTGTTTTCGCACTCTCCCCACCAGTTCCAAGCTGATTCTCTCCTTTAAGTTCTCCTATACCCATCTCTCTCTCCTTGCCATGTCTCAACATCTAGTTTGCACCTCCCTTCACCTCTCCCTATCCTACCTCTCTCTTTTACCCCCACTGCAAACTCTATTTTCTTCTCTTGCTCACCTACTAGCATCTTACTCATCTCATCCCTAGTCCTCCTCCTCCTTTCCCCTCCTCTCCATTCCACCCACTCTCATTACTTTCTATTTCCCCTTGTCTTTCATCTACTCCCTAATCCCCCATTTCCATTCTCTGTACTCACCCCATCCCTAGACCTCATCTACTTTCTTTTGTCTCATCTCCTCACCAACTCAAGCTCTTCCCTGGCCCCAGAACCTTTCATCTGCCATTTCAGGTCCTCTCCCCCCATCTTCATTCTCCCATCCCTAATACCCTTTCTGGTTCCTCTCTCTGCCTGCCCCCTTCATCCCCCATCCCTTGTACATTCTCAATCTTCTCCCTTTCCCTCCTTGTTCTACCAGTCCCAGTCCTCTCTCCATTTCTCTCTCTTCCTATCCTCGGTCCTATCCTTCCATTATGGCTCCTATCTCCTACTTCATGCCCCTATCTCGAGGCTTCCCTCCCTCTCTGCACCTTTACCACCTTATATACAAATCTCCCCACCCCACCCTCCATCACCAGTTCCCTCTCCCTGTACACTTCCCTGTCCCCAAACCACCACTACCATGATGATGATCTCCCTCTCCCCCACCATCTCAAATAGGCCTCCCTCTCCCTGCCCCCACCACATGTACACAGTCTCAAACTCACACTCCCATTATCCCATATGATGTAGGTCTCCTGCTCCATGCCCCCAACTCCAGGTGCTTTCAAACTTCCCCTCAACCCCACATTGTATTCCCCAGCTCTTCTTTGGGCCCTCCCCACTCCCTGCAGCCAGCAAGAAAGGCACTTAATAGCACTTTAACTTCCTCTGCTGCAGAGGACTAGTCGAGTGGTTTGAGCCATGTGACCCCATAATCTTGCTGCTCAGACTGCAAGAGACTGAGCGGCCAGCTTGCTGTTGCAACTCTCTTCAGCCACGTGGCCCAGTCTGAGGTTGCTCCTCATCTTTTTGGCCAGGAGAACCAACCAATGCCACTTCTGTTTCTTGAAGCTCTAGTCATACTTAAATCCAGTGAGTGAATTTTCATTCTTTCCTCACTGCATGTCACTATTTGCAGCTATACAGAGAGCGAAATCCTAATTTGGCTTGCTACACCAATATAGGCTAATTTCTCAACTTCAGAAGCATTTAACAGGTAACAAGAAATGGAAAATATATAACTTGCTGAATGATGAAATGGAAAATCTCAGAGCTGTTTTAAGAGTTCTTTTTAGAGTAATTCTGGTGAATTACTGAATAAAATCCATCCGGATAAGGTAATCTTCAGAAAAGCAAGTTACAGACATATTTTGGGTATTCTTAAACCCATTTTTAAAGCATCTGGAATAGATCCAAGAAACGGAAAAAGTGACTTAAAATAACTGCAAAACCCACATCCCTCACTACTGTTAACACCACTTTCTATTAGACCACATAAATAGGTTAACATAATACTGAAGGTAAAATCTCCCTCACAAAAAAACACCTCCCCTCCCCCTGCAGCCCGCCTCCCAAAAAATTACAATTGCGCCATCTGTGGCTTCTGCTAAATTAGTAAACTGAATTCTCAAAGACTTCCTGATTAGGGAAAATGATGATAGGCAGGATATGTTTGGTTTCCACTTTAAAGGTGTTGTTGCATCAACCTTCCTCTTACACAAACATATGTAATAACCGACATTTCATATCTGGCCCATATCTTGCAGAGCACTAAAAGCAAAACGTGAGACGACTAAAGAAATGCTAATTACTTTTCAACAACCAACTAGCAAGAAACCTTTTCAGCCTGTACGAGTGACTGGGCAGGAATTTTTAACTGATGTTTAACTATATTCATCTTCTACCCAGTGACAGCATAACTGGAATTTTACTGAAATCTGGTGCCCCAAAGTAACTGATGTCAGAGTTTGTAGATTCCCCTGGTGTTCACAAGGAGGTCGGATTTGCTCCTTTTGCATCCCTGCGAGACTAATCTGCTTGCAGCAGGCTCAATTTCCACGTACAGATTCCTTCCAGGGAGAGGAACCCAAGTCACTTGCGAGCCCCTAGGAACAGTGGAGAGTACCTGGGTCAGAGAACGGTCCTAGTCAACTAACTGCCAAAAGGAAAGGAAAAAAAAGCAAAGGGAGAGCTCGAGGAGGGAGGCACAAGAGGGAATAAGAGACTCCATTTTACCATTTCGAGGGACATTAAAGTATTCCTAGGTATAAAAATGTTTGCACAAGACCAAAATGTATATTGTCACTTTTTATACAATAAAGGTAAAAAAAAAATCTTTAACATCTTGTTGCTTATCAAAAGGATGTGGGGGGGGGGGGGGGGGGGAAACCTTTCATCAAACCTACAATACACTGAACTATTTCTGATGTGCCAACAGCACAAGCATAGCTACCATCCACATTAACCACAGGAGTATTTCCCTAGCGACAGTTATGTAGCTGCTTTCATTTTATCTAAGTAACTTAAAACAAGTTTCAGCAGGAATGTGTAAAGTCTGTTATGTAATATATCTGACTTTTATACTCAGCAAAGAGTTCACATATAATTGAATACCATACAATCAAGCTTATGTTATTTTCAAAAGCTGATAAATATATTGTGAGGAATACAGAGCAGAGGCATACCTAAAGTATTTGGGTCCAAGGGTGGATACTTCCTTGGGCACACCCTCCCCCCATTAATAATTTTAAATTTCAAAACAGCAGACACATCAAATAACACCCAATAATTAAAATAAGGATTTAAAAAATCTCCCGCTCTCCATATCTGTCATCCTAACATTGTTGTACACTGAGGGCATGCATGAACACACACTATATGCACCCACTCTCTCACACACATACACGCTTAGTGAGAGATGGAGGGAACTTGTCTGTGTGTGTGAAAAAGATAGAGGAAGTGTGTGTGTGTGTGTGTGTGTGTGTGTGTGTGTGTGTGTGTGTGTGTGTGAAAAAAAGATAGAGGAAGTGTGTGTGTGTGTGTGTGAAAAAAAGATAGAGGAAGTGTGTGTGTGAGACACACTTCCTGTCTCTCTCTCTCAACACACACATATGCAGACAAAAACTGAACTGGAAACCACAACAAGCCATATTCAGTATGCAGTGCAATAATGGAAAAGCAGAACTTCACTATTCCTCAAAACAATACAATCAAGAAATATAAATCAATCAAAATAGTAAAACTATACTAAAAAATTATACTTATCAAAACAGATGATGAATAGAATTACCAAACACTAATCAAATATTTCAAAATAACAGACATCACATCTAATAATTAAAACTAACAAGGATAAAAAAATCTCTAGTTTTTCATACCTGGGAACTTTAGATTTCTAGTCATCCTGAGATTGTTGTGGATCGGAGGAGAGCGCAAAAACTTTAACCCCTCTCACACACAAATACAGGCACATATGCACGGGCATAGGCACGCTCTCACAGAAACCCACACTCGCACACCCTCTCATACGCACACACGCACACACACACCCTCTCTCATACGCACACGCACACACCCTCTCTTATACGCACACGCACACACCCTCTCTCATACGCACACGCACACACCCTCTCTCATACGCACACACGCACATACACATACACACACCCACTCTCATACACACAGACACCCCCCTCTCACAGGGCCAATCTCTGGCTCTCTAACACACTTTTTAGACCTCTTCTTCGGTGGCTGGCTGCAGAGCAAGGTCTTTTCATCTGCCGCCGGCTCTGAGTAAAGGCCGGTGGCACACAGGACCTCGCTTTTGCTGGTGGAGAGTAGAAACCCCGCCAGCACATTACTTCTGTGCATCACCACAAGACCACGGCAATGGCACCCCTCCCCCTGTTAGCATCCAGGATGGACTGCCCCCTCTCGCCCCACCCCCCACCCCTCCTTAGTATGCCTCTGACACAGAGGATGCGGCTTGGGCTGGCTGCTGGCTCACATCCCGTGCTGCACACTGCCAAGAAGAGGGGCTTTAAACTGAATTCCCAGCTCAAGCCTTCCTTCCCTGGGACAGCTAGGGATAAGGATGCTACGGACATAGGACGTCACAGTCACTTTGCAACGGTGATACCTAGTGGCTGGACTTAGGATGCATGATTGCAACATTCTAAGGGGATAGCCTTCAGGCGAAGGACTTGTTGCTGCAATGGCTGGACTAAGTTGGGTGGGGATATGATAAATCTCCAGGTAGGTCGCACATGGAAGGCTCCTGGCATCAGATCGCAACCCTAATTCCTAGTGAGCTCGAAGTTAAAGGAGTAGGAGAAAACTGCTGGGTGAAAAAAAAAAAAATAAGGATGTGGCTCTTTGTGCTAAACCAAAGGTTAAGTGGTCATTCACTAGGATCCTTCATTATTCCATTTTCCACCAATTTTAAGCTCCAGTAACCATTAATTGTATACCCATTCCATTTATATATTTGGCATGTATGACTTGTTAAGAATTAACGAGTCCTCAAAAATATTCGAAACTCAAAGGGAACAGGTAGTAATATATTTTAATGGACCATCACCACCATAATGTTTTATTATATAATCTTATGAATGTCCTAAAGAAGCCTTCATGCATGGAGTACAACCCACGTATTTTGTTGTGCATCCATGCCATAGCATATGATTTGCTCTGCCTAACAAATTCTCTAATACTATATACTTAGTGTGACTCCTCCCACCAGCTCAATGTAAAAAGGAACAGAGGAAGAATCAATGTAGTGATTTGTTCATTTCATATATGGATATCTGAAAGTCCACTTTTTACCAAGACTAGTCTCAAGGAGGATTACAATCAATTTAAAATAAACCATTGCATTTGAAATAACTTACAATGGTGATCATTTTGGATCCATACAAGATTAATCTGCTTGCAGTGGGCACAGTTTCCACATACATACATTTTTCCAGGGAGAGGAATGGGTATGCAGTATATGCATCCGGAGGTGGTTGAGCGGGCAGGGATGAGTCTGAAGTTGTAGAAACCAGTGCCAAATATAAAAAAAAAAAAAAAATTAAAACTAAAGCTAACAAGGCAATGGTATTAATAGTGGAACACTAAACCAAAATAAGAACTAGTAAAAGTACAGAAAATTGTACAGAGGTTAATTTAAACAGGGGAATTATCTGAGAACCAGTCAAAGCCATTTGTCTCAAAATATACAATTTTTAAAATGCAAACGTTTACAACACAAGTCCCAAAAATCAGTTGGAAGTAGTACAAACAAACTCAAAACAGCTTCTAAAAAAATCATTGGTAGTTTATGAATGGTGTTGTATTGTATTTTAACTACAATTTAAGATAAGATACAGCCTCCCTTGTTTTAACTTTTTAGAGTTCAAGTAAAAGGAGCTGTTATTTTAATGCTTTGTAGCCACCAGACCTGCTCTGTCCTGCATGGTTATAATCTGGATTTGATTACTCACTTTTCCAAACCCATGCTCAAAGTAAGATAGAAATACAGGTACAGTATGTAGGTCACTGTATACATCATTATAGCCCAATTAAAGAAAGGGGGAGAAATGCCGGGGGCGAAGAGACAGTAAATTTTGCAGTTAAAAGGGCTTATAATGGGTTATGAAGCCAATGACCTTTCAACTAAAGTTTTACTGTATTATCACCACCAGCATTCTTCACCCTTCCCTGATCTATGACAAATGTGCAGTCTGTGATATTTAATTCCAGTGTTAACTGTGCTGCTTCTTCACTAACCCTAATGAAGACAGGAAGTCTCCACAAATGTGGAGTTAGTCCAATAAAAAGGTATAGCCTACAATTTGCTTGTTAACCCTTAATTCCATGTCTCCAAGTGCACTAGCAATTCTTTACTCTGACAGCCCAGGACCAGGGCATTCCAATAGGTGAACTAGGTAGTCACCTAGGGCAACAGCCATTAGGGGGCAGCAAAGGGCACTAGCCATTAGTGGCCACGAGCAGAGCACATCCCACTCACGGCCTAGAGGAGTAGAGACTCAGTGTACAGCAAGTGCAGAGACTCTGACAGCGAGTAGCGCCATCCTGCTCGCGCCCAAGAAACGCAGGAACTGGGGAGTGGAGGGAGGGAGGGAGGGGGAGCGGGTCCACGGCAAAAAGTTCGCCTAGTGCGCCTAATACACTTGACACCAGCTCTGTGTCAGCCACACAAATGTTCCTAATTTTATTAAGGAAGGATTAAACACCCTCACAAGTTTGGTCCTTCTTGATGCCCCCTAAAGATAGGTTAGGTTCTGCCAAGAAATAATGTCCTTGTAGGTCACTACCAGATAGTGAATACACTAATAAATTTAAAGGACTGAAATTGGATGCTTCCCTACTCCTATAGCAACCTAAACTTAACTAGGAACTGAACAAAATTAAGATGAAGGCAGCAGTCCAGCAGCAAGGGGCGGGGGGGGGGGGGGGGGGGCCTCCAGTCTTTTGCAACAAGTTGTCAAATCTATGATTATTTACCTGTCGGTGAGAGGTTGTATGTGTGCACCTGGTGCAAACAGCTCCTATCTCTCAGAGAATGAGTCCAGTTTCTGGAGGCTAGAGTGGTAGACCTGGAGGAGCTGAGGCAGACAGTGAGATATATAGATGAGACCTTCATGGACATAGTAGCCAAGACCCAATTCCAGTTTGGCAGCCCTGGTGCTGCCTTAGAGGAGGAAGGACTCCTGGTCAGAGCGCATCAACCTGGTGAGGCAGAAAATGATCTTGTAGCAAGGACCTGCTCTCCAGGTGATGCACTGTCCTCTCGCACCGAGGATGTTCCTCCTAGGGCTACTGCGCAGGATGGAAGGGTTAGGTCGGCGTCATAGTTGGTGATTCGATTATTAGGAATATAGATAACTGGGTGGCTGTGAGCGTGAGGATCGCCTGGTAACTTGCCTACTTGGTGCGAAGGTAGCGGACCTCACGCGTCACTTAGGTACGATTTTAGACAGTACTGGGGAGGAACTGGCTGTTGTGGTATAAGTGGGCACAGACATAGCAAAATGTGGGAGTGAGGTAGTGGAAGCCAAATTTAGGCTCTTAGGTAGAAAGCTGAAATCCAGAACCTCCAGGGTAGCATTCTCTGAAATGCTCCCTGTTCCATGTGCAGGTCCCCAGAGGTAGGCAGAGCTGCGGAGTCTCAATGCGTGGATGAGAATTTTGCAAGGAAGAGTGATTCAGTTTTGTAAGGAACTGGGAAACCTTTTGGGGAAGGGGGAGTCTCTTCCGAAAGGATGGGTTGGAACCAGGCTGCTGGCGCCAACTTTTAAAAAGGAGATAAAGCAGTTTTTAAACTAAATCAAAGGGGAAAGCCAAAAGTCGCACAGCAGTGCATGGTTCGGAGGGAGGTAGCTTCCAAGGATACTAAAAAAGAATTAGAGTTAGGGCATCCCAACAGAGAGGTTCCAATCATAAGAAAAGTAGTCCATGTGCCTATAAGTAAAGAATCACTTGAGCTAAAAGATTCCAAATTATTCCTGACCACTGAAAAGCAGAATGTTAATACAAACAAAAAAAACACACTTCGAAATGTTTGTATGCTAATGCCAGAAGTCTAAGAAGTAAGATGGGAGAGTTAAGAGTGTATAGCAGTGAATGATGACATAGACTTAATTGGCATCTCAGAGACATAGTGGAAGGAGGATAACCAATGGGACAGTGCTATACCAGGGTACAAATTATCTCTCAATGACAGAGAGGAGCATCTGGGAGGTGGTGTGGCGCTTTATGTCCAGGATGGCATAGAGTCCAACAGGATAAACATCCTGCATGAGACTAAATGCACAATCAAATCTTTATGGGTAGAAATCCCTTGTGTGTTGGGAAAGAGTACAACTATAACAGTATGCTACCGTCCACCTGGCCAAAATGATGAGATGGACAGTGAAATGCTAAGAGAAATTAGGGAAGCTAACTAAATTGGAGGTGCAGTTATAATGGGAGATTTCAATTACCCAATAAGGAAAAAACATACACTAGCTAAAAATCAGAATTATTTCCCCAAATTTACAATATATCCAAATAATAGGGGTAAGCATAGGGGTAAGCATATATTGAATTTTAAATGACCTCAGCCGTGGTTGAGCCTTTCAGAAGTTCCATTTAGCAGTTTGACCTTTGGAGAAATGATTACTGTGCTCTTTAAAGTTCCATTTCAGCAGCCAGACCACCTAGAGATGTTTTCAATGCTTTAACATCAATACGTTAAAATACCGACCATTTATACTGTACTTAAGGAAGAGAATCTAACAGAAAAACTGTATAAATTATTCTCCTTTAACAAAGACTCTGGTTAAAACCGCAAATGATTGAGAAGACCGGGCAAACACTTTCAATGCAAGAGATACGCTGTCTGGCTTGCTGATGTGCTTTTAATAAGAAATAATCATTATATACATTGTATCCTATTAGCCTATGGGTAAACATTTATTGATTAAAATAGTTTTTTGATCCCCCCTTTTTCTTTTTCTTTTGCTCCCTGTCTGGGATCGTTTTGCTCTTTTTTGATCAAGTGTATATGCAAGACATGCAAGTTGAACTATATTAAAATTGGTGTATATTCTTTATGAATAAAATTGTATTTTAAAGATATGTTAGGACATTTAAAATTCAATATATGCTTACCCCTATTATTTGGATAGATTTCAATTACCCCAATACTGACTGGATAAATGTAACATCAGGACATGCTCCGTAGAGAAAGTTCCTGGATGAAATAAATGACAGTTTTATAGAGCAACTAGTTCAGGAACTGACAAGAGAAGGAGCAATTTTAAATCTAATTCTCAGTGGAGACCAGGATCTGGTGAGAAAGTGATGGGGCCGCTTGGCAATAGTAATCATAACATGATCAAATTTGAATTAATGAAAGGAAGGGGGCAGTAAGTAAATCCATGGTTCCAGCATTAAACTTTCAAAAGGGAAACTTTGACAAAATGAGGAAAATAGTTAATAAAAAAAAACCTGAAAGGTGCAGCTACAAAGGTAAATAATGTGCAACAGGCGTGGACATTGTTTAAAATACCATCTTAGAAGCACAGTCCAGATGTATTCCACAAATTAAGAAAGGTAAAAGGAAGGCCAAATGATTGCTGGCATGATTAAAAAGTGAGGTGAAAGAGGCTATTTTAGTCAAAAGATCTTCATTCAAAAATTGGAAGAAAGATCCAGAGGAAAATAGGATAAAGCATAAGAATTGACAAGTTAAATGTAAGACACTGATAAGACAGGCTAAGAGAGAATTTGAAAAGAAGTTGGCCAAACAGGCAAAAACTCACAGTAAAAACTTTAAATATATTGAAGCAGAAAACCTGTGAGGGTGTCAGTTGGACCGTTACATGACAGAGGTTAAAGGGGCACTTGAAGATAAGGCCATTA
Source organism: Rhinatrema bivittatum (assembly GCF_901001135.1). Lineage (NCBI taxonomy): Eukaryota > Metazoa > Chordata > Amphibia > Gymnophiona > Rhinatrematidae > Rhinatrema > Rhinatrema bivittatum. Next base: position 71,478,633 of record NC_042621.1, on the reverse strand, counting down.
TGGAAAAACTAAAATTCTTTGCTTCACTGTTTACTGAAGAGGATGCTGGGGAGATACCCATTTTGAAGACGGTTTTCAAGGGTGAATATTCAGATGAACTGAACCAAATTATGATGAGCCTGGAAAATGTAGTAGGCCAGATTTACTACTCTTCAGTTTGTCAATCACCTGGACTGGATGGTATACACTCCAGATTTCTGAAAGAACTCCAAAATGAAATTTCAGACCCATTAGTAAAAATTTGTAGCCTATCATTAAAATTATCCATTGTACCTGAAGACTAGAGGGTAGCCAATGTAACTCCAATATTTAAAAAGAGCTCCAGGGGAGATCTTTGAAAAACTATAGACGGGTGAGCCTGACTTCAGTGCCGGGAAAAATCATGGAAACTGTTAAAGAATTAAATCGCAGAACATTTAGATAGACTTGGTTTAATGGCACACAGCCAGCATGGATTTACCCAAGGGAAGTCTTGCTTGACAATTCTCCTAGATTTTTATGAAGGGTTAAATAAACATGTGGACAAAGGTGAACTGGTAGTTGTGGTGTATTTGGATTTTCAGAAGGCGTTAAAGTCCCAATGAGAGGCTTCTAAGAAAACTAAAAAGTCATGGGATAGGATGCAATATCCTTTTGTGGATTACAAACTGGTTAAAAGACAGGAAACGGAGTAGGATTAAATGGTCAGTTTTCACAGTGGAAAAAGGTAAACAGTGGAGTGCCTCAGGGATCTGTACTTGGACTGTTGCTTTATAATATACTTCTAAATGATCTAGAAAGTGGCACGACAAGTGAGGTGCTTAAATTTGTGGATGACACAAAATTATGCAGAGTAGTTAAATCTCAAGCAGATTGTGATACATTGAAGGAGGACCTTGTGAGACTCGAAGTTTGGGCATCCAAATGGCAGATGAAATTTAATGTGGACAAGTGAAAGGTGATGCATATAGGGAAAAATAACCCTTGCTGTGGTTACACAATGTGAAGTTCCACATTAGAAGTTACCATCCAGGAAAGATCTAGGCATCATAAAGGATAACACATTGAAATCGGCTGCTCAGTGTGCTATGGTGGTCTAAAAAGCAAACAAATGTTTGGAATTATTAGGAAGGGAATAGCGAATAAAATGGTGGATATCATAATGCCTCTGTATCGCTCCACGGAGAATACTGTGTGCAGTTCTGGTCGCTGCTCAAAAAAAAAAAAAAAAAGATATAGTTGCATTGGAGAAAGCACAGAGAAGGGCAACCAAAATGATAAAGGGGATGGAACGGCTCTCCTATGAAGAAAGGCTAAAGAGATTAGGGCTTTTCAGCTTGGAGAAGAGACGGCTGAGGGGGGATATGATAGAGGCCTACAAAGCCATGAAAGGACTTGAACGGGTAAATGTGAATCATTTATTTACTCTTTCAAATAATACAAGGACTAGGGGGCATCCATGAAATTAGCAAGTAGCTTATTTAAAACAAATCAGAGAAAATTATTTTTCCTCAACGCATAATTAAGCTCTGGAATTCATTGCCAGAGGATGTGGTTACAGCAGTTAGTGTAGCTGGGTTTAAAAAAGCTTTGGATAAGTTCCTAGAGGAGAAGTCCATAAACTGCTATTAATCAATAAGGATTAGAAGCCTGGGATAGAACGGCTCCCCTATGAGGAAAGGCTAAAAAGGTTAAGGCTGTTCAGCTTGGAGAAGAGATGATTGAGGGGGGATATGATAGAGGTCTTTAAAATCATGAGAGATCTAGAATGGGTAAATGTGAATTGGTTATTTACCCTTTCAGATAATAGAAGGTCTAGGGAGCACTCCATTTATTTATTTATTTTATTTAACACTTTTCTATACCGACCTTCATGGTTAAATGACCATATCAGATCAGTTTACATCGAATTGGGGAACTGTAACAAAAACAATAGACTGAACAGGAAGAACAAAGTTGCATTCAACAAGGATGGTAAACTTGGAGGCATAGACAGCTGGAAAGAAAGGCCTAGGAACACAGTAAACAAGGAGTGTAAACAATTGATGAATCAGGGGTGGCTCTTATTATGTACTTGAAGGTAGTACAGAGATCCATTGTTCATGAAGGATGTTCGGTCGACTAGTGTGCATCAGGGGGATCTGAGAAGGCTTGGCAGAAAAGCCAGGTCTTAAGTTTTTTCCTAAATGTTAAGAGGCAGGGTTCCAGCCTAAGGTCTGAAGGGATGTTGTTCCAGATAGCTGGGCCTGCTGTCGAGAAGGATCGGTCTTTGGTCGAGGTGAAGCGTGTGGCTTTGGTAGGCGGGGCTTGTAGGGTTCCTTTGTATACTTCTCTAGTCGGTCTATTGGAGATATGGAGTTTGAGAGGGAATTCAAGGTCCAGATGAAGGTGATTGTAGATGGATTTGTGAATTAAGGTGAGTGATTTGTGAAGGATTCTGTAGTTCACTGGGAGCCAGTGTAAGTTACAGAGGATGGGTGATATGTGTTCTCCACGGTTGGTGTTGGTCAGGATTCTTGCTGCGGCGTTCTGTATCAACTGTAGAGGCTTGGTGGTAGAGTTAGGGAGACCCAGGAGGAGAGCGCTGCAGTAGTCTATTTTGGCAAATAGCAAGGCTTGCAGAACTGTCCTGAAGTCGTGGAAAAATAGTAGAGGTTTGAGTCTTTTTAGAAACAATCTTTGGTTGTGGTGTTGATCATTTTCTTTAGGTTTAGGCGATTATCGAGTAGAACCCATGTAGATTATCGAGTAGAACCCACTCCATGAAGTCAGCAAGTAGCACATTTAAGACTAATCAGAGAAAACTCTTTTTCACTCAATGCACAATTAAGCTCTGGAATTTGTTGCCAAAAAATACTAAGTGGCACAAACCCTGAAAGATATCAATCTGGAAACTCTGATAGCACCGGTCACATGACCCTACACTTACCCATCTTATTCATGGTCCTCAAATAATGTTCATTATATTATCCAATGCAGTAAAAGTGGATGCTATGTCCAACAGCTCAGAAATTGAGGACAAGAATAAATCTTTGCAGACAATATAACATCACAGGAGAAGATCAATGTCACATTCTAGTGTTGGAGGTTCCATTCCAGATCACTGCATCAATGACCTTACCCTTAGAATAATAATTTTAAAAAAAAGGAAGTTCAAAAACTACCCAAGAACCTAAGACAATCAAAAATATGATGATGAAATATGGGCCAGCCAGGTAGCTCCAGAGGCAAGTGCTGTGCACTGCCATGTGAAAATTTAATCCCCGAGTCAGGTCTTCTGCTCCTCACACTGGCCAGGCATCGGGATGCTGCAGAGGCAATGAGGAGGGAGTCATGGTCACTGCTTAAGATTGACACCTGGTGACCAGATGATTGCAGGGTTCCAGATGGAGCCCTGGTGCATGGCTCCCCAAGCCTATGACTGTCACTGCAATGACCAGACCAGGTACATTTGAGGAGGGGGGAGGGGAGTTATTAAATAAGAGGCAAATCTGTCACACAAGGCGGCTCAAGGCACCAGATCCCAGCCCTAGTTCAGATTCAGTTGAAAGTACAATAGGAGCAAGAGGAAACTGCCGAGTCAAATAAAAGATCAAACACTTTGAAACACACATACAGGCACTTAGAAATATTAGTTTTCTCACCCATAACCAGGCATGGTCCTCTCACCTACCCCAACAATCCTTTTGTTTTCAAAGCTTAAAGAGTTGTAAAGTAAACACCACCACCTTAATTCATCACTAGATCATTTTACTTTGACCTGAAGGAAGCATAATTCTTGAAAGCCACTCACAAATATATTAAGTTCAAAAAAAAGTATCACATATACCTTGTTTTTTGGCCTTTATTTTTACATGAACAATAGTTCTTAATCTTCAGAAAGAGGTAGCAATGTCTACTTTTGGCTATTCTATTACCAGGCTTCTTTTACCAGAACAATTCAATGTCCTATTTAACTAGTACATTTTCTATTAATTGATTTTATAAACACAGAAATGTTTTCCCCAGTCGAAGTCTTTCATGATTTCTTTTTTCACTAAAAATGAAAAATGTGTATTCAACACCAGTCTGTTAAAAAATGTCCAAGACTTGTACACCACAAAAATGATTTAGTTTACTCTTATATTCTTATATTTAATGGAGGAAAAAGCTAAGTACACAAGATAACCCAAACCCAAAGTTACCCCAGGTATTATTTTGCAATGCACTTCCCCAGGGGCATGTGCTAAAAAGAACCACCACAAAGATTTTCATACTAAGACTAGCTCTCCAAACAATTCTCCAGTAAATGCAAGTCAAAAATGATAGGCAAAAAAATATAAGACAACATCTTCCATGCACTCTGTGTTTCAACATAGTCACTCTCTCGCTCTTTTAGACAGTCGCTGTCTCACCTTAACAATGCCTCACTCTCTCTCCCAGACTGCCTCTCTCCACATGGTCATTGTTACACACACTCACCCGTTATCACACAAAAGCTCTAACACACTTATTGTCTCTCCCACAGAAACCTACTCTTTCATACAGAGTCATGTTGCACCAAACACTCAATCTTTCCATCCCCTATTGTAATGTGTGTGAGGTTCACTGGTGGCTTTGGAAACATGAGATGGTCTGCAGTGAGATCCACCAATGTTTGGGCCTTTTGTGTGTTCTATCAGCCAGTAACACAGGCTGCCAGCATTTAGTGTGCAATTGCAGCTGCCCAGCTCCACGGAAAATGCCTACCACCAGGAATTCTTCAAATTTTAATGCCTCCCTCAACATGAATCCCCACATCAACTGTAAAAAAAATGGTGGGGGTCACACAAACGGCACCAAAGCTATCAATGAGCTCTTCACAAAGATCCCAGAAAGATGTCATTTTCAGTGTGACAGAAGTGACCAACACACAAATGATAGGTAATTATATCCAGCGAAAGTTTATTAGGCATGTGCAGAGGCAAACATTTTGTTTTGGTTTATTTGGTTCATTTCAAATTTTAAAAAAATGTGTTTTATTTGTTCATTCATGTCCCATTATAGTCAAAGAGGAAGCAATGCAGCCTATTTTGGACTCCCAAATTGGGGTTTTCTAATCATTTGCAATGAAACTGCTGGAAGTCATCAACAGAAGGGTGAAGACATACCAATGCATCAAGACCATGCCACTTTTGGTGCGATGTTGAAAAAAAGAGTCCAAGGACCAACAATGTAGCAAAATGGTTGGTCCGGAATGGCAGGTGGAGGGGGGGTGGAAGAGGAATTGGATTCAGATGTCTACCAACACAGGCCCTGACTTTTACAGTCTGGGGTACTGATACGCAGACTTAAGTGAAAAAGTACAGGACTGGTTTAAAGCCAACTCCATAAGCAAAACACATCAGCACTGTGAGTTTTCAAGAAGGCTCATCGAATAACTGCACAGAGTGGCAGTTGCTACCCTTAAGAGAAACACGGGATAACCTGCACAGCGTGGCAAATATTACCATAAGAAGCTTGCTGGGCAGACTGGATGAACCATTTGGTCCTTTTCTACCATCATTATGTTACCATGTTAGGCATTCCTCAAGGCACTGTAAGAAGGGCAAAGCAGTAGCAAGTGTGACCAGCACCTCTCAAGTCTCCAGAACTGAGGCAAAGAGTACTAACAGTGGCATGAACCTCCCAAAGTCTACATGAGAGAAGCAAAAGCAGTACCAAGTGTGGCATGAACAGCTTAAGGCACCAAAACAGGCAGGAAAAAACCCCAAGATAGTGACAGAGAATCAAAGCAACATAAAGAGTAGAATGAAGACACAAAAGTATCATGAGAGGAACAAAGCAAACCACCCACAGTGACACCACCACCCCGAGGCTCCAATTGAGGGGCAAAGGGCAGCAGTCAAAACTTTATAAAGCCCTAGGCAGGAAGCAGCCAGAGGAAATCCCTAGAGGTGGCCTCATGTCATTTGCATATGGCATCATTAGGTAATGGAACTGGCTGTTCAGACTTGAGGTTGGTCTTCCCCTTTCCTGTGTATAATCTGAGCATTTTTAGTATTATCTGCCTCCTCCACCTTCTCAGTGGAGGTTAAGATGCTGACTAGAGGCATCAAATGTTCTTCAGCCTCTAGCTGTCTAATATCCTGTAATTCAGGATATTCTTCTGTAATTCTTCTGAATCAGTTTTTGTAAATACCACCAGCATTACCTGAGAAGCAAAAATAATGGAGTAGTGTGGTGCTGGTTTTTGGTATTGTACTTCTGCTTGCCTCTGCCTTTTGTTATGGAATAATCCAAAGGCTAAATTTTTATTTAAATTTTGGGTGAAACCAAGTCATAAGAAACATAAGGGAAGGGAGTTTGAAAACAATGAAAGAGGGCATGAAACCAATAACAACTGGGTTACACCTATGTAAAGCGTTGGACTGCCAGGATAAAACCAAGAGTTGGCAAAAAATGTAGGGGAAGAGGATTTGGCATGAACTTAAATATATCCAGAGGAGGAAGCATCTGAAGGTACCAAGAGTGGCTTGAAGCAGCAGCAGCAACAGAAATGCTAATAATTAAAATCAGAAATGGTAAGAACAGAGCAACACAGCAAGAAGAGTGGCAGCAAAGCCTCAAGATGTACCCACAAGGGCTGAGCATTTGCAAAGAATGTTTTCAATAATCAAGAAAGACAGTCAGAGGATTGAAAATGATCAGATACCATTGCAGTTCTGGCCATAAACAATGATCTGGCAGCATTATTCCTATGACCCACCAAGTAGCTTGTGGGAAACCAAAGCTTTTGGTTTCCAGGTTGGGGGGGGGGTGCAAATATGATTGCAAAATTGAAAGGAATTGATAAAAGAGCAACACCAGGAGTGGAGCCTACAGCTTAATCAGACAACACAGGAAACCTCCCCTGTCCCATACAGCGAAAGGATTGACAGACATCTCTTTCTCAATTCTGTGGGTGGTGGTGCATAGTTCAGTTAGTGGAGTGAATTGTCTGGTTAATTCTAACAAGACTCCTCCATACTAACTGCTTACTTGACCTCCAGAAGTTGGCATCTAATTTCTTAGAGGGACAAGTGATACTCAGCCACATGAGACTGAGCAATAATAGGTCTGTGATATCCTTTGATGTCTGGGGCTACATATGCTACACTGAATGGATCAGCATGCGTCTACCCTTCAACAATAGGTGCAGGTAACCCTCTGATCCCAGTGTATGAGAGGGATTGATGGTGGCAATTATTTCTGAACAATTTTCCAGTAAATGTTAGTCATAAGCTCACGTTGATAAAGTCCCTGCCCTTTATATGCACCGCTTACAGCTCCTACCAATTGGGTGGTTTAGTGAGGTATTTGATCGGCCGCGCCAGGGACAATGATGTCCCTGGTGGAGAGCCAAGATGATGATCTGACAACATAAGATATGCTTTACTGGGTCAGACCAAAGGTCCATCAAGCCCAGTATTCTGTTTCTAACAGTGGCCAATCCAAGTCATGAGTACCTGGCAAGTACTCAAACATTAAATAGATGCTATGCTACTAATGCCAGCAACAAGGAAGTAAATGTAACAAAGTTTCTGTAGCTGAACTTGACCGATAGTAGACAGCATGTAAAGGTAAATGGAACCTACTCTGAAGAGAGAATCGTGTTAAGAAGAATGCCACAGGGATCGGTATTGGGACCGGTTCTGTTCAAAATCTTTGTAAGCAACATTGCGAAAGGGATAGCAGCAAAAGTTTGTCTATTTGCGGATGATAATAAGATCTGTAACAAAGTGGACATGCCTGAAGGAGAAGAGAGAATGAAAAATCATTTAAAAAAGCTTGAAGAGTGGTCAAAGATTTGGCAGCTGGGATTCAATGCCAAGAAATGCAGAGTCATGCATCTGGGGTGCGGTAATCCAAAACAGCTGTATGTGATGGGAGTAAAAGACTAGACCAAGAAGGAGATCTTGGAGAAAGTGTCTGGTGATCTGAAGATGGCGAAGCAATGTGACAAGGCGATAGCTAAAGCCAGAAGAATGATGGGCTGCATAGAGAGAGGAATAACCAGTAAGAAAAAGGAGATGATGATGCCCTTGTACAGATTCTTGGTGAAGCCTGGAGCGCCTATCTCAAAAAAGATAGGATGGAGGCAGTCCAGAAAACCAAAATGGTGTGGGGCAGAAGATTTATAAGGAGAGGTTGGATCTAAATATGTATATCCTGGAAGAGAGGAGGTGCAAGGGAGATATGATACAAACCTTCAGATACCTGAAAGATTTTAATGATACTCAAACTTTGAACTTTTTCCAATGGAAAGGAAACAGTAGAATGAGGGGTCACGAAATGAAACTTCAGAGGAGACAACTCAGAACCATGTCAGGATAGGGTGATGGATACCTTGAATGCCCTTCCAAAGGAGGTGTGAAAGCAAAAACATTCAAAGAATTCAAAGGAGCATGGGATAAACATTGTGGATCCCTAAAGGCTAGATATAAAGAAAATGGTACATGGGGGTAACTTTCTGGTGCAGCGGTTACTACCCTTAACCAATAAGCCTTGATGCTTTTGATGCAACTGCAATAGCCACTGCAATTACTAGCAACAGTAGCTGGAATAGACTTAGTTTTCGGGTACTTGCCAGGTTCTTATAGCCTGGATTGGCCATGGTTGGCAACAGGATGCTGGGCTTGATGGATCCTTGGTCTCACCCAGTATGGCATGTTCTTATGCTCGACATGTTCTTATGTCGGTTAAATTGAGAGTGCAAGGTTTACTTCGGTGTGTGTTGGATGTTCTTATGCTCTACACTTCAACAGCAAGGGGAAAAGGAGATTTGGATTTAGACAGCCACCAAAGAGGGCCCCAACTTTTACGGTTCGGGAAACTGATAAGCATAGGAGTAATCTGCATGGAGCAGCAGATACCCTTAACAGAAGGCATGGGATTACTACACTTAAGCAGTAAGCCTTTATGTTTCTGATGCATCTACATCATCACTCTCCGCTTTGACGGTGGAAGGGGTGGGAAGACAGGAATTGGCTTCAGACAAAAAACATGGACCCTGACATTTACAGTCTGGGGTATTGATATGCAGACATAAGGGAAAAAGCACAGGACTACTTATATGGCCAAGTCCATAAGCAAAGCATGTCAAGCAGCATTATCTAAATTTTCAAGAAGGCTCATCACTCAGTAAAAATGTTGCTAGCAGTACATTTTTTATGGGTTATCATAAACACACAGCACAGCAATGCAGATACTACCATAAGAAGCTTGCTGGGCAGACTGGATGGACCATTCGGTCCTTTTCTGCAGTCATTACTAAGTTACTATATGACTCCAAGTAGTCTTACTGTACTACACTGTACTGTTTAGACTCAAAAATCACTGGCAATACTTCAATCTCCATTTCATTCCTACCCTGCCCTCAGTGAACACAAAGTAGTGCCACTGATTCATCTTTCTCACAGTGGCTGAGACCACTGACTGCAGCAGATATCAGAAAAAGCCCTTTGCCAATGCCTACTTATTTTTAAGCTTTTCTTTCAGAGAGCTTTTGAAAAGAGACCCTTTTCCTGCAAAATCCAACACAGCAAATTGAGTTTCTTTTCATGTTCAGACCTTTCAGTGGGAAGATGTCAGCATTGATCCAGATGACAGCTATAGGCTAGTTAAAAAGATGCTTCACTATGATTTGTCCTCTGTCCAGTCTCCTTGCTAACTTCTCACACCTCAGCTCTGACAAGACTGCAACGTCAAATAGGCAAGAAAGTTGATTGCAATAATTACCTACCTATACCTTACTTGGCATAGCCATAGACTTGAATGTTGCATAGACTTGAATGGGAAATAAACTAATGAGACAAATGTTTTCTTAAATTTGTGGACACCCTCCATTCATTTGAGAGGTCCATGAATAAAATTTAAATGGTCTCATTTAGTGCATTTTACTAATTTGTTTATGTGCTGTATATTTAGTCACAATAATCAGTTTTAAAACCATTACATACTATTTCTAAGTACTTGCGATAAAGTGTATTCACATTTGCAGCAAATATTCTAAATTAAAACATATCTCCCTTAAAAGTAAAAATACTAGTTTATTCTGTTAATAGGGTTATTAAAATTAAATGCTCATTCAAAAATTACAACTATTCACATGGTAAAAAGCTTATATTACTACTTACTGTGTTTCCAACAGAAGAAAAGTTAATTACATCTTATTTCTCTAATTATATTGAATTCATTTAAACAAATTAATTTAAAATATTCTCGGAGATTAAATCTAAAGTCAGTTCCTCACATTATTTGGAAAAAACATAAGACACTGCATTTTGTATTTTATTAAAGCATTTTGGGACTTTTGTTTCTAATTTGTTTATTCAAATGACAGATCTCATTGTAGCAATGCTGACTCACTTCATCTTGTGCCAGTGACCACCCAACAAAATGTTTACAAACTGGGGATGATGTACATTCACGAAATACAATAAGCAGTCTTGATATATTGGTATTCTCTTATTCTGCTAGTATACTCCAGAATCCCAAGTCATTTGGTCAAACCCATGTAAGCCTTTAACATGGATTCCATAATAAATCACAAAAACACACATTTTACAATTATTCAAAATCTGTTCCCTCAAATACCAAATTAATTTAGCAGTATGTCAACTCTCAACTGTCCAAATCTCTGTAGATCTTTACAGCCCATGGTAATGGCTCCTCTCTGATACATGTTCTTTAGCCTATAAAAACAGTCTATGAAGATATCTTGGTTTCAGTATGTCCCATTTACAGTTCTTAATCTCCTCAAATTTAAAATTCTGCTACTATAAATGATATTGCATTCTTGCTCAATATGGGGTTGATTTTAAAAAGAATGCACACGCACATGGGCACACCGATTTTATAACATGCATGCACATGTGCGGGCGACCCATGTCTCACGCGGGTGGGGGAGGGATTTTACAAAAGCAACTCGCAGTGATGCAATCGGGCCTCCCCCAGTTCCCTCCCAGTCCACTCTAATAAGGAGCAGATTGGGCGGGAACTATCCTACATCTAACTCTATCCTTCCTCCCTCTTCCCCGCCCCCTAAACCTACCCTACGTATCCCTAATTTGTTTTTAATTTTAATACTTCCTGCTCCTCTGGAGAAGTAACCTGCGCGTGCCGGCCAACAGCTAGCAAGCCCTTTCCCAGGACAGCGATTAATGGCACATGGCCGGACCTGTTGTAAACTGCGAACAGTGCGTGCAAGGCCCAGCCACAAGCGTAAACCCTGAAATTTACGCACGTAACACTTTTAAAATCCGGGCTTGTTCCATCTCCCCTATCTTCTAACTTAGCTTTACTTTGCAGATTTTTGGTCCCATTACATATCCACACTAGTGCCATCACCTAAAAATGTCCTGACACTTAAAGGATTCATCAGATTAGCAAGATACCACAATTAAATTTACTATCAAGGTAAATAAAAACCCACTGCAAATATTAGAAAATGGGACAGTTAAAAACTGCAGAACTGAAAAAAACCTGTGAAATAAATCCAAGTCTGATAGACGCAAAACAGAAAAAAAAAACCTTTAGTACAGCAGCCCTCAGTATAAAGGCTTGTGGCTAGAAAACCAAAAAGGCTTTAGCCATTAAAAGTACACAAAACAATTAACAGAACTGTAGGATCTTCTCATATGTAGAACACGGCAAATCAGTTCTAAGTGAAAAATATATATATCTCAAGCTATTGCTAAGAATATTTAGTGGGAGCACTGAGAGGAGAGGTTCACCTTGCTGGTGGCTGAAAGGAATCAGTAAGTTTTTGCTTGGGAAATTATTTTTTTTTAAAAGTATTGGGGCGAAGTTAACTATTTGGGAATATTATTTAGCGTGATTGTGCTTTTAATAGTCAGTAAGGCAGCGAATAAACAGAAGTTAGTGTGTTTGTATATTAAAAGCAAAAAAAAAAAAAAAAGGATGACAGAAGCTAGAAATAAGCTAGGAGCAGTGTATACCTAAATAAAAAGGTTAAAAAGTTCAGTTCAGTTACTCCCCTTGGAAAGGTGTTAAGGTAGTGTGATTTGGCTTGATTAGGTACCAACATTTGTTACTCAAGAGAGCAGTGAGTCACTCTGGTTGACTAACTGAAGTTAGTTTGTAACATGCCTACCTGGTGCGAAGGTGGCGGACCTCACGCGTCACCTAGATAGGATTTTAGACAGTGCTGGGGAGGAGCCGGCTGTCATGGTACATATGGGCACCAACAACATAGGAAAACGTGGGAGGGAGGTTCTGGAAGCCAAATTTAGGCTCTTAGGTAGAGAGCTGAAACCAGAACATCCAGGGTAGCATTCTCTGAAATGCTCCCTGTTCCACGCGCAGGTCCCCAGAGGCAGGCAGAACTCTGGAGTCTCAATGCGTGGATGAGACGATGGTGCAAGGAACAGGGATTCAGTTTTGTAAGGAACTGTGAAACCTTTTGGGGAAGGGGGGAGTCTCTTCCGAAGGGATGGGCTCCACCTTAACCAGGGAGGAAACAGACTGCTGGTGCTAACCTTTAAAAAGGAGAGCGAGCAGCTTTTAAACTAGAACAAAGGGGAAAGCAGACAGTCGCTCAGCAGTGCATGGTTCGGAGGGAGGTATTTTCAAAAGATACTAATGATGCATTAGAGTTAGGGCATCCGGAAAGTGAGGTTCCAATAATAAGAAAAGTAGCCTGTAACTAAAAACTCACCTGTGCTAAAAAAAAGTCTAACTTATCCTTATCAATTAAAAAGAAGAATGAAAATACAAACAAAAAACAAACCTTGAAATGTTTGTATGCTAATGCCAGAAGTCTAAGAAGTAAGATGGGAGAATTAGAATGTATAGCAGTGAATGATGACATGGACTTAATTGGCACCTCAGAGACATGGTGGAAGGAGGACAACCAATGGGACAGTGCTATACCGGGATACAAATTATATCGCAACGATAGAGAGGAGCACCCGGGAGGCGGTGTAGCGCTTTATGTCCAGGATGGCATAGAGTCCAACAAGATAAACATCTTGCATGAGACTAAATGCACAATTGAATCTTTATGGGAAGAAATCCCTTGTATGTTAGGGAAGACTATAGTGATAGGAGTATACTACTGACCACCTGGTCAAGATGGTGAGACAAACAGTGAAATGCTAAGAGAAATTAGGGAAGCTAACCAAATTGGTAGTGCGGTAATAATGGGAGATTTCAATTATCCCAATATTGACTGGGTAAATGTATCATCGGGACATGCTAGAGAGATAAAGTTCCTGGATGGAATAAATTACAGTTTTTTTGGAGCATTTGGTTCAGGAACTGACAAGAGAGGAAACAATTTTAGATCTAATTTGCAGTGAAGCACAGGATTTGGTGAGAGAGGTAACTGTGGTGGGGCCGCTTGGCAATAGTGTTCATAATATGATCAAATTTGAATTAATGACTGGAAGGGACAATAAGCAAATCCATGGCTCTCGAGCTAAACTTTTAAAAGGGAAACTTTGCTAAAATGAAAAAATAGTTAGAAAAAACTGAAAAGAGCAGCTACAAAGATAAAAAGTGTGGAAGAGGTGTGGTCACTGTTAAAAAAAATGAATACCAACATCAAAATTATAGCTTGTCCAGCGATCAATGACTTGTCTATGTTGCAAAGATACTTTGTATCGAAAATGTAATCATTCAACCTATCAACATCACTTTTAGTAAATCAATTTTAAAACGTAAAATTTGTATGTGTTTTTTAATTTTATATTTCTTCTCCTAAACGCTTTGGACCATTTATAGCACTCCACAGTGTACCAAGTTTATCAATTTTCACTTGTATGTCTACTGCTCAGAGTCATTTTTAATCATCGATCCACTGAGCATATTTTTTCAAAGACTTTTTTTAGTGACAAATTTTCTTTCACATACAAATTTAATGTTTTAAAATTGATTTAATAAAAGTGATGTTGATACATTGAATGATTACATTTTCGATACAACGTATCTTTGCAACACTTAAAAAATACCATCCTAGAAGCACAGTCCAGATGTATTCCACACATGGGTAATGATTCAGATGGACTGAACCAAATCACGGTGAGCCTAGAAGATGTGGTAGGCCTGATTGACAAACTGAAGAGTAGTAAATCACCTGGACCGGATGGTATACACCCCATGGTTCTGAAGGAATTAAAAAATGAAATTTCAGACCTATTAGTAAAAATTTGTAACCTATCATTACAATCATCCATTGTACGTGAAGACTGGAGGGTGGCTAATGTAACCCCAATATTTAAAAAGGGCTCCAGGGGCAATCTGGGAAACTACAGACTGGTTAGACTGATTTCAGTGCCAGGAAAAATAGTGGAAAGTGTTCTAAGCATCAAAATCACAGAACATACAGAAAGACATGGTTTAATGGAACAAAGTCAGAATGGCTTTACCCAAGGCAAGTCTTGCCTCACAAATCTGCTTCACTTTTTTGAAGGCGTTAATAAACATGTAGTTAAAGGTGAACCGGTAGATGTAGTGTATTTGGATTTTCAGAAGGCATTTGACAAAGTTCCTCATGAGAGAGCTTCTAGGAAAAGTAAAAAGTCATGGGATAGGTGGTGATGTCCTTTCGTGAATTACAAACTGGCTAAAAGACAGGAAACAGAGAGTAGGATTAAATGGTCAATTTTCTTACTGGAAGGGAGTGGGCAGTGGAGTGCCTCAGGGATCCGTACATTTCAAAGAAATACTACAAGTGAAGTAATCAAATTTGCAGATGATACAAAATTGTTTAGAGTAGTTAAATCACAAGCAGATTGTGATAAATTGCAGGAAGACCTTGTGAGACTGGAAAATTGGGCATTGAAACGGCAGATGAAGTTTAATATGGATAAGGGCAAGGTGATGCATATAGGGAAAAATAACCCATGCTATAGATACACAATGTTAGGTTCCATATTAGGAGCTACCAGTCAAGAAAGAGATCTAGGCGTCATAGTGGATAACACATTGAAATCATCGGTTCAGTGTGCTGCGGCAGTCAAAAAAGCAAACAGAAGGCTGGGAATTATTAGAAAGGGAATGGTGAATAAAACAAAAAAATGTCATAATGCCTCTGTATCACTCCATGATGAGACCGCACCTTGAATACTGTGTATAATTCTGGTTGCTGCATCTCAAAAAAGATATAGTTGCGATGGAGAAGGTACAGAGAAGGGCGACCAAAATGATAAAGGGAATGGAACAGCTCCCCTATGAGGAAAGACTAAAGAGGTTAGGACATTTCAGCTTGGAGAAGAGACGACTGAGGGGTAATAGAGGTGTTTAAAATCATGAGAAGTCTAGAACAGGTTAATGTGAATCGGTTATTTACTCTTTCGGATAATAAAAAGACTAGGGGGCACTCCATGAAGTTAGCATATGGCACATTTAAAACTAAAATCGGAGAAAGCTCTTTTTCACTCAATGCACAATTAAACTGGAATTTGTAGCCAGAGGATGTGGTTAGTGCAGTTAGTATAGCTGTGTTTAAAAAGGATTGGATAAGTTATTGGAGGAGAAGTCCATTACCTGCTATTAACTAAGTTGACTTAGAAAATAGCCACTGCTATTTCTAGCAACAGTAACATGGAACAGACTTAGTTTTTTGAGTACTTGCCAGGTTCTTATGGCCTGGATTGGTCACTGTTGGAAACAGGATGCTGGGCTTGATGGACCCTTGGTCTGACCCAGTATGGCATGTTACATTCTTATGGTTAAGATATGCTTCTCCTCAGGCTAATCGTAACCACTTTTTCCACCAGTTAGAAAAAACACCAACTGAACTGTTTCTCAGCCACTGCTGCTTGTTGAAGGAGTCTGGGGCCAATGCAATATCACGCATGCAAAAATATGTGTCTAAACTAGGCACCTGTTTTTTTCAATGAGTACACATCTACCTCTCCTGGGCATGTGATGCAATATGCTAATGAACTACTGCGCTAAAAAAGGACATGCTAGGGATAAATTTTGCATACCTAGAGCTCAAAAGCATCAGGTGTCCAGAAGATGTGGCTGTGTGCAGGTTAGGAAAACGGACGCTCAATACGAGCTTACTTTTTATCCCGCTGCAGATAATATCCCAGCACAATATACGCACACAATATACACGGCCTGAAGCGTGTATATTGTGCACCCAAAACATTATTTCTTTTTTGCATCAAGCCTTTCATTTTTTAATAATTTTTAGTCATCACAAGTATTGCGACGACACTAAGTAGGCGGATCCACAGAAAAGCAGTATGTTTTTTCTTTTAGTTGAGCCCATGATGCGCAGTAAGACTTTACACCAGCTCTGGGGCTGCTGTTAAATTTGCCATGTTAAAAGGTGCGCGTCAGGCACACAGCAATTTTTTTTGCCAAAATACTTTTTATTAACAGCAAAAAAAATTGCTGTGTGCCTGAATAGCCTCATTTACATGGCATTTACATTAATGAGTTTGGACGCGTTAATCCGCTTATTTCATCAGGTGTTTGCCTAGCATGTCCAAAACGCGCGTCCAACTGCAGGTTAACCTGTGACTAGGCTAAGAGCACTTTACTGCATCGGCCTGTTTATATGGTCAGGCCAAGAAAGAGAGCGACCTCTTCCTGACATGCTCAAAGATGGGTGGATTGCAGAGGACACAGCCAACTTAGAAATATGCGGCCCATCACAAACACTAAGAAGTTGATTTAAAAAAAAAAAAAAACATGTGGGCGTCCATGTGCGTGCAGTTCTCGGAGCAAGCACATAGACGCAACTTTTATACAAACACGCATGTATCGGCACGTGCTTTATAAAATATGATATCCGTGAACACATGCGTGCCCGATTTTATAGTCGGAATGCACATGTGTGGGCGGAAGTCTGTTACGCACAATGGGAGGGGGATCTTAAAAAAAAAAATATGCGTGGCAACGCAGGTAGGCCTTCCCCAGTTCCCTCCCAGTCCGCGCCAATTAAGGAGCGGACTGGGAGGGAACTTTCCTAACCCTATCCATCCTCCCTCTTTCCCTCTCCTCCCCGACCCCTAAACTATCCCTACTTAACCCCTTTTTTTCCTTTTCATACTTCTGCTCCGGAGGATTAGTACCTTCCGCACGCCGGCCAGCTGCCAGCACGCGCTTCCCCAAGACAGCAACTAATGGCACTGTCCCGGTTTCCCCCCCCCTCCCGCCCAGACCCCCGGCCCACCCCTTTGGTGCATAACAGGGGGGTCATGTGCGTGGCTGGGCCCTTCCGAAAATGCACGCGTGTAACCCCCGTTATTTACGCGCGTGGCCCTCTTAAAATTGGGCCATATTTTGCATTTGCTCCCACTGTGGAACAAACTTCTAAACTGGCTTGCAAGGATGCCCCCCACCCCATCCTCCTTCCCTTTAATGTTAACTTGAGTGAATACTGGCTAATGAGTTTTTTTTTAAAAAAAATAGCATCAAACACAAACGTCACAATGAGAAATCTTTATAAGAGGGGGGGGAAAAAAACAACTTCCTTTTCTCTCTGCCGCGCACTAATATTCTATTTTTAAAAAGGTCAAATTTTTTTTTTTAAAGTGAATTTTTTGCATTCAAGATTTAGTTATTTCATTTATTTAATTTTATGATTAGCAGCTTTCCTGTAATTGTCTGTAATGCGTACCTTATCTTTAAAGACGCTATTTAAATTCCTGTCCATGAGTCTCATTGACGGCACTTTACCATATGAAGGCTTAAATGGGCAAAGTTTTTAAAATGACAGAAACCATAATACACCCAACTCAGTTCCCGAGCTACTCCAAAATCATCTACATATTCTGAAACAGTACTTAGGCCAATCTGTATAATTATATTAATATAAATTTTCCGTATTCATTTATTTTCCAGAAGTTTTATTTTGTCTTCTATCATCCAATATTGCCTCTATGCCGTGGAAAAGACTCCCTGGCCTACTACAAATGCAGCAAGATTTGGCTTTTAGTAAAAAAAATAAAAATTAAAAAAAGCATTAAAATCCAGATTTTTAAGAAATATTATGAATAAAGTATAGATTAGGCTGAAAAGAATCTGTATTATGAAAATATTTTATTAGTAGACATTTTTATTGTACAATGCAGATTGTTTTATGTACCGTTCTGAAATTGCTACTGTAAAATCGTTTTGTTTTGTTTTTTTTTTTAAAAGAGAAGTAGATATAGAAATGTAAATAACTATGAATTTATTAAAGCAAGGGTCCCCAAACTTTTCAAGCAAAATCCACATATGGCATTTCAAATGGCTGAGTGGGCTGGGGGGTGCGCCTCAAAGTCTAGCCCTTTCAGTGATTTGAAATGCTGGGGAAGGGGGGAGGAAGGATTCCCAGAGAAATGGCAGATAGCAACTACAATAACAGTTCTAGGAAATTTGCGAGCCCGCCTATCCCTCTTCCACGGGATCTGCCCCCCCTGGCAGCAAGAGGGATAGATGAATTTATTATTTATTTATAACTTTTCTATACCGAAGTTCAAATAACAGAGTTAATTATCACTCCGGTTTACATTGCATGAATGTAAACCGGATATGTATGAATAAATATGTATGAATAAATACAAGCCCACTCCTCTGCTATTGCATGAATGGCAGAGGGGTGGGCTTGTATTTAGCTATTAACAAAATCAGTGTTCCAAGAGGCATGTTTTGGATCAGGGAGGGAAAATAGACATGTATATTTAATTTTCAAATATACCTGAGTACTTTCCAGTGCATGGAAGTACCACTGATAAAGCAAATGCAAGGGAGGAAGATTTTTTTTTCTCATGCTCACAAACCCTTCCCCCCTCCCACACACACTCTCTTGCTAATTCTCCTTTCCCTTACGCTATCTCTCTCCCTTTCCTCCCCCTCATCCCACTTCCCGTATCTTGCCTGCAGGCAGGAGTTATGTACTCCACCACTATGGTTCTTTGCTACACTATGCACCTGCTAACACACAAATGACCCTCCTTTAAATCTTTCTCTGTCCCAGCACCCCTATTTCTGCTCGGGCCGGGTGTTGTGATAGACCACTTTCCTGCCCCAGCACCCATTTACTTCCAGGCTCACCGCTTAATTGAAACTTTCCTCTTTACTGTCAGGCCGACGCAGTAAAATGCGCGGGAGAGCCAGCGTTCCGAAGCGAGCACCCGCTCTCCCAACGCGCGCCCAGCCCACTCTCTTGGGCACACGATTCTCTATGCTGAGGGCCCGCGGTAAAAAGGAGGCGCTAGGGACACTAGCGAGTCCCTAGCACCTCCTTATTGGCAGAAGCGGCGGCTGTCAGCGGGTTTGACAGACGATGCTTAATTTTACCGGCGTCAGTTGTCGAACCTGACAGCTACGAGTTCGGAAAACGGACGCTGGCAAAATTGAGCTCCGTCTTCCAACCCGTGAGCTGATTTTTTTTTTTTTTTTTACGATTTTTTTATTTTTGGGGCCTCCGACTTAATATCGCTATGATATTAAGTCAGAGGCTGTACAGAAAAGCAGTTTTTTTCTGCTTTCCTGTATACTTTCCCGGTGCTGGCCGAAATTAACTCCTGCCTTTAGGCAGGAGTTAATTTCTGTATGGCACAGGAATAACTAATAGGCTCATCAACATGCATTTACATATTGTGGGCGCTATTCGTTTTTGGGGAGTTTGGACACGCGTTTCCTCGCGCTATTACCACCCCTTAATGTATAAGGGGTAATAATAGCGCATCGAAGACGCGCGCCCAGATCGCACCGTTCCATATTGGCCTGTTTGCTAGTAGCAGCAACTCCTGGCCTGCATGCACCCCACCACTGCCTGCCTGTTTGTCTGTCCCACACTGGCCTCTCTCTGCAGCAGCAACTTTCAACAGCACCACATCCCGATCTTACTTTCAGGATCGACAGTTGCTAAAACTGCAGCCTGTGTGCTCCAGGACCCGCCTTCCCTCCAACCTCCCCAGTCAGCCACAGGAGCAAGAGGTAATTGGGAGGGCTCGCACTGCCTCTCTTTCTGGTAACTCTTCTTGGCTCGTGTAAGGCGCTTAATAGCAGCAGGGTCACCAAAACCCGCCAGCAGGGATTGAGAGAGCCCCACCAGCACGACAGTATTCACGGTGCTGCCACCCTCACCACATATGCACCAAATATAAAAGTTAACCTTGCTCTAGCCACAGGCAGGGAAAGTTTGGTGGGACAAAATACATGCTTATCGGGCCATAGTTTGGGGACCCCCTATATTAAAGTGTTAAGTCCAATGTGCACATGAGTGCAAGAGACATGACATGTATAGCTATGTAATAATCTTGCTGATAAATCAATCAAATGGAAGTGTCTTTACAGCAAAAACATCATTCACAATCCTAAGCAGTTTCGGGGATACATTCTTTATGATTTCCAATATAGATAGAATTAGGTAAACAAGAATCATCTGTCTGTCCACCCACAATAACGCTCCAAAAAAAAAAAAAAAAAGGGTTGGAAATTCACCAAAATTTGTATGCAGAAAGAAAATATAACTTTCTGACAAGTTTGCAAACCAAGAACATCAGATGAGTATTTTTAGAAAGACAAGACTTCACAAAAAAAAAAAAAAAAAAGTTCCCCATTGCTTTCAATGGGAAATGATTAGAAGTTATTCTAAACTTGTTAGAATGCTGAGCACCTCTAGACCCCCACCCCCCCCATCCTTCTCCCCAGAGCAACAGCAGCAGTCTCTTACTCGCCGCTGCTCCTAGAAGACGGAAGTGCCTTACCCTCCTGCGGCCACAATGGAATCCGAGGCTGCGACAGTGGCTCCCTGAGAGGCCGGTGAATTGACCCACGTCCTCCCCCAGACACCCGGCGAGAACGGAGGCGTGCAGGAGCTGTAAGCGTGCCTCCAACATGTGGAGCAGGGCCGATTTCAGCAGAGAGTGGGGGGGGGGGAAGACACGCCGGCCGCCACAACAAGTCGCAAGGGACTGCCTAGCCCTAAGAGAGGGCGCAGCCATGCTCACGGCCACGCTGTGACTGGCCATTGCCGCCCGGAGGTCCATCTCCCTCCGACATGCGCTCCATGATGGACCCCTCCTGCTTCCAGTAGGCTCCAAGGAGGGCGCTCCACAGGGGCGCGGCCGCTGAGGCCGGGGAGTGGGGAGGCCAACGCCATGGGGAGACTTGCCCCCACCCAGGCGCATTCTTCGGCCCCAATCTCAGGCATACGGGCCCTGGTGCCTGTGGTGGGTGGCCCAAGCCGATCAAGATGCAACATGGCGTTTAACAGTGTGATGACCTGACAGGTGTCAGGTCGGAATGACGGCGGGACAATTGGGTGCAGTTGTCCCGCGTAAGGCTCCTTGCTGGAGGGTGGCTTAGTGTCGTGACACCTTGCTGGATGGTGGCAGGAGTAGTGGGTTTGAACATTGCAAATACCCTGGATCAGTGCACCTTGCTAGCGGGTGGCGAGTGCACAGTGCAGCCTATGTACATTTCTTGAGCTCGGGCACCTGATTGTTGTTAATAAAGCTGCGGCCTGTTTGATCCCCACTGACTGTCTGAGTTTTCATTGCTACTGATTGTGAGAGGGTGGGTGCTGGGAGAGGAGTTAGTCCTGGCTACCCATATTAAATGTTAGTGTCTACAGTTGTTTTACAAATAGAAAAAGGCTTTATCTGATTTGGGTAAGATGAGATCAGATTTCTTATCCTCTGCAAGGGTCACTCACCTAGAAAGTAAATGTAGAGACCCCTTTGGTTCTACTACAAAGTAAACTGCCTTGGTAAAGGGTAAAATACATTCCTGGTACAGAGAGTTTGCTAGTTTTGCATACCTTTATTTAGGAGTGCAGTATGGTTCCTCCAGGAGAGGAAGTAAAGGCAGATTTAGCACAAGTTTAGTTGTGAGCTGCTCTTTGGGCCTGATGTGTAAAAAACAAAACCCATGAATTAAAAACTGCACACTGTTTTCAGTGTAGATTTTCTTACAGCACTTGCAAAAAAATAAAAAAAATAAGTTATTGTTAACTACTAATGCAGTAAACTAATATCTAATAGAATGCAAATGCTTAGGGCGTTAAAAAGTGTGAACCAAAAAAAAAGAATAGCATGCAGGAATCATGTTTAATATGCACAAACCCTGGTTTAGAAGAGCACAGTGTGCAAAAAAAAAAATACAAAAAAGTTGTGACTAAAGGCTGTGTACACAAAAAGTATAAGTTAAGAACATAAAATATGTGCTCATTGGTTGTGCACAAAACCTGCATAAATCATGCTTTATAATCCTGAGTACAGAACTCCAGTAGAACAAAATACTAACATTAGCACCAGAAACTGTTCCACCTTTGCCCAGGAGTTAAATTTCAAAACATTAAGGAAAACAGAGTTAAGAAGTCACTACACACCTCTGCATTGGGGAGGAAGAGCTAATACCTTCATTAACGTGGAATCTGCATGGAAGGGTGCTAAGCTGTGTGCACATTTTTTATGGTCTACAATTCTTGCTAATTCAGGAGCAGAGTTATATAACACAAAAATGTATGCAGAACCACTGCGCACAAGCTAGCGCACCTTATTACATCAGGGCCCCTGTATGGGAATGGAAGTGGTTTTGGAGCTCTCTCCTGGAAGACGGGAGAGAAATCATGAGGAAGTCTGGGTTCTGTGTTTCTCTGAGGAGAGACCCACACAGAGCAAAAGCAGTTCCTCTGAAGCAGTACAGACTCAGAATTTGAGTTATCAAGGAAAAGGGGAGTTTCAGACTGAAAATTAAACCTTAAAAAAAAAAAAGGAGCTGAAGCTTGTCCTACATAAGAAATTTCAGCCTTTGCAATTTTCAGTCAGAGAAAAGAAGAGGTCTGTCCTCAATCTCAGATAGATCCAGTCGGTCTAATTTTCATCTAAAGTAAGCCAGGAGAGGGAAAGAGGCTAGCTGTGTAGTTTTATTGTGACCTATAATGTCCGCAAGGTCCCTTGCTGGAAGGGCTGTCTTTGGAGTAAATTGCATCAAGTAATCTTTGGTGGTGAAAATAAATGACTCTTTCTGAAGTAATTTTTCTCAACTGTTGACATCTCTTTAAGTTAAATAAACTGGAGAAACATAAAAAGCCTGTTTAGTAAATATTTTTCCTTTACGCTTTCATCAAAAGTAAGAGACTGATTTTGGGAACCACGCACACACCTGGTGTCCACTGTTTACATTTCCAGTAAGCAAACTGCAGAAGTTTAAAGAGTCTACTGTTTACCAGACGGTCTTGAAGATTTAATCAGCCCCACCCCAACAGACATACATCAATAAGAACTCTGGTAATTCTTTTTGAGTAGAAAGGAGCTATGAAGATCGTAGTGGATTAAGAGTCATTGGGAATGTTCTAATAGTGCCGGGTTAGCTACTCCAATTAGAAAATCTTTTTCACATTAGGGTATTAAAACATACCAGGGACAAAATTTAGAAGGTTGTTGATACTAATACTATCCACTGAGGGAGAACAGTATCATTTAGTTAAATCATGCCCAGGATTAGCAGTAGGTTAAATTTAATTCCGAATCCCAATCATCAGAAGAGGAATTCTTAAATGTCCCCTTGATTGTGAGGGGAGGCCAGGGGAATTCTTAGCCACAGGAGGACTGCATAAAAGGTTACGCACAGGAGTAAATCTCCAAGGAGCAGAGTTGACTATATTCCCCAAAAACAAACATATTTTGATTCAACATTAGAAACTCATGCCATGGGTTGGATAAACACTGCTGATGCCAACAAATAAAAAGAAGAGAGGGCATCTTTTAAACTAAATTATGGGGGAAAGCAGAGTCTCATTCAGGGACGCATGGTCCAAAGTGAGGTATTTTCAAAGGACACTGGCATAATGGGGAAGTTAGAATATCCCGACAGAGAGGTTGAGATAGAGGCAGCAGTGGTCCAGGTGCATTTAAACCAAGAGCAGACAGAAAACAGATTCCAAACTGCTAGGTTCGACTTCTAGACAGGTTGAACAAATATTCTTTAGACTTCTGGCATTCACATGCTTTTCAACTCATACCTCAAACCACTGTATTTGTATTCAATAAAATTAATTGCTTGTACTTGGGTCCTAAATGATATACATAACATTTATAATTAGTACAAAAGATTCAAGACAGATTCTTTTATCCAGTTACCAATCCACAATTGGCCACTGCTTCCAATCCCATGACCTCCCAATTCCCTGAGGTGTCTCATGAGAGACTTTGTTAAATGGCTTCTGTATATCCAAATGCATTATATCACCCAGCTCACCTTTATCCGCATCTTTATTTACACACTCAAAAAAAAAATAGTAAATTGGTAAGGCAAGACTTCCTTTTGCAAAAACCATGTTGACTCTCTCCCATTAAACCATGTCTATATGTGGTCATTAATTTTATTATTTTTTTTTTAAATGTTTATTTATTAATTTTCATATAACACACAAACATATTACCAAGACAAATGGTTTTAAAGTCATAAATACAAACCCCATGAGGCAAGACTGGGAACACATGGTTTCATAGCAGACAATTTGTGTCCAAGGAGATATTGAGGTAAGCAGTCCTTCCTTAGTCCTCCTAGCCAAATCCAAGGCTCTCGTGCTAAACTTTCAAAAGGGAAACTGAGAAAATGAGAAAAATTGTTAGAAAAAACTGAAAGGAGAAGCTACAAAAGTAAAAAATGTCCAAGAGGCGTGGTCATTGTTAAAAAATACCATTTTAGAAGCACAGTCTAGATGTATTCCACACATTAAGAAAGGTGGAAAGGCGGCAAAACGATTACCGGCATGGTTAAAAGGGGAGGTGAAAGAAGCTATTTTAGCCAAAAGATCTTCATTCAAAAATTGGAACAAGGATCCAACAGAAGAAAATAGAATAAAGCATAAACGTTGGCAAGTTAAATATAAGACATTGATAAGACAGGCTAAGAGAGAATTTGAAAAGAAGTTGGCTGTAGAGGCAAAAACTCACAGTAAAAACTTTTTAAAATATATCCGAAGCAGAAAGCCCGTGAGGGAGTCAGTTGGACCGTTAGATGATCGAGGGGTTAAAGGGGCACTTAGAGAAGATAAGGCCATCGCGGAAAGATTAAATGATTTCTTTGCTTCAGTGTTTACTGAAGAGGATGTTGGGGAGGTACCCGTAAAGGAGAAGGTTTTCATGGGTAATGATTCAGATGGACTGAATCAAATCACGGTGAACCTAGAAGATGTGGTAGGCCTGATTGACAAACTGAAGAGTAGTAAATCACCTGGACCAGATGGTATACACCCCAGAGATCTGAAGGAACTAAAAAATGAAATTTCAGACCTATTAGTAAAAATTTGTAACCTATCATTAAAATCATCCATTGTACCTGAAGACTGGAGGATAGCAAATGTAACCCCAATATTTAAAAAGGGCTCCAGGGGCGATCCGGGAAACTACAGACCGGTTAGCCTGACTTCAGTGCCAGGAAAAATAGTGGAAAGTGTTCTAAACATCAAAATTACAGAACATATAGAAAGACATGGTTTAATGGAACAAAGTCAGCATGGCTTTACCCAGGGCAAGTCTTGCCTCACAAATCTGCTTCACGTTTTTGAAGGAGTTAACACGTGGATAAAGGTGAACAGGTAGATGTAGAATACTTGGATTTTCAGAAGGCGTTTGACAAAGTTCCTCATGAGAGGCTTCTAGGAAAAGTAAAAAGTCATGGGATAGGTGGCGATGTCCTTTCGTGGATTGCAAACTGGCTAAAAGACAGGAAACAGAGTGTAGGATTAAATGGACAATTTTCTCTGTGGAAGAGAGTGGACAGTGGAGTGCCTCAGGGATCTGTATTGGGACCCTTACTTTTCAATATATTTATAAATGATCTGGAAAGAAATACGACGAGTGAGATCATCAAATTTGCAGATGATACAAAATTGTTCAGAGTAGTTAAATCACAAGCAGATTGTGATAAATTGCAAGACCACCTTGTGAGACTGGAAAATTGGGCATCCAAATGGCAGATGAAATTTAATGTGGATAAGTGCAAGGTGATGCATATAGGGAAAAATAACCCATGCTATAATTACACAATGTTGGGTTCCATATTAGGTGCTACAACCCAAGAAAGAGATCTAGGCGTCATAGTGGATAACACATTGAAATCGTCGGTTCAGTGTGCTGCGGCAGTCAAAAAAGCAAACAGAATGTTGGGAATTATTAGAAAGGGAATGGTGAATAAAACAGAAAATGTTATAATGCCTCTGTATCGCTCCATGGTGAGACTGCACCTTGAATACTGTGTACAATTCTGGTCACCGCATCTTAAAAAAATATATAATTGCGATGGAGAAGGTACAGAGAAGGGCTACCAAAATGATAAGGGGAATGGAACAGCTCCCCTATGAGGAAAGACTAAAGAGGTTAGGACTTTTCAGCTTGGAGAAGAGATGGCTGAGGGGGGATATGATAGAGATGTTTAAAATTATGAGAGGTCTAGAACGGGTAGATGTGAATCGGTTATTTACTCTTTCGGATAGTAGAAAGACTAGGGGGCACTCCATGAAGTTAGCATGGGGCACATTTAAAACTAATCGGAGAAAGTTCTTTTTTACTCAACGCACCAGTAAACTCTGGAATTTGTTGCCAGAGGATGTAGTTAGTGCAGTTAGTATAGCGGTGTTTAAAAAAGGATTGGATAAGTTCTTGGAGGAGAAGTCCATTACCTGCTATTAAGTTCACTTAGAGAATAGCCACTGCCATTAGCAATGGTAACATGGAATAGACTTAATTTTTGGGTACTTGCCAGGTTCTTAAGGCCTGGATTGGCCACTGTTGGAAACAGGATGCTGGGCTTGATGGACCCTTGATCTGACCCAGTATGGCATTTTCTTATGTTCTTATGTTATATCTCTTAGCTGAGGGTGAGGCCTTAGCCGATAACAGCTCAAATACAACCAATTTATGTAATTTCAATCTCCACTGCGTGAGCATCAGGGGCTCTTTGACTAGCCACTGTGCTAATATTGCTTGTTTGGCCAGTAATAGGGCCTTGCTCAGAAAGCTGTGCTGTGCCGGATAGCGGATCCCTGGTACCGAGTCTTGGATGAGATGTAAGAGGCATAGCTTCAGATCCATAGGTAAACCTTGGGCAAGCAAACATCAAAGATACCCTAGGACCTTAGTTCAAAATTGTCGAATAGCCTCACAGCCCCAGAAGTTATGATGGAGTGTTGCAACTTCCGCTGCACATTTCACACAGGATGCCGATGTGGTTAATTTTCATGTATAGGTCACATTAGGAGCAATGTATATTCTGTGTAAAAGCTTATATTGGGAGGAGACAGGACTGCTGGGCTCCGAATCGGCCGGGTCACCTTCCTCCCCCAAGTCCAGGAGTGGGAGGAGCCGAAACGCACCTCAAAAGCGGCGTGGCAGCGGCGCACTGCCTAAGGGGGTGCGCACGGCTTGGTCCGGATTTGGCCGGATTTTGAGAGAAAGCTCTATCTTCTGCCCTCTTTTCCTGAGACTTTGGACTATCAGAGGAAAGCGCAATTTAAAACGATCGGATTCTTTGTTTCTTTGTACTATGCCTCCTAAAAGAAAGGGGAAGGTAAGGGATTTCCCCTCAGAACCCTTGCCTCCCCTCCTCCAACTTGAAATCGATCGTTTTATGACTCAGCTGGAAAAGGAGAGTTCCGATGAACCCGTTGGAAGCCCCATGGTAGAAGAACAGGTGGCTCCCTTGGATGAGGCCTCTCTTAGTCCTGATTCACATCCACCTCCCGCGCAATGCGGCGTAAATGGAGAAGCTGCTAAGTCACCCACCGTAGAGGAGGAGTGAGTGTTAGCATTTGAGGGAGTTATCTCCGTGCTGGATTCAGAGGAGAAGGAGGAAGTAGGTGTTTCTGCAAAGCAACAGCAAGGAACCCTTCACCCTGAACATCCAGATGAACTGCGGCCTAAAATAAGACCAGAGACGGTAACACTGGGGGCAATATGGGACTTGGTGAATGGATTAAGTGCAACTGTTAACAGATTAGAGGGGAAAATTGACTCAGTCTCCTCAAATTTACATCAACAATTTCAAGGAATGCAGAAGCAAACAAGTGAGGTAGTTAACAGGATAGAGCAAGCTGAAAATATAAAATCTTTACAAAGTTTGAATAATAGTATGTTAAAAGATCAATTAGTCTGTTCTAGACAGTTAGAAATGTTGGAAAATAACATTAGACATTTGAATGTAAGGGTTGTTAACTTTCTGAAAATAGCTGGTGAAATTCCTTTTCTCTTTTAAAAGGTTCTTAGCAGAGGTTCTTGGTTTTTGTGATGAAAATAATAATATGCTCTCTATAAATTCTTGTTTCTTTGTAAAAAAAAAAAAAAAAAAAAAAAAAAAAAAAGAGCCCCTGCAGTAGTTTCATCTATTCCAGCTAATCTTACAAGTTTTTTGGAAAATTCTGCCTTGCAAGTTTTAGATAGAGAGACTCTAATTGTTCCATTTATAATCACTTCTGATATAAGTAAGTTAATGAAAGTGTACTTTCAGAAGTTTCCTACTTCATATTGTGGACAAGATGTAAAAATCTTTCCTGATCTAGCACCAATTACACGCAATAAGAGATGTGAATTTCTTGAACTCAGACAAAGAGTAACATCTTTGGGGTTTTCCTTTTTGCTTAAGTATCCATGTCGCTGCAGTATAAAGAGGGGAACTGAGTCTTTTATGTTTACTCAGATAGAACAATTATGTTTATTTGTTGAGTCACGAGAACCAGTAACCTCTTCCCCTGTTGATACCTAGTGTTCAGGTGCAATGTTTCAATCAGCTGAACTGCGCTAATGTGTTATTCTTAAATAAGGATCCTTTACTATTCTCCTTTAAAGTTCAGCCCTGTAGTCTCAGGTGTATATTAAGATTCCTTGAAGTTTGGAAAAGATAATTGTAAAAATCTTTTTCTTTATGTCAACAAGATTGTTGGTTAGTATAAAAAGAATGGTAACTTCTTAGAAAATTTCCAGCCTGGTTCCACTCTGGTTAAGGTGGAGCACATCCCGTTGGAACAGGCTTCCCCTTCCCCACAATGTTCCCCAGTTCCTAACCTACCTAAACCCCATATCATTACCTCGTCCAGGCACTGAGGCTCTGAAGCTCAACCTGCCTCTGCGGTCCAGTCCAGTCACTCAGTGGTAGTACTGTTCACATTGCCATATGGATAGGCCTGCAATTGACTCACAGATCAGCCAAGGATGGGGGTTGAAGCAAAAGTAGCACTCACAGGTCCCTCGGAACAAGTGTGCCATGATGGAGTTTAACACAATGCCTCACTTCTCTGAAATTCTCGTGTGGCTTCACAAATTCATGCCTCATCATCTACAGATAATTTTTATGTTGGTCCAATATAACAATTGTGCCCAAACTGAAGGAGTATGCAGCTGGAGATAAACGATAGTGGGGGTCCAGGATGTTTGGATTGACACAAAATTTTAAAAGCGAATTTTACCATTTTTGGAGGGAGGGGCTAAAAGTATTAGAGAGAAGAAAAGGGAGACATGACCTAAAAATTTTGAAAAAAATAACAGCAATTCAACAAGGTATCACAACCTGCAAAGAATTCAATATTCTAATATCATTGATTATTTTTTAAAAACAAAGATCAAACCACTCTTGGAACACATTTTCAGCAGTTACCTTTCCCCCCACACCATCACTGTTTGATTAAACTGTATTTGCTCTATGTCTATATGGACTCCTAGCAACACCTCATCACCCTTTTCTATAATTAAAATTATGAATGCAGTTTTCCATCATCTAGCTCTTCCTCATAATGGACTTTGAATGAGGATATTTGCATTTGCAACAACCTCCAGCCAAAACAACCACCATAAAGCTGTTATATATTATATATATATATTTTTTTTTTAAAGTATTGCAATTGTCACCAGGCAGTTGGTATTTCTCCAACAATTAATTAATTAGCTTTAAACAGCCAGCCATGCTCCTGTAGCATTAACACTTGGATAAATCCTTATTTTGTGTGTGTGGACCTCTTCTATAGAGATCACGTGCATTACTGTTAAGGAAGAGAGCCAGTGCGGCTGATCCAAGTGTTGATACATTCACTCCCCCATTTAGTGTTGCTCAGTTTTCAAATGTTACAATGTAAGCTCACCTTTGTTCTGATTTTCTGACCGTGTATCTTATAAACAGTTTTGTGCAAACATTTAGGCACCCCCAGTCAAATTGTGTGTTTCAATGAATTTCTAAGTGCACAGAAGCCGACACAAACTCTACATGGTACAAAGTTAGACACCATGTAATGCTCTTAGGCAAGTTTATTGTTTCACTGTAAACTGGTTTGATTTGCATCCAATGCAAGAAGATCGGTATATAAAAAAACAAAAATAAAAATAAATAAATAAATAATATCCCTCTGCATTTTTTTTTAAAGCAAAATAACTATTAATAAATTGAAAATAATAAAGACAGTGAACATGGCATGTGCTAAAGCCTGGACACCCTTCCAGTTGATTCATGCCTACTTAACAAAAAAAAAAGTGTTAAGTTGATTCAGCCTTCAGTTAGTCAGGTGAAGACAGTTCCACATTAAACACTCTGAACCTTGTAACCCCATCCAATGTGATTGCTGTTCTCTCTACTTTCAACTATGGATTCCTCTAAGGCGGAGTTTCCCCAACTTTTCCAGACCCAAGGCACATTTACATTAACAAAAATGTTGTGTGGCACCATCAGCTTCTAAGGGACAGGCAGTGCAGACATGGAGAAGACTTGTATTGCCAATAGAAAAGATAGGAAAGCACCAAAAACCCCCACCAGTCTTTTTTTTCCAAATTTAAGGAAAAAAAGGGAGGAGGGAATCAGTCATGATACTGAGGGAGCTCAGAGATGTGCTGGTGGGTCCACTGTGTGATCTGTTCAAAAGATCCCTAGAAACGGGAGTGGTGCCGAGTGACTGGAGAAGAGCGGTGGTGATCCCACTTCACAAGAGCAGAAACAGAAGAGGCTGGTAATTACAGACCGGTTAGCCTCACCTCAGTGGTGGGAAAAGTAATTGAGTCGCTGTTAAAAGAAGGAATAGTGAGCTATCTACAGTCGGAAGAATTGCTGGACCAGAGGCAGCATGGATTCACCAGGGGAAGATCCTGTCAGACAAATCTGATTGACTTTTTTGACTGGGTAACCAAGGAATTGGATCAAGGAAGAGCGCTCGATGTCATCTACTTAGACTTCAGCAAAGCTTTTGATATGGTTCCGCACAGGAGACTGGTGAATAAAATAAGAAGCTTAGGAGTGAGTGCCAAGGTGGTGACCTGGATTGCAAACTGGTTGACGGACAAAAGACAATGTATGATGGTAAATGGAACTTACTCTGAAGAGAGAGCGGTGTTGAGCGGAGTGCCGCAAGGGTCGGTGTTGGGACCGGTCCTGTTCAATATCTTTGTGAGCGACATTGCAGACAGGATAGAAGGTAAGGTTTGTCTTTTTGCGGATAACACTAAGATCTGCAACAGAGTGGACACGCCGGAAGGAGTGGAGAGAATGAGACGGGATTTAAGGAAACTGGAAGAGTGGTCGAAGATATGGCAGCTGAGATTCAATGCCAAGAAGTGCAGAGTCAGGCATATGGGGTGTGAAAATCCAGAAGAACTGTATTCGATGGGGGGAGAAGGGCTGATGTGCACGGGGCAGGAGAGAGACCTTGGCGTGATGGTGTCTAATGATCTGAAGTCGGCGAAACAATGTGACAAGGCGATAGCTAAAGCCAGAAGAATGCTGGGCTGCATAGAGAGGAATATAGAGTAAGAAAAGGGAAGTGATTATCCCCTTGTACAGGTCCTTGGTGAGACCTCACCTGGAGTATTGTGTTCAGTTCTGGAGACCGTATCTCCGAAGAGACAGAGACAAGATGGAGGCGGTCCAGAGAAGGGCGACCAAAAAGGTGGAAGGTCTTCATCAAATGACTTATGAGGAGAGATTGAAGAATCTAAATATGTACACCCTGGAGGAAAGGAGGAGTAGGGGTGATATGATACAGACTTTCAGATACTTGAAAGGATTTAATGATCCAAAGACAACGTCAAACCTTTTCCATTGCAAAAAAAATCAGAAGAGCCAGGGGTCATGATTTAAAACTCCAGGGAGGAAGACTCAGAACCAATGTCAGGAAGTATTTCTTCACGGAGAGGGTGGTGGATGCCTGGAACGCCCTTCCAGAGAAAGTGGTGAAGACCAAAACTGAAGGATTTCAAAGGGGCGTGGGATAAATACTGTGGATCCATAAAGTCTAGAGGATGTGAATGAAGAGAAGAGGCAAGGGGGTGGCTTGAGGGAATGATGGCTACTACCTGGAGATGAATATCCTTATTCAATAATGCGACTCCAACATTGATCTATGCTTCAACGGCAAGAGGAAGAGGAAATGTGGAAAAAAGAATTTGCAACCACATAAAAGCAGGGGAGTAGCTGGCTTGTTACAGCGGTTACTACCCCAAACCAAAAAATACCCGATATTTCACTTTTAATGCAAATCCAACATAACTCTCTGCTTCAAGGCAGGGGAGAAAATTTGACAATTCACGCATATTCAGCATAGCCCTCTGCTTCAACGGCAGGGGAGGAAATTTTGACAATTCACGCATATCCAGCATAGCCCTCTGCTTCAACGGCAGGGGAGCAAGACTGATACTTCACTCAATACACAGCCAGCATGTCTCTCTGCTTCAACGACAGGGGAGAATGAAGAAAGGTTGATCTATATTCAGGCAACAATCAACAAGGACTGTATTACACAGTCTGAATAAACAGATAAGCATGGGTGTAGCTTGCTTATTGCGGTGGTTAATACCCCTAACTAAATTAAGCTATTTCACTTAGATGCAGTTCCAACACTGCTCTCTACATTAATGGTGGGGGTTGAAGGGAAATAGAATAAAAAAAGGTTACTAAGAGCCAAGAGAAACAGATAAGTATGTGAGAGAAAAAAAAAGTGCGAAAGCTTGCTGGGCAGACTGGATGGGCCGTTTGGTCTTCTTCTGCCGTCATTTCTATGTTTCTATATGATGGATAAGGGTTCCTTCACGTACAAGTGCAGGGGAAGGAAGAGGTTGGTGAAATGAAGGCGGCGGGCTCAGTTATCTTAAGCTGCTGCATATAGCTGCTGCCAGAGCACCTTCACTGCTGCTCAGTGCACACCCTCCCCATCTCACTCAATCTGGGGATAAGACAGAGGCTGGAAGGTCTCAAAGACCAGGCAGATGTGGAGGTGTTGCGTGCAATGTGTGTACTGCACAAAAGTGGGTCACAACTATCCATGCCCTTCACATACTGCCCATGAATTAACACATTCCAGGGCTCATGCTGTAGAGCTAGGGAGAAGGGGCAATGCATGAATACACGTGTTCTAAGGAAGGAGCTCCTGCATGTTTTGAGAGCCAGCACTGGTGTTTCTTGCTGCTGAGAGCAGAGTGCAGTGCTAGCCAGGATCTGAGCATCAGGTAACTGTGATTTTTCTGCATCACCTCTGATCAGGTTTTGAAGGCACATTGGTGTTCCATGGCACACTGTTTGGGAAACACGGGTCTAAGGAGCAGATCTGAGCATTTGAAATGCTTCAGTAAATAAAAGGGCCTTAAAGCTTTTCCCTAAATTTCATCATATCGAGTTCATGTCTCAGAGCAAGGAGGTAAACTGTTCCATAATACCAGAACCACAAAAAAAAAAAAAAATGCTCGAGAGTGGGTAATCTGCAGCCAGTACTCATTCAAAGATGGCCAATAGCTGCTTATCCATAGATCTCCACCCTCCATATAGGAACATAGGAGGACAGCAATTTCTTTACATATTCTGGTCTGGCCTCCCTTAGAGCTTTAAAGACCAACATGATTACCTTAAACTCAGCCCTAGCAGCTATAGGAAGCCCATGCAGTACCAACAAGCTTGATGTAATATATTCCCACCTACTAAAACCGACATTGAGAAAAGCAGTTACATTTTGCATGGTTTGCAACACCTTCATATATTTCTTGGGGAGACCAAAATAGTGACATTGCAATAATCCAAATACAGATAAAATCAATGTCTGTGCTACTGAAAGCAAGTCATCCTTATTTAGGAGATACCTCGAGTGTCTTATGAGAAGGATTTTAAATAAAGTGACTTTTAAAATTGTTTTAATTTGAGGTATAAAGCTTAGAATCTACAAATATCCTGTACTTTTGATGAATAAAGGAAATTAACTCCCTTAAAAAAGAAAACTTCCAAGTATTCTCAGGGATTGATGTCACCCCCATCCATAAAAAGTCAGTCTTTGTCATTGTAAAATTAAATTAACAGCCATCCATAAAATAATGCAATATATATTATGTACTTACTATGCAGTCAGTTGATCAATGGGTATTTTTAGTGAACTGCATTTCATATATGGGCTGCATTTAAAGTATTTGCTGCCCAGCAGCCATGATTCGATCATACATTGCACATTGCACAACACATCGCACAACAAAACAAATGGAGCATTTGTATGTGATGACACTCAGATGATCCAGTAGGTAAAGTGGAATCAATAATAATGACAGCAGATTACAATCTCCTCTATCACAAGTTTAGCAGCTTATAGGTTACCTCTGCAGTTACTGGTAATCCTTGCCCATTTCTTTTAAATTTTCATTTTCTAATTAAGTATGATCTTTCGACACCATGTTTTGAACTATTTTGGTTATACAGGCAAGACATTTTATGTATGATGGATGGCTTAATCATTTACCAGGGCTCTTTGAAAGCACACCTCTAGCACACAACACCAATGGAATAATTTAGTTTGGATACGAACAACCAGAAACTGTCAAATATTGTTTCACACATTGAGTGCAAACCTCAGTTGTGCAATCCTAGATGCACAGCACAGATATCAATTAAAAACAAGAGTACAAGGAAGCTAAGAAAAAAAAAAGGATACCAAATTGGGTTTCTGTGCAATTGTGCTATAAAAAGGACTCGATTAGATTATTCAAAGTATGAAGCAAATTTTTACAAATGCTTAATTGGGACTTCAAATTCTATTCAAAATCTATCAGAATCATAATTGATATTTTTATTAATTTAACTTGCCCAAACTGTTGCAGCCCTGAATTCCAAGATGGCAGCATGCTGAGCAGGCAATCACAGTTCAGTGTTGTCTGTTTTAAAACATCTATCTCCATACGTTATCTTTGTTGCAGGTAATGGAATGAGAAAAGGCGGGGTGAATGTCTCTCTCTCTCCATAGCTCCCCTGCCACTCTGCAGAGCCACAGATACATTACTGCAGTCGCCGACTGTAGCTCCAGGACTTCTCTTGGGGAGGCGAAGCCCACAAGGTCCATTGTTAATCCTCCCCCAGATGTGGAAGCTTCACTTTAATTTTCACCGTAACATTTGCCAAATCCAATACTGTCCTTTATAGGAAAATAGAAAACCTTGAAAATGTTCCTAGGAAAAACAATCTGAGATGTACTCAATTTCCCTGTAATCTCAGGTTTGCTCCCCTAATAATGAATAATTACTTTTCGTAAGAAGCTGAAAATCTCATAAAATGTTTATCCTCCTATTGTAAAACTTTCTAAGTTCCATCAAACAAGAAAAGTGACGGTAGACATCAGTTGTTTAATGTGCCTAATCTTACTGAAATGTTATAAACGGCATAAGAAGAGCTTGTTATCTGACAGACTGCAATGGTAGAATTAACTAGAGATGTGCTTCAGGTCTAAATATCGTGTTGGGCTTCGTGTCTGGCCCCCCCCCCCCCCCCCCCGCGCAGGAATTTCATTTTTCCTGCAGTTTGGGGGGGGGTTTTCGGGGGCCCCGATTTTCAGGTTAGTGCACACTAACTCTACCATGTTAGTGCGCGCTATCGGGAGTTAGTGCGCGCTAACCCGAAAATTAATTTTTTCCAAAATTTCGGAAAAAATTTGATCGTTTTTCGGTTCTCCGGAACCATTCCGAATTAGGCAATTTCAACGAAATTTGGGAAAAACAATTGCACATCCCTAGAATTAACTAGCTCCTGTGTCCATCTAGCAAGCTGCACAGGGGATCTAGACCACCACATGTTTGGGCCACACTCATGCTAGCACTGCTGGCTATTTAAATTATTTCTGAGCCTTGTGGTTAGGCATGGGAAAAGTGGAGGGAACAAAGTGAGGATTTTGTATGCTCTTTTACCCAAGGTGGATTGCAAAAGGAAGAAAACCAAAAAATAAAATGTCCTCCTGGATAAGAAGAAATCTTGCAGGTGGTCACACTGTGGCTGACAACTGGGATATGGACACGATAAATGGGCAAACGGGAAGGGCATGACCTTTTTCTGCCATCATTTACTATGCTTTTGAAACTGAAAAAGAAGTCAGTACTAACACTTTAAAAATAAAGACCTAGAGTTTTGGGACTGAAATACATGGTTAATCCTAGATGTTTGCCAGACTATACAAATCAGGAGGAAATAATTTTTGGCATTAGATTTTCAGGTTACCTCATTGTGAAGAACATTTTTGCTTAAATTCCTCTACGTGCCATCAAACCCCAGAGAGCTGACTATATCTTTACAGGACCTCAACAACTAGATTTATTAATGACTAGCCGACAGCCTATGGCTCCCTCTCCCCTCCCTGCAGTTTAAGATCTTATTTAGCTCGTTAGCAATAAATCCTGTGCTATATCTGTTTATATAATGTAATATAATCAGTAGGTAAATAGGTGATTATAGAAAGCATTTACTAAACAGATATTAATAGCCCCTGTGCTATGGGCTGAATAGGATCTTAAACTGCAGGGAGCAGAAAGTGAGGTTTAGGCTGTCCGTTAGTTCTGGCCTTGACAAAGGAATAGTTGTTGAGGTCCCATAAAGACATACTCAACTCTCTCTAGAGACTGACAGCACATAGGGGAATTTAAGCAAAAGTGTTCTTCCCAATGAGGTAAACTGAGAATCTAAACACCTTGACACCGGACTGACCTCACCTTGCTCTCAGCCTGCCTCGACCTCAAACCAGAACTCGACTTAGAAGTCCTGCCAGCTGCCAGAACCCAAAGGCTCAACCCAAAGGGTGCTGTTTGGATGCAATCCAATCTCCTTTGGGATGGTGATACAATTTCACCTATTATGGTATCACCTGCTTGTTGTAATGAATTTGCAGAGCCCATACAATGACAAGAAGAGCTGCTGCCTTAGAGTTTTAACCCTTGAAGAAGCCATGAAATCGGCAAAATATGTTGGGTACTTTATAATATTTGTAGATTAAAGGCATTTAATGAGACTGGTGGACTGCAAAGTCTCTCTTTATGAATTTGGTCAGCATTTATGAGAATATGTCGGTAGCCTTTTGTGGGGAGAACTATGCAGTGCCCTTGGATACAGAGGCTTCAGCATCTGAAAAACGTTTTTCAGCAGATAGTTTGATTACAACATTGTTTAAAGATTGCAAGATTATTTTTTGGGTCTGGTGAACATACGTTTTTATATATTTCTAATTTTTTGTTTGTGAGTTTCTGTTTCATGTTTGTGTGTGTTGTGATGGCCCCAGTTTTTGTTTGATAAGCAAATATCCAGACCAACCTAACAGAAGGATTTTGTAAGATATGCTCATTGTTTACAAGTTTCCAATCCCCAATTTATTGTATTTTCAATCTCATTAGGGTTTGGAATGCTGTAGAATAAATTGTTCTAATTTATATTTGATATTTTAAAAGAAATTTTTCTATAAGTTTTTTTTTAATACATTTATTTTTCCATTCCCCTTAGTTGTGTACACAATAATTAATGCAACAAGTTGAGTAACCAATTTACTTGTTTTCTGTGAAATATTTTATTATTGGTGAATAAATTGATAGACAAATGTCCTCCCACCTGGTTCAAATGTGGATATTTGAAGCAAAATTATCACTTTCAACCTGTAATTCAAGATTTCTGTGAACTTTTAAAAGATTCAGATAAGGTGAATCTAACATTATATGCAAATTGGCAAATAAATGCAGAAAAATATGAAAAAGTTTCAAAGTCTCGGATCCAAATTTCCCAGCAATATCCCCCACCCTGGTTTAGGTGGAAGGATGGACTGAGTTGGTATTTAAACCAAATGGTTCAACTAGTCCAAATTACGGTATAAAAATTCCTCATGTTTCAGACAAATGCTTCAAGTCACTGAGTCTACAGGCACCTCCATCTTCAGCTTTGAACCTGGTGATATCTTATTCCAACAGAAAACAGGTCCAATCAATCAACAGAAGTAAATAACATCCATGGGAGCCTATTCAGAGGTCAGTGCTGCCCTATCAGAATAGTTCTGTTCCCCAAGTAAAAGAAAGTTCACCTACAAGAATTATTTCCCAGCTCATCTCATATTGACCACAGAAGTACCATTATCTGCCATACAATGTTTCTCCATCAGACATTTGAGTCCTTTTTTGACCCCGATTACTATGCAGTGCCAAATCACAAGGTTTATAAAAGGTTATATAAACCCTCTGTTCTCTCTCAAAAGCATTCTACAAGAAAAATCCAGATTTGGTGAGATCCTAATATGTGAACACCTAAACAAGGAGTTGGCTAATACCAACAATTTTTGCAGTTGTAGTGCCAAAACATTTTCCTGCTGTATTTCTTTAGTAATTACTCCAAGTCTGTGCAGTGCAAAAAGTTTTTTATGCACCAGCCTCCTGGACCATATTAGCACGTTCCAACTTTCTGTTTGGGTCTGCCTTCTTCTCAGCACTTTCTATTGTACCCTTTCAATACCATTTACAATGATGTTCTTCATAAGCAAAATAAAAATATTCCCTTGCCGTCTATCAACACGCTTCCAATACCATACTGAAAATGATGGAAAAAGTTAGCAAAGAAGAATTGAGTGTAAATACACTCAACTACACTTCCCTGTCAAGGACAAAAAAGAAACAAAACAAAAACAAAACCTTGCAAAGACCCTGCAGGTGGATCAAGTTTGTATAGCTCGAAGAAGTTGGATATTTTTTTTAGAAGATTTCAGGATCAGCCAAGCTTCTTAGGAACCGGGACAGGGGGGAGAATTACCTGCCTTAGAACTGGCATACAGCAGGATACAAAATTCTATAAATAAAAAATAAAATAGATTAGGGGGCGTTTTTAAATTATTTTTTTTTTTTCCTTTTTTTTTA
Organism: Rhinatrema bivittatum; assembly: GCF_901001135.1. Classification (NCBI taxonomy): domain Eukaryota; kingdom Metazoa; phylum Chordata; class Amphibia; order Gymnophiona; family Rhinatrematidae; genus Rhinatrema; species Rhinatrema bivittatum. The sequence continues at coordinate 71,439,589 of NC_042621.1, read as the reverse complement.
AATGTTACTCGCTCTTTTTGCAGCCCAGCAGAGTCTCCTGGGTCCTGGCAGCAGCTCTTCCACTTGAGGCTAGGGCCAAGCCATGGGTGGTGGTGGCAGCAGCTCCTCTACATGAGTCTAACTCTGGGCCTGACCTTAGCAGCATGTGCCAAACATTAGGTGCCCAGGTTGCCCAGCACCTGGGCTTTTTCCATCCTTGGCTAGGAGATACGTTTAGCACAGTAGATGCTAGTAAGGGCAGGGAAAGGTTCTGGCCAGAGCTAGAGCACTGCAGATGGTCAACCTTGTTCAGATGAGCAGAGGGAGATATCCCCTGACAGACTAGCATAGGGAAGTCAACTCAGAGTGGGTGGGCCCAACTGGTCCTTATCTATTTACAAAGCTTGACATTATAAAAGTTAAGCAGATCTGGTGCCCAAGCTCGCTTTTCAAATTTTCCCAAGCAATAAATTCTACAAAATAATTTGGGAAAAAAAGATCTCATTTGGTTGACAAATGAAGACACACAAAGTAAAAGAGAAAATATGATGCAATAACTTGTCCACATGTTTTCAGAAAATACTGCATTTGTTTCATAATCTAAACCCTTCATTTAACACAAAAGTTAAGCAAGAGAGGTGTGATTATGGGCAAAATAAACTAATCACTCTCTTTTTTCCTCTTCGTTATTTGTTTTCTATACAGACAAAAAATGCACTTCCTGGTTGGATGTTATTTGCAATACAGAACAATCTCATACTCTAAATATAAGATTACAGTATGTTTGGGCACAGTTGTTGAAGAACCAGAAACCAAAATCTCAACATTCCCAAGCTTCCCCCGACAGAAGATTTTACCATAACAGAACAACACTTCAGGCAGCTTTAGCTAGAAGCAACTCCTTGCTCTCCAAGCGCCAGCAGCTTGGCTGCAAGATTTCTGCACAGTGAAAAATACAAAAGTAGAAAATAAAAAATTATAAATGCACAGACAGTAAACCAATAAAGAAAAGAGCGTGAAAATTATTAGTACTGGCTCCTCAGGAGCTCCTAATTCCGAATCAATGCATGACGACTAGTCCTATAGCTTATAGCATGCAGCTGGAATAACTGTTCATCATCATGCTCCACATCTTAACCAATCCTCTCTTCAATTTATTACCGCATCACTGGCCTGTAGAAAATACCTACCTTTCAGAATATGTACAGCAATCATTTAAATCAACGTTTCCCCAATTATTTCATGACTCGGGCACACCTACATTAACAAAAATGTGTAGCATATCAGCCTGCACAGAGCAAGCGGTGCGGGCATGGAGAGGATTCATGTGGCCAAAAGAAGAGGGAGATAGGAAAGCACTGAATCCCCAGTTGTCTTCCAAATTTAAAAGAAAGGAAGTGGGGGGGGCAAACACGCACATGAGCCCATCAGAAAGGATCAGCGCCCTCTGTATAAATGTACGTAAGAAGGGAGAAGCCTGTATAGTGTGGGCAGCCGGCTCACTTAATTACCTTGGCTGCTGCTGCTCCCAACACTGAAAATGCACATCTGGTGTTCAGTGCACATTCTCTCTGTCTCACTCAATTTAGGAGGTCTCAAAGATGGGGGGAGATGAGGAAGTGCTGTGTGTGTTCGGCACGAAGTGGGTCCCAGCTATGTATGTTTTGCATGCTGCCCATTAAGTTATCTCACACTGTAGCCTTGAAGAAAAAAAAAAACACGCATGATCACACATTCTCAGAAAGGAGCTCCTACACTTGTAAGAGCAGAGCCCAGGTGCTGGCCTGGACATGAGCATCATCAAGTAGTGGTGATATTTCCGTGGCACACCTAATCAAGCTTGAAGGCAGACTGGTTGGGAAACACTGATTTAAATGCTGAAAACGCCAGAATACAACTCGCAGAATCCATCATTGCGCCACACTTGCAATATCGCAGAGAGTCTGGTAACAAGAAAATAGCATGCAAATTTCACACAGATAATTTCAGATTTTAAATTTTCCTATAGCACATTAACAGCATCCATAAATCAACAGAGAACTTGCACGCTATGATTTTTATTGGCCAGATTTCATCATTCCACAGTGACCAAGCTGCAGATGCTCTGCAGTTTGATCACATAAAAGCTTGTTTCAGGTTTAGGAGGCTGTGCCCACCTCCCCCCAAATGCATGGTCCCCATTCTTCCCAATCATGTAGTGCATCTTACTGCTTCCCCTCTGCAGTCTACAGCAATGACAAAAAAACAGGCTCCCTCAGGGGTCCCCAAACTCAGTCCTCAAGGGCCACAAAACCCAGTTGGGTTTTCAGGATTTCCACAATGACTACACGAGACGTATCTGCTTCCACTGCATGCAACTAGATCTCATACATAGGATTCTTGCTATATTTTTTTGTGATTTTTAACCTCAATCTCCAGAACAGCAGCCCAACTTTTTTTTTTTTTTTTTTTTAAAGTGCTTTCCCACCCATCTTACTCCCTAGGAAATCACATTTACCCCTATCAATCTTTTCCCCTATTGATATTTAAAGTGTACCAAAGAAACTGTTTAAAAGCCTGAATGTGGGATACATGCGCCACATCAAATTTTTTTTTTTTTAAGATGACTGAATTATGAATGTATATGAAAGATGGGTGAATGAAGAGTAGCCACAGTTGAAGTTTTAACAATTGGTACTACTGCTCAGAAATTTCGGACTTATACTTATGTCTAAATTTCTTGTACAATATTTATGGAAATCAGTGCTGCAGTTTGCCCACTGACAAGGGGTGGTGGCGGAAATTGCGATTTTGGAACGCAGATTTGTCATGAAGGGCATGGAATAAACACATTATGAATCCATTTGGGAGGGGGAGACTTACTGGAAATAGAAAAATGCCTCTTGTATAGATGAGTGAATAGGTCCTCATTTTTTTATATTTTGCCTGGAATACTATTATCTTTGTATTGTTTTCCTTGGGACCAAGTGTTCTGTGACATGTACATGCTATTCATCTTATGCCTACGTTTGTTCATTGCTTCTTTTCTTACATAAAAAGATTAAAAAATAAATAAATAACTAAGGCACAGATCTGAGGGCTTAAGGAATGCAGAGATTGCATACAACTTTGCTGAGCAGCACCTTAACGCAAGGGAGAGCTGATCGGTCATTCAGCAGAGGGAACATTCATTAAAATTTGTAGATTATCTTCCTCAAAACAACAACAGTGGGGCCCTGGAGAACCTGAACTGACCAGCTTCACCTAAAAATGAAACACTGGATGAGGAGGCGTTTCCTTTCTTCAAAAAGTTTACAATTAGAGTTTCAGGATCCCTAAGCTATAAAAAGTGTACCCTCCAACTCTATCCCCCTCTACTTAATAGTCTACTCTATCTTAATTGCATGCAATTACTGTCTACATCGTGCAATCACTATTGTTGCAGTAACCTAGAATTATTTTGTTTGGTTGGTTGGTTTATAGAGGGATGGTTTTTTTGTGCATAAAAGGATTCAAAGGTTTTCCTGCACCACCTATTCCTTTAAACAAAGCACTTGCCCTGCAGTTATAAAGGGCCCTAATCGGAAATCTAACCCTTTACTATTTAGAAATCAGTGCTGGGTGGAAAACTTCAGTCTGAACAAAAAAGAAGAATTAATTTTCTTTTTTTTTTTTCTAGGAAACACCAATTATCCCTCAGGAGCAGCCTACTTAAATGAAGCAGCATCTGAGGTGCTTCAATAGTTGTCACAGTCAAGTAGCAGCTCAGCAATCCCAAAGAAAATCAAAGTAAAAGTAGTATGCTTTTGTTTGTTGGAATATATTTTTCTTCCTTTTACTGTAAACAATTAGTTTAATCCTCCTAGAAAACATTTATGTCGTCATTTTAAATGAATTGTTATAAAGCTTCTCCCCTCGTGCCAGTTTCCTATGTGTGCTACACTACCACTTTAAATATGGCTCACTCACTGAATTGCTGCAACATGAGAAGGGGAATTGTAAAAAGCCATTTAACTCAGATAAATGTCTATTTACCCAAGTAAAAGGGCCACATGAAAACCGACCCCTCTCTCTTTGCCTCCCAGTATGCATACTGCTGCGGGCATGAAGTCCACACGGGGGAATCAACCATGCGTGAACTTAACCCGTGGGAAAACTAAGCGGGATCAGAGATGGAATTAGGTCAGAGGAGACAACAATGCCTTGAGGACTTTCAAAAAGCTATGTACATGGTTTTTCTCAGGGGGAAAAAGTATCCACAGAAAAAGGAGTTCAAAATTTTCGCAAGCATCTTTTTCGCAAAGGCAATTCTCAAACAGGGAAAAATGCCAGAACCTGCTTTCCCTTTGCAAAGCGGTGTAGAGTCTGCAGGGAAAAGTACCCCCGGACTTTGCGGCAATCCGCCTAGTTTCGACCACTCAAACTCAAGCGTTGTCCCTCTTCACAAATGAAAAGTAGTCCATGCTCTCTTGGAACTAGCTTTAAATTTAGGTCCTGCCTGGAGGTTCAGCAGCAGCGCTGTGCACTGCTATGCAAAAGGGACCCGGGTTCAATTCATGATTGAAGTCTTGTGCTCCCCAGGTCAGCCAGGGAAGAAATCACATGCACTGCGTAAAGGTAACACCTGAAATGCTGGTATTTAGGGCCCATGAATGAAGGATTCTGAACGAAGGTGTCCTCTCCGAGTGCATGGCCCAGCCGAGGACCATTACTAAAATTAAGTCGGGATGGTGTAGTCACAAATGAAGGCTCAAGGTATCAGACAACCCGTCCTGTTTCCAATTGAGCTAGAAACCCAAAAGGAACAAGAGGAAAGTGTGAAGTCAGCAAAAAGAAACTACACAAAACTTGTTTTAAATATGAGCACAGAAGTAAAAAAAAAAAAAGTTCATAAACTGAACTGAACTCTGAAAGACGGCACTCCCAGTGTCTGATGCACCTCTTTCTCACTTCCCAAAGCACCGTGAAGAGCGGAGAAATCAAATTAAGGAATTTATTTTCCCCCTCTATAGGTTAAGTATGATTTGCTTTTCATTTTATTACTTGCACAGAATTCACCTGGCTGCAAAGAGGCAGCACAGATATTCAATGTCACCCAAAGTCAAGCAGTTAAGTCTGCTCGAGAAAAATACCTGTCCTGAAAGTTATATCCGCCAGGGGCAGCTCAAGGCAATCTGCTACTGCCTGAGGCGAGGAATGGGACGGAGCCCCCTCCCCCAAGGCACAACACAGGTCCTGATAAATCGAGGGGGCCAGGGGAGGAGTCCCCTTTGGAGTATGGCTCTTTCAGAAATTTGATGTGTTGGGGAAGGCCGGGTCAGTGTTCCCAGAGGAGTGGCAGAGTGGATTTTTAGATGGGTATTCCTTGGGGTAGGTTTATGAAATTATGAAAATAAAGTCTTTGGAAATTTCTCTCTTGTGAAATTAATAAAGCAAATGTTGCTTACCTGTAACATGTGTTCTCACAGGACAGCAGGATGTTAGTCCTCACATATGGGTGACATCATCAGGATGGAGCCCAATCACGGAAAACTTCTGTCAAAGTTTCCAGAACTTTGACTGGCCCCTTCTGGGCATGCCCAGCATGGCACTAACCCTGCAGCCAGCAGGGGTCCCCCTTCAGTCTTATTTGAAAGCTTCAGGCAGTGCCGAAAAATAAAATAAGAAAACGTTACGAACCCAACACCGTGGGGCGGCGGGTGGGTTTTGTGAAGACTAACATCCTGCTGTCCTGTGAGAACACCAGTTACAGGTAAGCAACATTTGCTTTCTCACAGGACAAGCAGGATGATAGTCCTCACATATGGGTGAGTACAGAGTTGAGGATGTCCGAACATGCAAATGTACCCAACGGCGTGCAACAGGCACAACAACTGGGGTGGAATTTGGTAGAGGGCATCCTGAACCCCACCAGGCAGGCGGAAGGGTGTAGGTAATTCACATTGGAAATAAGTTACGCAGGACAGATTGGCCGAAGATGGAATCTTGTCTTCCGGCTTTGTCCAAGCAATAGTGGGCTGCGAAAGTGTGGAGAGAACTCCAAGTGGCAGCCCTGCAAATGTCAGGAAGCGGCACCGATCGTAGGTGTGCTACTGAAGTCGCCATGGCCCTCACAGAGTGTGCTTTAACACGGTCTTGAAAAGGAATGCCTGCTTGCTGATAGCAAAAAGATATGCAGTCTGCTAACCAGGAGGAGAGAGTCTGCTTACCCACAGGTTGCCCTAATTTGTTGGGATGGAAAGAGACGAATAACTGAGTGCTCTTCCTGTGGGCAACTGTACAATCTAGGTAGAACGCTAGAGCCCATTTACAGTCAAGGGTATGCAGAGCCTATTACCCTGGATTGGAATGGGGCCTGGGAAAGAAGGTAGGTAGTATGATGGATTGATTGAGATGAAACTCCGAAACTACCTTAGGTAAAAATTTAGGGTGAGTGTGGAGTACCGCCCGGTCCTGCAGGAGTTTAGTGTAAGGCGGATAGGTAACTAGGGCCTGTAACTCACTAACCCTCGAGCTGAAGTGATAGCTAGAAGGAAAATTACTTTCCATGTGAGATATTTTAGGTCACAGGAGTGAAGAGGCTCGAATGGTGGTTTCATGAGCCAACCAAGAACCAGATTAAGGTCCCAAGAAGGAGCCGGAGGACGTAAAGGTGGCTTGAATTGGAACAAGCCCTTTAAAAAGCGTGTTACGAGGGGTTGTACTGATATAGGGACATCCCCGACACCTTTATGGAAGGCGGCTACCGCACTGACATGCATTCTGATTGAAGAGGTCTTTAAACCTGACTCAGACAAATGCCAGAGATAATCCATAAACCTTGGGATTGGACAGGAAAAGGGATCAAGGGACTGTGAAGTGCACCATGATGTGTACCTTTTCCATTTATAGGAGTAAGATTTTCTTGTGGAAGGCTTTCGCGAAGCAATCAGGACACGAGAAACCGAATCTGAAAGGTTAAGTGGTTGAAGGATTAACCTTTCAACATCCATGCCATCAGGGACAAGGCCCGAAGATTGGGCTGGCGAAGGCATCTGTCGTTTTGAGTGATCAGATGTGGGTCCGTTCCCGAGGGAATGTGCCTGTGGATGGAGAGATCCTGGAGTATAGGAAACCAAACTTGGCGTGCCCAGTGAGGTGCTATCAGGATCATGGTTCCCTTGTCCTGACGTAGCTTCATGAGAGTCTTCGAAAGAAGAGGAAGTGGAGGGAATGCATAGAGCAGACCGGTTGCCCATGAGAGGGAGAATGCATCTCTGGGCTGAGAGTGCTCGCTCCGAATGAGGGAGCAGTAGTTGTCCACTTTGTGGTTCTGAGGGGACGCAAAGAGGTCTGTCTGGGTGTATCCCCATTGGCAAAAGATTGAGGTCGCTACCGAGGGGTTGAGAGACTACTCGTGTGGCTGGAAGACACGACTCAGTTTGTCTGCCAAGACATTGTCCACTCCCGGCAAGTAGGTGGCCCTGAGGTACATCGAGTGGGAGAGCGCTTCAGACCAAATCTGCGCAGCTTCCTGACACAGAAGGAAGGAGCCTGTGCCTCCCTGCTTGTTGATGGCCACCTAGTTGTCCGTCTGAATCAGGATGACGTGATTTGATAGGTGATCCTGAAAATCCCTGAGAGCAAACCGAATTGCTCGAAGTTCTAGGAAGTTTATTTGATGTTTGGCTTCCCCTGGAGACCAAGACCCTTGTGTCTGTAGATTGTCCACGTGGGCTCCCCACCCGAGGTTGGAAGCGTCGAATGTGAGAATGAGTTGAGGATCTGGCACTTGAAAGGGTAGTCCCTGGAGGAGATTGTTGTGATTTTACCACCAGGCGAGACTCAGACGGAGTGAGTCGGTGATGTGGACAATGGTTGACAGAGGCTGAACAGCTTGAATCCATTGTGCCCTCAGAGTCCAATGCATGAGCCTCATAGCCAAGCGGGCCATTGGTGTGACATGGACTGAGGACGCCATGTGTCCTAAAAGGACGAGGAATTGGCGAGCTGTTGCTGTATGCTGAGACTGCAACTGGTGAGCGAGAGACACAAGGTTTAGCCCTCGTTGTTGAGGTAGAAAGGCTTTTGCCTGCAAGGTGTCCAAATCTGCCCCAATGAACGACAAGTTTTGAGATGGGACTAAATAGGATTTTTCGTGATTGACGAGAAATCCCAGAGAAATTAGAGTGTGTAGGGTCAAATTGAGGGACAACCGAGCGGCTTGCTGGGTTGGAGCCTTGATTAACCAGTCATCCAGATAGGGGTAGACATGAACACCTTCTTTCCTGCGAAAAGCTGCAACAACCACGAGACATTTGGTAAAGACTTGTGGTGCCGATGCTAGGCCGAACGGGAGCACTCGGTATTGATAGTGCTTTGGGCCTACTAAAAACCTGAGGGTACTTGCGATGAATTGGTGTTATCGCAATGTGCGTGTATGAGTCCTGAAGGTGCAGAGAGCAGAGCCAGTCTCCTCTTTGCAGAAGAGGTAGAAGCGAGCCCAAGGTTACCATCTTGAACGTTTCTCGCTGAAGGTACTTGTTGAGAGCACATAGGTCCAGAATTGGACGAAGTCCCCCGGATTTTTTGGGGATCAAAAAGTACCGGGAATAGAACCCTTGGCCTTGCTGTGCGAGAGGGACGGGTTCTATTGCTCTTGACTGGAGAAGAAGGGAAACCTCCTGCTCCAGAAGGACAGAATGGTTGGATACTCTCCATGCTTGCAGAGGTGGTGAGTCCAGTGGAAGAGCAAGAAAGTTTAGGTGGTAACCCTGAGCAATGATTGCCAGCACCCATTGGTCGGTTGTGATTGATTGCCACATGCAGTGAAAGTGGCACAATCGACCTCCCACTGGTATGCTTGGCAGAGGAATCAGGCTGATGCTCTCCAGGTAAAAGTAAAAAACCTGAAGCAGGCCCCAGCTGGGGAGCTGCTTGCGGCTTTTGCTTTCGGGCCTGGTGAGGCTGAGGTTTTTGAGAAGTTCTCGTAGTTCGGGACCTTGCTGGTGGAGGAAAGTACTTCCTTGGATGGAAGAATGACTTCTTAGAATCCTTCCTAAAGGGCTGTCTTGAGGGGAAGTCGGAAGGTATCGATGAGAGCTGTTTAAGGGTCACATGATGGTCCTTTAATTCCGCCACTATTTGCTGAATCTGTTCACCGAACAGATTGTCTCCTACACATGGTAGGTCATAAAGCCTGTCTTGCACTTCTGGGCAAAGGTCAGAAGATTTGAGCCAGGCCCATCGTCTTGCCGAAATGGCAGCTGCAGACACTCTAGTAGAGGTGTCGAAGATATCATAAGCTGTTCTTATCTCATGCTTTCCTGCCTCAAAGCCTTTGTTGACAAGGATTTGAAGCTGTTGTTGGAATTGATCAGGCAGGGTTTCAGAGAAGTCCTGTATCTGCTTGAAAATGACCCTATTGTATTGGGTAGTATACAGCTGGTAAGCAGCAATTCTGGAGATTAGTATGGCCTCTTGGAACACTCGTCAACCAATGTTGTCTAGGAACTTGTGTTCCTTAACAGGAGGGGTAGATGAGTGAGGCTTCATCCTTTTTGCTTTCTTTTGAGCCGATTCCACCACAACTGAGTGGTGGTCGAGCTGAGGTTTTTGAAAGCCGAGGGCTGACTGTACTAAATAGGTAGAGTCAGCTTTTCTATGGACTGGGGCAATGGATCCAGGGTTTTCCCAGTTCTTTTTGAGGAGGTCAAGAAGAACTTGATGAACAGGAATAGAAGTGATCACTTTAGGGGTATCCAGGAATTGGAGGAGCTCCATCATCTGGTGCCTATCATCCTGCTCCGTCTGAAGCTGAAAAGGGAGCAACTCAGACATTTCCTTCACAAAATTAATGAAAGAAAGGTCCTGCTTTCTACTTTCAGTAGGAGAGGTAGGTGAAGGTAAGTCATCGGTGTCTGAGGAAGTATATTCACCCCAGGTGTCATAAGGATCAGTAGGACGAGAAGGGGGTTGGATACCCAAAGCCCCCGGCTGAGGATCCGAGAAAATCGAAGGAATCATTGGGGGCACCGTAAACGGCCTGGAAGGCATCGGTTGCCGCCGATGTGCATATCTCTCCCGATGAATGAATCTGTGGCGAGGGATGGAATGGCATCAATGGCTGAGGCAATACTCCTGAAGGAGGAATACGGAACGGTGTTTCTCCCCCCGATGAAGCTGTCAACGGGGAGCGCACCGGAGCCATGGGAGACCTGGAAATCACCGGTGGAAGGGCGGTCATGAGCGCCTCCATCCGAGATAGCAGCGGTGCCAGCGCTGTCGTCATTGGGTTGGTGATCAGTTCCACTCTCGGTGCCGGTGGAACCTGGAGCTGTCGCATCGCCTTGTTGATGGCCTCCTGAACCAGCCGATCCAGTTCTTCCCGGAGACCTGGAGCAAGCAGCCCTGGCTCCATAATGGAAGAGGGAGGCGGAGGCACAGTCGGAGGGGCCACCTTTACAGGCGGAATCGCGACTCCCAAACCCTGATCGGGTGAGGGTGGCCTTGATGTCCCGGTCGCAGGAATGGTCGTTGCCATTTCTGGATGGGGCTTCTTCTGTGGTGGCTCGGACGGTGGCGAGTTCGATGATTTCGCTCCCTCGACGGTCCAAGACTTACGATACCGATGGCGGTTTCTCCCTACGATCCCCTCAATCTTGCGGGAGAAGAACGGGAGTCGATGGCCGTAAAGACGTCGATGGCGGACGGTCACCGGACGGAGGTCGATGCTGGTGCGACTTCGACGGTGCCGGTTCCGATGACGTCGATGCGATGGACGGCATCAGGGTGTGAGCACGGAAGAGGAGTCCCATCTTCTCCATTCTGGCTTTGCGACCTTTTGGTGTCATGAGAGCACATTTGGTGCAAGTCAGGACTTCATGCTCATGGCCTAAACACATTACACAGACTCCATGAGGGTCTGTAATAGACATGATACGAGTACAGTCTGGGCACCGACGAAACCCCGATGCCATGGCCATAGAAAAAAATCGAGCCACGGTACGGTCGACGGCCAGTAGGCCGCGAGGGCCAAACTTGACGGTAATCGACGAAAAATGGTGAAAAAAACTTACCGGAGTACCGCGGCCTGAGAAAGTTAGAGGAGGGACCCCTGTGGGGCAATTTAAGTTTAATAAACTGTGAGGAAAATTCCTGTCGGGAATCTCTTCAGAGCTCCTAAACCACGAGGATACTGCTGCGCGGAAAAAAGAAGACTGAAGGGGGACCCCTGCTGGCTGCAGGGTTAGTGCCATGCTGGGCATGCCCAGTAGGGGCCAGTCAACGTTCTGGAAACTTTGACAGAAGTTTTCCGTGATTGGGCTCCATCCTGATGATGTCACCCATATGTGAGGACTACCATCCTGCTTGTCCTGTGAGAAAGATTATAATATAATATAAGTCACCATATGTTTTTGTATCCCATAGTTCCCCAGCATTTGCCCCCCTGGGAATTTGGGACATAGGTGAACGGTGGGAGTCTGTGTGGCGCACTTTGTCAGGAGCAGTGCAAGGGAATTAGGTGACCTGCTTAGACAAATCTTACAACCCTGCATCTTCTCCTCATACACACAATTACAATTTGATGCATTTTAAAATTTCTTATTAACCAATTCCCAACCTACAAAGGGAGATTTTACATTAAAAAGGATATTCAGTCTTCTAAGATAAATATCACTTATAAATATTTATTATTTTTTTTAATTTTCTGAATGTAAAATTTGTAAACTGCCTTAGATTGATGATAGGTGGTATAGAAAAAAAAGAGAAAATAAAATATTTACATACACTGTTACGGCCAACCAGAAAACCGTGCAGGAAAGAAAGACACTTAGAACACATATGGTATTAGGCCAACTGTAAAGCATATTGGCTAGGCCTTCTGAGAGCCACGAATAAATGGAATAAAAATATATTAAACCTCCCATAAATCAAAACACTAACTGCCAGTGCTCAAAACAGTAAAAATCCTACTTAAGAAAAAGCAACACTGCAAATATTACACCAGGCCTTAAAACATCAATACATTCTCCTATTAGGAAAACAGAACAAGACATGCTGCTATAAATACTTACATAGAAACTAAACATTAGGGGGCAGATATTCAGCCAGGGAGAAGCTTGTTAAGTTGGCTGGAATCATCTATCCGGCTAACTTTAGGACATCTCTACAGCGCGGCCAAAGTTAGCCACATAAGCTAAGCGGCTAACTCTGAATATCAGAGTTAAGCTGTATAACTTATGCAGCTAACTCCACTCCTCTCAGAAACACCTCCTGCCCGCCTCCAGCCAGCCCCCCAATTTATGCAGCTACATTCTAGCCACAACTCGTGATGCAGCTAAAATGTAGTCACATAGGATGATGAATATTGCCGTTTTGCATTTAGACAGATAACTTTTCAGTTATCCATCCAAATGGCTTTTGAATATTGACTCCTATAGAATACAATCCAGTGGGAGCACTGAGAGGAGAGGTTCACCTTCCTGGTGGCTGAAAGGAATCAGTAAGGTTTTGCTTGGGACATTGTATTTTTTTTTAAAGTATTGGGTAATATTAAAGTATTAGTAATATTATTTAGTGTGTTTGTGCTTTTAATAGTCAGTAAGGCAGCAAATAAACAGAAGTTAGACTGTTTGTATTTTTTAATAGTCAGTCAGTAAGGCAGCTAGTAAGCAGTGTTTGTATACTAAAAAAAAAAAAGAAAGTAGCCAGAAGCTAGAAATAAGTTAGGAGCAGTGTATACCTAAGTAAAAAGGTTGAAAAGTTCAGTTCAGTTACTCACCTTGGAAAAGTGTTGAGGTAGTGTGATTTGGTTTGATTAGGTACCAACATTTGTTAATCAAGAGAGCAGTGAGTCACTCTGGCTGACTAATTGAAGTTAGACTGTTTGTATTTCCCAACCCTCGCCCACCCACCCCTAGCTCATCCTTTAATTTATAGGCAGGTGCCACTTTAATAAAAAAAAATCTTATTGAGAGTTTGATCATTCCCGTGTAGGCCACTACCAGACATATAGTGAATTCACCAATACATTTAAAAGACATTAATTAGACACATTCCTACTCCCATAGCAACCTAAAACTTAAGTAGGAACTGAACAAATTTGAGATGAAGGCAGCAGACCAGCAACAAGAGGGGGGCTTCCCAGTCTTTTGCATCGAGTGTCACATGTACAATTTTTCATCGGCGGGTAAAAAATCATACATGTGCATGCAATGGAAAGAGCTCCTGGTTCTCAGAGAACGAGTTTGATCTCTGGAGGCTAGAGTGGCAGACCTGGAGGAGCTGAGGCAGACAGAGAGGTATATAGATGAGACCTTCAGGGACATAGTAGCCAACTCCCAACTTCAGACTGGCAGCCCTGGTGCTGCCTTGGAGGAAGAAGGTCTCACATCAACCTGATGCAGCAGGAAAGGATCCTGTAGCAAGGACCTGCTCTCCAGGTGATGCATTGTCCTTTCGCACCGAGAATATCAACCCCCAAGGCCTACTGCCCAGGAGGGAAGAGTTAGGTTGGCCGTCATAGTTGGTGATTCGATTATTAGGAATGTAGACAGCTGGGTGGCTGGTGGGCGTAAGGATCGCCTGGTAATATGCCTACCTGGTGTGAAGGTGGTGGACCTCACATGTTACCTAGATAGGATTTTAGACAGTGCTGGGGAGGAGCCGCCTGTCGTGGTACATGTGGGCACCAAAAACATAGGAAAATGTGGGAGGGAGGTTCTGGAAGCCAAATGTAGACTCTTAGGTAGAAAGCTTAAATCCAGAACCTCCAGGGTAGCATTCTCTGAAATGCTCCCTGTTCCACACGCAGGTCACCAGAGGCAGGCAGAGCTCCGGAGTCTCAATGCGTGGATGAGACGATGGTGCAAAGAAGAGGGATTCAGTTTTGTTAGGAACTGGGGAACCTATTGGGGAACGGGGAGCCTCTTCCGAAGGGATGGGATCCACCGTAACCAGACTGCTGGCACTAACTTTTTAAAAGGAGATAGAGCAGCTTTTAAACTAGATCAAAGGGGAAAGCCGACAGTCACTCAGCAGCGCATGGTTCGGAGAGAGGTATCTTCAAAGGATGCTAATGATGCATTAGAATTAGGGCATCCCAACAGTGAGGTTCCAATAATAAGAAAAGTAGTCCAAGTGCCTGTAACTGAAAACTCACCTGAGCTAAAAAAAAATTCTAACTTATCCCTATCAATTAAAAAGCAGAATGAAAATACAAACAAAAAATAAACTTTGAAATGTTTGTATGCTAATGCCAGAAGTCTAAGCAGTAAAATGGGAGAATTAGAATGTATAGCAGTGAATGATGACAGACTTAATTGGCATCTCAGAGACATGGTGGAAGGAGGACAATCAATCAATGGGACAGTGCTATACCGGGATACAAATTATATCGCAATGACAGAGAGGAGCACCCGGGAAGTGGTGTGGCGCTTTATGTCCGGGATGGCATAGAGTCCAACAGGAGAAACATCCTGCATGAGACTAAATGCACAATTGAATCTTTATGGGTAGAAATTCCTTGTGTGTCGGGGAAGACTATAGTGATAGGGGTATACTACAGTCCACCTGGTCAAGATGGTGAGACTGATAGTGAAATGCTAAGAGAAATTAGGGAAGCTAACCAAATTGGTAGTGCGGTAATAATGGGAGACTTCAATTACTCCAATATTGACTGGGTGACTGGGAAAATGTATCAATTGGTACATGCTAGAGATATAAAGTTCCTGGATGGAATACATGACATTTTTATGGAGCAATTGGTCCAGGAACCGACAAGAGAGGGAGCAATTTTAGATCTAATTCTCAGTGGAGGACAGGATTTGGTGAGAGGTAACGGCGGTGGGGCCGCTTGGCAATAGTGATCATAATATGATCAAATTTGAATTAATGACTGGGAGGGGGACAGTAAGCAAATCTACGGCTTTCATGCTAAACTTTCAAAAAGGAAACTTTGATAAAATTTATTTGCTTTTCTATACAGACATTCAGCCGTGGGTATCACATCGGTTTACATGGGAACTTGTGTGATAGTATGACAACGGGTCATATTATCTTTACATTGTAACTATTAATTTAACAGTATGGTCTCCAATTGTAACATTTTAAACAAGGTAATAATAGCTTTATATTGACATTATTGCTAACAGTATTATCTAAAACATTGTAAACATTGTAAATATATACAGTAATTTAACGGTCTGGTCTCTATATTGTAAACTTATAAGTGAGGTAATAACTACTGTAATATTGAGAAATGTTACAATATATAGTTATTACAATATACAATTATATTACAATATATTACAAAATATTACAATATTCAATAAATATATTGTAAAATGAGAAAATTTGTAAGAAAAAAACTGAAAGTAGCAGCTACAAAGGTAAAAAGTGTGCAAGAGGCGTGGTCATTGTTGAAAAATACTATCCTAAAAGTACAGTACAGATGTATTCCACACATTAAGAAAGGTGGAAAGAAGGCAAAACGATTACCGGCATGGTTAAAAGGGGAGGTGAAAGAAGCTATTTTAGCCAAAAGATGTTCATTCAAAAATTGGAAGAAGGATCCAACAGAAGAAAATAGGATAATGCATAAGTGTTGGCAAGTTAAATGTAAGACACTGATAAGACAGGCTAAGAGAATTTGAAAAGAAGTTAGCTGTAGAGGCAAAAACTCGCAATAAAAACTTTTAAAAATATATCCGAAGCAGAAAGCCTGTGAGGGAGTCAGTTGGACCGTTACATGATCGAGGGGTTAAAGGGGACACTTAGAGAAGATAAGGCCATCGTGGAAAGATTAAATGATTTCTTTGCTTCGGTGTTTACTAAAGAGGATGTTGGGGAGATACCCGTTCTGGAGAAGGTTTTCATGGGTAATGATTCAGATGGACTGAACCAAATCACGGTGAACCTAGAAGATGAGGTAGGCCTGATTGATAAACTGAAGAGTAGTAAATCACCTGGACCAGATGGTATACACCCCAGGGTTCTAAAGGAACTCAAAAATGAAATTTCAGACCTATTAGTAAAAATTTGTAACCTATCATTAAAAACTCATCCATTGTACCTGAAGACTGGAGGATAGCTAATGTAACCCCAATATTTAAAAAGGGCTCCAGGGGCGATCCAGGAAACTACAGACCCGTTAGCCTGACCAGTGCCAGGAAAATTAGTGGAAAGTGTTCTAAACATCAAAATCACAGAACATATAGAAAGACATGGTTTAATGGAACAGTCAGCATGGCTTTACCCAAGGCAAGTCTTGCCTCACAAATCTGCGTCACTTTTTTAAAGGAGTTAATAAACATGTGGATAAAGGTGAACCAGTAGATGTAGTGTACTTGGATTTTCAGAAGGCATTTGACAAAGTTCCTCATGAGAGGCTTCTAGGAAAAGTAAAAAGTCATGGGATAGGTGGCAATGTCCTTTCGTGGATTACAAGGAAACAGAGAGTAGGATTAAATGGACAATTTTCTCAGTGGAAGGGAGTGGGCAGTGGAGTGCCTCAGGGATCTGTATTGGGACCCTTACTTTTCAATATATTTATAAATGATCTGGAAAGAAATACGACGAGTGAAGTAATCAAATTTGCAGATGATACAAAATTGTTCAGAGTAGTTAAATCACAAGCAGATTGTGATAAATTGCAGGAAGACCTTGTGAGACTGGAAAATTGGGCATCGAAATGGCAGATGAAATTTAATGTGGATAAGTGTAAGGTGATGCATATAGGGAAAAATAACCCATGCTATAGTTACACAATGTTAGGTTCCATATTAGGTGCTACCACCGAGGAAAGAGATCTAGGCATCATAGTGGATAACACATTGAAATCATCGGTTCAGTGTGCTGCGGCAGTCAAAAAAGCAAACAGAATGTTGGGAATTATTAGGAAGGAAATGGTGAATAAAACAGAAAATGTCATAATGCCTCTGTATCGCTCCATGGTGAGACTGCACCTTGAATACTGTGTACAATTCTGGTCGCTGCATCTCAAAAAAGATATAATTGCGATGGAGAAGGTACAGAGAAGGGCGACCAAAATGATAAGGGGAATGGAACAGCTGCCTTATGAGGAAAGACTAAAGAGGTTAGGACTTTTCAGCTTTGAGAAGGGACAGCTGAGGGGGCATATGATAGATGTGTTTAAAATCATGAGAGGCTAGAACAGGTAGATGTGAATCTGTTATTTAGTCTTTCAGATAATAGAAAGACTAGGGGGCACTCCATGAAGTTAGCATGTGGCACATTTAAAACTAATCGGAGAAAGCTCTTCTTCACTCAACGCACAATTAAACTCTGGAATTTGTTGCCAGAAGACGTGGTTAGTTCAGTTAGTATAGCTGTGTTTAAAAAAGGATTGGATAAGTTCTTGGAGGAGAAGTCCATTACTTGCTATTAATTAAGTTGACTTAGAAAATAGCCACTGCTATTACTAGCATCAGTAGCCTGGGATGGACTTAGTTTTTGGGTACTTGCCAGGTTCTTATGGCCTGGATTGGCCACTGTTGGAAACAGGATGCTGGGCTTGATGGACCGTTTGTCTGACCCAGTATGGCATGTTCTTATGTTCTAGACCCTCACCAGATAAGAATAAAAAGACCATAAACTATAAATAGAAATATTTACACAATACCTGAACTGGAAACCATTATAAGCAAGACTCATATGCAGTGCAATAATGCAAAAACAGAATCATTATAATTCCTCAAAAAACAAAATCAAGAAAATAAATCACCCCCTCCCCTTTCCCCACCTCTTTTCCTTCACTCATTCTCACCCCTTCCCTTTGTCACATATCTTCACTCCCACTCACTGCAATCTTTTCCCTCTGTCACTCACCCCTTCTCTTCTGTCATCACTTCCACTCATCCCCTCCCATTGACTCATCCCCTCACTTCCTTGCCTTCCTGGTGGTCACTCACCCTTGCCTTCATCACTCACCACCTCCCCTTTCCAGTCACTCACCCCCTCTTACTCCTCCCCTCCATTCACCCCTTCCTTTACTTACATAGAAACATAGAAATGACTGCAGAAGAAGACCAAACGGCCCATCCAGTCTGCCCAGCAAGCTTTCGCACTTTTTTTTTCTCTCACATGTTTTTCTTGGCCCTTAGTAACCTTTTTTATTCTATTTCCCTTCCACCCCCACCATTAATGTAGAGAGCAGTGTTGGAACTGCATCTAAGTGAAATAGCTTAATTAGTTAGGGGTATTAACCACCGCAATAAGCAAGCTACACCCATGCTTTTCTGTTTATCCTGACTATGTAATTCAGTCCTTGTTGACTGTTGCCTGAATATAGATCCACCTTTCTTCATTCCCCCCTGCAGTTGAGTTTACTCACTCACATCTCGCTTCTTTACCTTCCCTGTCATACCCTCCCTCCTCTGTCACTCAACCCCTTCCTCCTGTCACTTACCACTCTCACCCCTTCCCACTTCCCACATCCACTTTTCCATGTCAGTCACAACTCGTCATATGATAACCCCTCCCTCCCAAGTTCTTGTCATTCTTCCTGCTGGCAGGTTCACCAATCGATGCTGCCATAATCAGGCTTCATCTCACTGGCAGGGGGTGAGAACCCCGCAAATACGTCAGAGGGCACCGATGCACAGGTCTTTTTGCTGGTGAGGGTGAGGTGGCTGCTATGGGGGTATTTTATTTTGGGGGGGGGGGGGTACTTTATGCCGCCTCCAAAATTGGCCACCTGAGGCGGCCGCCTTACCCTGCCTCATTACAGAGCCACCTCTGATTATCCAGCTATGTAGGTATATATTCAGCAGAACATTTATCCAGGTATGTCCCACTAAATATCCAATTAAAGTCATCCAGGTAACTTCACCCAGATAAAAACCTTTTCAGTCCCCCAGCTTACTCAACAAGGACCTCAGTTTACATTTGGATTTAGCCAGCATATTTCTATTGGTAGTTAAAGGTGAGTTTCCTACTATACCTTAATGTATTTCCCTGTCCTTTCTGCCTCAGGTACACAAGTTTATACCTGATGCAATGGAGGGGGGAAGTGATTTTCCCCAAAGACACAAGGAGCATCAGTGGGAGAAGCAAGATTTGAGCCCTGGCTTCCCTGATTCTCAGTCTATTTCTCTAATCACCAGCTTAACTCTTCTTTGCAAGCTTTCATTGCAGGAAAATTAAGACTTTTTTTTTTTTTAAAGGACGGGTTGCCAGTTAGCCAATCAGTATTAGGAATTTTTTTTTGGGGGGGGGGGGGGAAGAAGAGAGCCATCATGATGTTAGAAACTCACTAAATCTTCCCACTGATGCGGCTTATGAACATTTTAAGATCTCATCAACATTTTGTTTTCCCAATAACATTAGTTCCCTTGTTCTTGGGATCTTCTGCCAGATAGTTTGCGTGCATTGAAAGGTTTTCCCCACAACAGACAGTGTGAATGTGATCCCATGCGCCGGCATGAACTTTCAATAATGAAGACGGTGCAGTTTAAGACGTAACACCCTATGCAGTTGCTTAATTACTGAAGATTAAATTTTATAGCAAAGAAAATGACCCATAAAAAAAAACAAAACCCAGAAGAATTCCATGATTATACCAGCCACTTCTGTTTTTTTCTGTACACCATCCATTAATGAAGCAGCACATGAGCTTATTCGGGCTGGTCATCTGGCAACCTCCAATGCACTTTGGACCACATTTATGATCAGCACCAACCACAGGAGACTTTTTTTTTTTTTTTAAATATGAGACAAGCCACATGATTCATGGCTAGCAACAGCTGTCCTTAACAAGGAAACAGGAGGGAGTTTCATTCTGTCATCACAAGAGGTGGAGAACTTTTATGGGTGAATGGATGCTCACTCACGGGCAAGTCGGGAATCTCCCTGTGATTCACTGTACAAGCATTTCACAATCTGCATTCTAATTGCTCTTGCTGTACTCCTGCATAATTAGCACTTTTACATCTGCTGCTTAGATGGAGCCAAAAAGCAGACTGCATATTTTGGCAAGAATCTGACAATAGGATGTCAATGAGGTGATCTGACATGGTGGTTAGTAAACTCCCTTTTAAATTACCATAAACTTAATACACAGAAAAGCAAATATATTGGCACACAAATTGCACAACTTTGGATTCTATACTGCTGCACAAATAACTTTTATATACCCTTTACATGCTAATAAAACTACCTTCAGATCATAAAACTGTTTCTGATCTAGTATTTGGATTAAACCTTTTAAAACTCCATGAATTGCTTTAATTGATATATGTATCTAACAATTGTTCCATTTCTCTTCACTGGCAGATATGAGAAAAATAAGATCTTCAAGTGCACAAAACACATGCTCTTGAAGTAGTCATGTCTGCTATTCACAAAATTTAAGTTTTATCACAAGCGGAAGGACAGCCATTGGTACAATAAGTAAAAAAAAAAAAAAATAGGGGCTTTTTTTTTCCAGGGGAGGGATGGGGGAAGTCTAGACATTTCCATTAAAAAAAAAACAAAAGAAAAACCCACAAACTTGTTAATCTTTTTACTTAGTGAATTTATTGCTCTGACCATCCAACATGCTTACTGTAATTACTGGTAAGCCTAGAAAAACAGTCAGCAAGTTCCATCTCCCTCTTATCCCTCCAGTCACGTCATGTCCTTGACCCATCTGCAAACTCTGGGGCCGATGTAATAAAACCTGTGCCAAAAGCTGACACCAACTTTTCTGCGCCAATTTCTGATAGCGCACACAGTAAAAAACCAGCAGCCCTGTGGGATGAAAGAAAAGTAAAAGGTATGCAAACGAGACTCGTGTTTAAAATTCACACTAACAGGTGAATTCTAAAAGCCTTATGCGCCAAAGCTCGGGAGATACACACACAAGCGGGGCCGATGCACGTCGCACAGATTTAAAAAAAAAAAAAACAACCCATGAAAGCATTTCCCCCACTACGTACCCAAGTCAAAAGCTCAGAAAAAGGGGCCAAGAGATGTGCGCATAAATACTTACGTGCACAGCTGCAAGCCAGGGTTCCACGCCACATAACTACTACCTCTATAGATGGCATGTAAGTACAAAACACAAAAAAAAAATATCTAGGCTAGTCATCGGAGTTTTAAGGGTTGGGGGCTAACACGGGGGAAAAGAGAGGCTAACAAATTAGGGGGGGTTTGGAAGTGCTATCCCTAAACTGGGCGAAGTGGGAACAAACTGGGAAAACAGGGAATGGCGTCCCTTATAAAATTACCCCACTCAAGCGGCCAGATGCGTCATTTGCGCACACATCCATTTGAAATCATGCACACGCTATCGGCCTATTTTATAACATATCCAAATATACAGCGTGTGTTATAAAACAGCCACGTCTCTGGATGCAAGCCGGCGTGACTGTTTCAAAGCTACTGTCATTGCGAAGAAAGAAAAAAAAAAATCACGTGCCAAAACCCGGCACACTAAAGCCCCAATGCAGAAAACCATGGGAAAGAACAGCTGCTGAAATCGGCGCTAATGTAAAAAGTGCTGCAGAGTTTCCGTATTGGCTGTTTAAAGTGACATGGGCCAAACCAATTACTCTTACATTGATCAAATAAGAGAGTCGCAACCTACAAAAGATTGTAAAATGTCCTGTACAATGCTTAGGAGTTAGATAAGAACATACATCCCCAAAGCTCATTTCAAACAAGTTACCATTCTGCAATATTGTTTCAGCTTTAGATATACAGGCATACCGGAAAACACACAATTATAGTTAGCATGGCTATTCTCAGGTACATGCACTCAAATAAGCAAGCATAATTATTTTACAGTTGGCCTGGCTTATTCCTGGAGTGTTCTGTGTGTTATTCCTGCCCTGACCAAAGTACTAAAAAAAAAAAATAATAAAAAAAAAAAAATCAATGGAAAAAAAATAAAAGAGGCACTAACAATTCTCCCAGCTAACGTGGATATCTGCATTACCCATTAATAGCTAATTGCATCATTCACATGGCATTTACATGGGCCCAAGTTAAAACAACCACATGTTTTTCCTCCAATTTTTTGCACAGGTTTTTTTTTTTCCAGTGCTAAAACCCATATTACATACACGAGTAAGGTTAGCATTGAAATACCTGTGCAAAACTTAGAGTAAAAACGCATAGATGGCTTAGCACAGCTTATTGCATCAGCCCCTCTAGAAGAACAAGTTGTAATAGTCATTATTGCTGCTGCTGCAAATGTTCTCTCTACCACCAAATACCATAAGTATGATTTGTTAGTATATGCAGATTACCTAAGACTTTGAATTGCATCTGCAGTTTCCTCTTGGTAAGGCATTGGTTGAGGGCATTTGATCAACTAGGATCAGTCTTGGAAAGGAGGCTAGATGTTGCTTTCTAAAATAGATTAAAACCCATAGATTCTCTGGACATTAATCTACATTAAAAACCACTTGTTGCCATTGAGCCCAGCATCCTGTTTCTAACAGTGGCCAATCCAGGTTACAATCACCTGACAAGCACCCAACATTAAATAAATCCCATGATATTAGTGCCACTAATAGCAGTGGCTATTCCCTAGTTCAACTTGTTTAATAGCAGTTTATGGGCTTCTCCAGGAACTTATCCCAACCTTTCTTTAAAGCCAGCTACACTAGCTGCCATAATGATATCCTCCAGCAATGAATTCCAGAGCTTAATTGTGCATTAAGTTAAAGAATATTTTCTGATTTGTTTTAAATGTGCAATTTTCTAACTTCATGGAATGCCCCTAGTCCTTCTACAGGGTGGTCCATGGAAAAGTAGACTGCCTGCATGGCACTGGTATTGGAGGCGGGCTACTTTTCCATGGGCCACCCTGTATTATCTGAGAGAGTAAATAACCAATTCATATTTACCCAATTCTAGTCCTCTCATGATTGTATAGACCTGTTTCATATCCCCCTCAGCCATCTTGTCTCCAAGATGAACAACTCTAGTCTCTTTAGCCTTTCCTCACAAGGGAGTCATTCCATCCTCTATCATCTTGGTCACCCTTCTCTGTACCTTCTCTAGTGCAACTATATCTTTTTGGGAACGCTGCGACCAGAACTGCACTCAGTATTCAAGTTGCGGTCTCACCATGGAGCGATACAGAGGCATTATAACATTCTCTGTTTTATTCATCATTCCCTTCCTAATAATCCCTAACTATTGACCACTGCAGCACACTGAGCTGATGATTTCAATGTATTATGCACTATGATGCCTAGATCTTTTTTCCTGGATGGTAAATCCTAATATGGAAGATAACATCGTGTAGCTACAGCATGACCTTGCACTTGTCCACATTTCATCTGCCATTTAGTGCCCAATCTTCCAGTTTCACAATATCCTCCTAAAATATATCACAACAAATTAGTTAAGAGTCGAAGAGACAGAGCAATGGATCTCAACGTGGGGAACATTTACCTCTGGGGATAATTGGAGGTCCATAGGCAGGCTACTACTACCACACAAAGGTAGAGCCTCAACTTAGAGAGAGCAAGCCACCTGCCTATGCTCAGGAAGAGCCAATGTTGTTGCTTTGGGTGATCCCTTGTCAGTACATATCTGCTCTCCTATTTAGGATTTTTTTTTTTTTTTTTTTAAAGGCAGAAGTAAGTAGGATAGCGAAGCATCTACTTGTAATTCTCATCAACCATCTCCCTAAAATAAGCAATTTAAACCTCAGATCTTCAACACTCCCTCTCCCCACCACAGCTTCCTCCATGTCTCCCATAAAGCTTCAAACTGACACCAATTTGTTGAGCTGACTAAATAAACCACCACAAGAAATCTGCCCTCCAGCGACCTCAGCAACATCAGTTCTGCCACACCAACGTCACTTACTGGTAGACTCACTTAGAATTCAGAAACATCAGCATCTGAGGAAAATGCTTATTTTGAAAGAGTTTAATGTAAACTGAAAAATAGGCCACACTTTACTATAAAATGTAAATACAGCATTTTTGTTTCTTTTGTGTTTCTGGGGATAAATAAAGACATCTCAAACTCAGGAAAGAGGAACATCAAAGGTTGGGAAACACTGACATAGATCACCAGTTTAAAGGCTGGTATCACAGAAAAATAGTTATAGTTTGTACATAATACAGGAAGTCCTCAGACTTAAGTCACAATTGGTTCCTAAAAACAGTTGGAAAAAAAAAAAGTTGAAATGAATTTTCCCCATAGGAAACAATGCTATACATAGGGGATTTCTTCCCAACAGCAAGGCCTTGACCCCAACTTTCAAGTAAAAACTGACAATCGATAAATAAACCACAGATCTGTATACCATAGTCCTATGATTTCCCACCCAGAAGAGCATAAAATTCCCTCACACGTCAGACCCTGGATGTGAACTCACACTTAACTGCTTCACAAGTGAAGGCAGGTACAGGGATCAATCAGAAAGAAGATTTCACTAGGGTTGCAGTCTGCAAACGAGTTAATGCTGGTCCCCCAGCTTGCATTTAGCTCGGTTGAATCCCTCTCCCTATTCTTCTCCACCTTCACCACTCAAGATTTCTGTGGTTCCCCCACCCCTTTCATTCTTTCCTTTTCCATGAACACCAGGCAAAAAAGTCACCAGGCACTTTTACTAAACCGGAACCTCAGGAGAAGCTGCTGCTTTGCTGTGCTTTTGCAAAGCTTCTTAAATAGCCCAGGCTACAAAAGAGGGGGAGGGGGTGGAGGCCGGGTCTGAACATGCTGATACGCTGGCCACATTTGTACATGCCGACATGCAGAGGGGCCACAGGCAGATGGACTTGAGATCAAACGCCAGGCGCCAGATGCACCCATGTCAATCAATCACCCTGTACCATGAGCACAACATGAGACGGATCGTGCATCGGAGGTTTGAGGCAGGGTGGTAAACTTACAGAAATGGGGGGGGGGGGGGGAAAAAGTGTGGGAAATCACAGCTCGGGCAACAAACCTCGAAGATTTTCTGTACAGAGGCGGAAGACATTCTTAACCCAACATGGACATCAAAGTTGATCATAATTATTCGAATTGCAACTATTCAGACATGTCTTAGCTGGAACCCATGCCATCCTGAATATGGCGTGGAAATATATTATACACATGGCAGAAAAGAACCTAATGGCCCATCCAGTCTGCCCAGCAAGCTCCCATAGTTATCCCAAACTTATCAAACTTTCCATTGCCTGCCCTAAAATTTGGAACTCCCTCCCAAAAGATCTGAGAACACAACCTAACCTCGAAACTTTCAAAAAGACGTAAAGACATGGCTGTTCCGCAAAGTCTACATTGACAGTCAAACTTCTCATCATCCTAACACCCAAAGGAACTTCCAACCAAATCCACAAAATAACTTGACTCCAACCAGCTCCAAATAAACCCTCTTCACTCATAAATGATTCTCTTCTGGACTATAATTGATTAATCTTTTGTTTAATATGCATCCTGTTATTCCTTTTTTCACAATTGTTAAAAGAATTACTATTTGAATCTTGTAAACCGTTATGATGGCTTCATCGAATGATGGTATATAAAACTCAACAAATGAATAAATAAATCTGTTACTCAGACCGCCAAGGTCAGGGCTCTTGTTGCTTTCTGTTTGAGTCCAATTTCCTTTTACCCCCTGCTGTTGAAGCAGAAAGCAATGTTGGAGTTGCATCAGAAGTGTAGTATTAGGCTTTTTGGTTAAGGCAGTAACTGCCGCACCAAGCAAGTTATCCCCATGCTTATTTGTTTTCTCAGACTACAGTTCAATGTCTTTGCTGGTTGTTGTCTGAATCCAATTCCTCTTTTCCCCCTGCCACTGAAGCAGTGAGCAATGAAGGCGTATTTAAGGATAGTATCCACCACATCAGCAAATTATCCCCATGCCTCTTACTACATTCCCCTCCCCCTTGCCTTTAGGGATCCACAGTGTTTACCCCATGCCCTTTTGAAAATCTTTCACTGTTTTTGTCTTCACCACGTCCTCCAGAAGGACATTCCAGGCATCCACCACCATGAAGAAATATTTCCTGACATTAGTTCTCAGTTGTCCTCCCCAGAGTTTCATTTTGTGACCCCTAGTTCTATTGAGTTCTTTCTAGCGGAAAAGGTTTGTTGTTGATCGTACATCATTAAAATCTTTCAAGTATCTGAAGGTCTGTATCATATCTCCTCTGCTCCTCCTCTCCTCCAGGATATACATATTTAGGTCCTCCAACCTCTCCTCATAAGTCATTTGATGGAGACCCCATAGCATTTTTGGTCACCTTTCTCTGGACCTTTTGAGATACGGTCTCCAGAATTGAACACAGTACTCCAGATGAGCCCTCACCAAGAACCTGTGCAAAGGGATCATCATTTCCTTTTTCTTACTAGATATTCTTCTCTCTATGCAGCCCAGCATTCTTCTAGCTTTAGTTATCACCTTATCACATTGCTTTGCCATCTTTAGATCGCTAGACACTATCACCCCAGGGTCCCTCTTCTATTCCGTGCACAGCAGTGCTTCACCCCCTCCAACACATACAGTTCTTTCGGATTACCACTTCCCAGATGCATGACTCTACCTTCTTGGCATTAAATCCCAGTTGCCATATTTTCGATCACTCTTCAAGCTTCCTTAAATCACATCTCATTCTCTCACTCTTTCTAGTGTGTCCACTCTGTTGCAGATCTTAGAATCATCCGCAAATAGACAAACTTTACCTTTTATCCCTTCCTCAATGTCGCTCAAAGACATTGAACAGAACCAGTCCCAACACCGAACCCTGCGTCACTCCACTTAACACCATTCTCTCTTCAGAGTAGTTTCCATTTACCATCACTCACTGACTTCTATCCGTCAACCAGTTTGTAATCCACACCACCATCTTGGCATTCATTCCAAAGCTTCTCATTTTGTACACAAGTCTTCTATGTGGGACCATATCAAAGGCTTTACTAATATCCAAGTAAATCACATTGAGCGCTCTTCCCTGATCCAATTCTCTAGTCACCCAATCAAAGAAATCAATCAGATTCATCTGACAGGACCTGCCCATGGTGAATCAGCGCTGTCTCGGATCGAGCAACCCACCAGATTGTAGATAGTTCACTATCCTTTTCTTCAGTCTCCATTAATTTTTTCATCACCAAGGTGAGGCTAACCAGACTAATTTCCAGCCTCCTCTCTGCTCCCACTCGTGTGAAGCGGGACTACCACTGCTCTTCTCCAGTCACTCGGCACCACTCCCGTTTCCAGGAATCTATTGAACAGGTCACTTAGCGGACCCACAGGCACATCTCTCAACTCCCTCAGTACCCTAGGATAAACTCATCAGGCCCCATGGCTTGTCCACTTTGATTTCCTAGCTCTGCCCATATATTCTCTTCCTTAAATGGGGTTTCATCAAACCCGCCCCCATCCACAGCCTTGTTAACCAGCGACGGTTCTCCTCCAGGGCCTTCCTTACTGAACATCGAACTGAAATATTTATTTACTATTTCTGCCTTTTCTTCGACTCTTTCCACACATTGATCATTTTCCCCTTTCAGTTTCACTATACCAGTTCGGACCTTTCTCTGATGTATCTGAAAAACTTTGTGTCACCTCTCTGGTAATCCTTTGTTCTGACTTTTTGCTTTTGCGATTACTTTGTCTCTCTCAGTTTAACCAGATATTCTTCCCTGTGTTCCTCTTTTTGGGATCCTTTATATATTTCTCAAACGCTGTTCTTTTTAATTTTATCAGCCACCTCCTTTGAGAACCAGATAGAAAAGTTAACAAAACAAAAATAAAAAACCTAACAAAGATTAGTTGCCTTTGTAATTGCTCATTTTAGCTTGGCCCACTGTTGTTCCATCTCTCCCATTTTCTCCCAATCTTCAAGTTCCATCTCCAGGAATTTTCCCATTTCAGCAAAGTCCGTATTTGTGAAGTTCAAAGTTCGGGTCTTCATGTGAATTCTCTGTATCCTATTTGCAATATCAAACCATACCATTTGATGATCACAGGTGCTAAGGTGGGCCCCTACCCAGACATTTGATACGCTATCCCCATTTGTGAGCAGTAAGTTGAAAATAACTCCCTCCCTCGTGGGTTCCATTACCATTTGTTTGAACAGAGCCCCTTGCAGGGCATCCACTATCTCTCCAGTCTATGTCCAGCAGAGTAAAATTTCCAACAATCAACACATCTCCCTTCCTTCCCACCTTTTGGATATCTTCAATCAGCTTTCTGTCTAGTTCTACTGTTTGAGTCGGAAGCCTGTAAGCCAGTAAAAATGGATGCACCATCTTTTTTTTTTTTAGGACTGCCCATAATGCTTCTTCTCTACCCCCATTCCTTGCAGTTCAGTTGCCTGGATATTGTTTTTAACATAAAAAGTTACTCCTTCGCACCTCAAACCCGATTTATTGCACTGTTTTTGGTTTTGCCCTTATGTTAACAAGTTCTGGTCCTTAATCGCACACAAAGCCAAGAACCTTTGGGATTCTGATATACCGTTAGTACCTGAAATTTGGCTACTGGGACTTTATGACTCTTATGTTGACTGGTTGTCTGAGCCACAG
This sequence comes from Rhinatrema bivittatum, assembly GCF_901001135.1. Taxonomy (NCBI): domain Eukaryota; kingdom Metazoa; phylum Chordata; class Amphibia; order Gymnophiona; family Rhinatrematidae; genus Rhinatrema; species Rhinatrema bivittatum. Next base: position 71,411,149 of record NC_042621.1, on the reverse strand, counting down.
CATTTGCTGCTAGACAAACTCGCTTTGATGGCTAAGTCGACAATATTATCCTCATGGACAGTTGCTTTCCCGGATTTATTCGCCGTATGGACTCAGAAACTCCATCATCTAGTACATCTGGAGCATTTGTTGGCATACACACTTACCTCTAAACGTCTGTCCCTTTTCAAGGAGACTTGGGATCCATATCTCACCCTGTTGCCGGAAACGCTTCAGCGTCAACTGGTCCCAAAACGATTCTCTCTGCCTCATTTTCCATCGACTACGTGAGGACTTCGTGTTACTGGCAGTTCTTTGCACTCCAACCGTAGGCACTTTGACTGTGCTTCCCTGCATGTCCTGGATTTTTGGATTGTTAATGGACTCTGTCTCTAGGGTGTGTCATTATTGAGCTCTACGGGTTTACTTGCTAACTCGGAAGTTGGATGGGCATAGTACTGGTTTCCACTGGCGTATATTTGCAAGCCACGCCAGACACCCCTTTGCAGATGTCTTCTTATGTCACACCTGGCCTTGAACTCTCATATTTGACATTTCATATTTGACTTTTGGTTCTTTATGTTCCTACGTGCGTACCCTAACTATTTGGACATTATGTTGCCTGGGTGGGGGGAGGGGGGAGGGAAAAAAGGGGGGTGGGGGAGGTGGAGTGCTCATAGTTGAGGAGAAGGTGGCTACCTCTCCTTAAGAAAAAGGGTGTTATGTTCCTACGTAGATATACTACTGTCATGTTGATAGATGCAGAACTGGCTGATATATTGCATTGCATTTCAAAATTTGTATGTTTCTTTGCTGCATGTTTATGCTGTTGTGTGTTACCTTTTATTGTAGCTCAATATGACTGTTGTTACATATTTGGTTAAACACCTAAATAAACATTACTATGCAAAAAAAAAAAAAAAAAGTTACTCCTCCTCCTTTTCTGTCCTCTCTGTCCTTCCTTAACAAGTTACAGCCCGGTATAGCCGTATCCCAATCATGAGATTCCATGAACGTCTCCGTATCAGCAAAAAAATCCAAGTCCGTCTCCACCATTAGGGCTTGCAGGTTTGGGATTTTATTGCCCAAACTACGAGCATTTGTGCTCATAGCTTTCCAGTTTCTATACCCACCCACACATACAAAAATACACACACAAACTTGAGGCCTAATTTTCAAAAGCATTTCATGCTTAAAATTGGGTTTTACACTTGTAAATGTACTTTACTCATGTTAGTGGGCTTTTGAAAATTGCTACAATATATGTCATTGAATTGTCCATAGGATTTATACACGCAAGTGCACTTTACTTGAGTAAATGGCTTTTGAAAATTCCTACAGCAGTATGTTACATTTATGCACGTAACTCCTTTGAAAATTACTTCCATAGTGTTCAGGGTCAGGAAAATTGAACAGTCGCTTTTATGGAGAGAAGATATGCATGTTTGATGGGCAGTGTATGAGTGTATGAAAGGTGCAAACAGATTTTAAGAGGCTTAATTTGTATAAGGTATTGAAACAGAATTTGATTGAATAAACAAATAACTTGTTTGGTAGATAAGAGCGAGAGGTTGTTTGTTATTGTACAACTCTGGCAAATAAGACAAGGGAAGGTGGAAGGTTTCCAACATGCTGAGAAGACACTGGAAATTCACAAATGATTACATTGTATCTAGCAAATTGCTAATTAACAACAACTGAAGTCTTGAGACTCGACATATAAAGAATCAACAATAAGAGATAGAGTTCTCTTCACTAAAGTTCATGGTATCAACGCAAGAATAGTTATGAACCATAATTTCCCCTGAAGAAGCCTTTGCAGGGACACAGAAATAGCAGTGGAACCTATATGAAGAGATAAAGATATGCATGGGACTCTATACAACATACCTGTGAAACAATTACAAAGTATCCTTTCTTGTGGACTGTGGTTCAACTGTATCCCCTTTTTAATGAAGGGGCCTTTCATGTGATTCATTTGCAATTCACAAAGTATCTTTCTTGAAGTTCAACTCTATTGAAAGGGTTTTATTGTTTCATTACAAGCACTCTGTATATATTTTGACAATGTTTTATGTTGATATTTATACATGCTATAAATGCATAACAATAAAGAGAGTTTAAAAGTGGTGTAAATGAGGAATGATTGACTAGGACAATTGATTACTATATGTATGTGTTTTTGAATAGTTTTGATATTGTCAATATATAATAAAGCTTGCAATATTAAGCATCTCTCAAATCATTTAAAACATTAGAAGTGTTACCCTATTTTAGAGTTATCTGATGGATATACTATTTTAGGTATCCATATATCATTTTTATTTAAAGCCTTGATCAAATATATATAAACTGATATATAGATATTTATAAATACAGATATATAGGCTTAGCTCTGGATGTTGTCTGTTGTCTGCTGGTAGGGTGCACATGTACAGCCTCATGACCCCATCAGACTCTGCTATAGGGGAAGAGTTACGGCAGGAGGCTGGTGAGGATATGCATGCACAGTCAACTATAGTAGGCAGCTTAAGGTAGACTACAGTGAATGGCTGCTTTGGTGCACATGCAACACACATATGCACTCTGTGTAGAACAGAGCTCCTAAGAATGCCAGAGTTTGTGAGGGCTCCAGATTGCTCTTTATGTAGTTTACTACTTGCCCAGCTTTTCCAAGACCTGGATCACTATGATCGATGCCCATTGACTCTCCTGTGTGGTTTTTGCTGATGAGCCAGTCATATCTTCAGACATCTGTTGATCCCTTTCAAATCTAACACAGGATGAAAAGTGCCACTCTGCATAACATATTGATAGGAATTACTTGCAGAGGGGCCCCGCTGGACATCATTGCTGAAGGAAACCACCCCGTGGGTCTGATCTCGATCTCTTGGCCCCCTTGTCGCCTGAGCCATCCATATTCCTGATGCTGTGGTCTTACGTTTATACCTAAGGTGCTGGCTTCTAAGCCCTCGAGTGGCTGACCAATTTCCTTCTTCTGGGAGTCTTTGAAGTTTTGATTCCCCAATGCCTTGGCTAACTTCTCTAGTTCTATCCCAAAGAGACCTCCTTTAAAAGAGGAGCTTACACAAGTGTGCTTTGGATACCAAATCCACCCCCAACTATGTAGCCAGAGTTTTCTATTTGCCATGCCAGAGGCCACTGATCTGGAAGATAGTCTAATCAAACCATATAGTGTATCCACTAGGAGGGCCACCAGTGGCTCTAGGTGTGCAGTTTCCTGGCTTTGGGGAAGTTATTGGATCCAACACAGGGCTGCCCATGCTATGGAGCCCCCATAAATTGGATTGCAATAGTTCCTGTGCAGAAGGCTTGCTTCAGGATAACCTCCGTTTTCCTATCCTCAACAGGGATGTAGTCCTGCGAGGTATTGCTAAAACCAAGGCATCTACTTTTGGAATCCTCAGTAGGCTCTCCTTTTCTTCTGCAGCTACAGGGTATAATTTCCCATCATCTTGCCTCCTTTAAGACCTCTCAAAAGGGAGCCCATTCTGCCAGCACCATTTGATTTAGAATATCATGAACAGGAAAGGACCTTGAATGCTTTCTCACCTCTTGCAGGATGGGATCTCCTTCCGAGGGTACATCTGCTTTCGTGTCTGAAATCTTTAGTGCCTCCTGTACTTCCATAATGAAGGGTACAAGCTCCTCCTTGCAGAGCCTAATCTCCAAGGCATTGTCCTCCTCCAATGGGGCCTGGATTTGAATCCCACTTCCAATTATATTCCTCCTAACGCTAGCAAATCAATTCATCCTCCACTGCCTCAGGTGCTAACTTAGGGCCTGATTTACTAAGACTTTGTGTCTGTGGGGAAGATGCTTTGTAAATGAGGCACTTAGATTATAAGCTTTCTGGGGCCAGGAAATATGTACCATCCCTGAAATTGTAATTCACCTTGAACTCGGATTTGGAAAGGCAAGTAATTAAATCACCAGATCACTTACTACATTGAGCACTGGTCCCTCCTGGTCCAGACCCTGACAAAGTGATAGCAAACTTGAACAGATGTCTGGGAAAGACAGACTGGCTACATCAAAATAAGGAAATTAAATCCACAAAAGTACTGTGGGTAGGGAGAAAAGACAAAGGAACTTTGAACTCTGAGGTGGTCCTCAAAGGGTCAGTTCCTCCTTTCAGCTGTCAAGTTTGCCATCTGGGATTTGCTAGACTCCAAGCTCGCCACCCACTGAAGCTCAAATCAGTATCCAAATCAGCTTTCATTTCCTTCATCACCACCCTTCTTTGAATGCCTTGCCTTTTTGCCACATTCATCCAGGTCTGTGTAATCTCCAGCCTGAATTACTAAGACTCATGCTACATTAGAATGCCAAAAAAAAAAAAACCAACCCTCAACCAGCACCTGCAACTCAAACACAGTGCTTCTGTATGCACATAAATTTGAAAAGATCACTCCTAGTCTACGTTCTCTGCACTGATTCCTGATACTCTACAGAGGCCAATTCAGAATCTTGGTTCTCACCTTCAAGATCATTTAATCGCCCTTCCTCAGTTGCTGATTTACCCCCACATGCCCTTCAGCTCCTCACACACCTGGTCACAAGCCTGCCTATAAGCGTCTACACCTAAAGAACTGCACCTCACAGCCACCTGAGAACCTCCTCTGGTTCAGTTCCAAACCTTCACAATTGTCACATGAACACCTAAGCACTATTCCTAGCACCACTAACCCTGTGAGGGTCCTGCACAGCATTTCTCAGGCCCACCTGCAACTGCACACGTGCTCCTATACTGGCAGCCATTTGCCTCTGGGCAAGTATTCTGTCCACAAGCTACACAGAGAATCCACAAATCTGGTGCCTCGTAGTTCACAGAAAAATATTCCTAGATTGCATCCTAGGTAAGTGAGACATGCTATCAGCCACAAACACAGCACTAATAAACTGGGGATTCGAAGGACTGTAAGGAATGAGATAAGAGTGGGGAGGGCAATCTGTGATTAAAAGAGCAGGGAAAGTGAATGAGGGGAGGGAAAGGGATAAGAGGTGGTGGGGGGAGTGAGTGAGTGAGGACAGTACATGGTGCTGCTCCATTACTTCCTTTCCAGAGGAGGCAAAGAGCTGGATGTACTTCTGAATTCCCGAAATTCTTGGCCAAGGAGAGTAGGTGGTGCATATCAGTCTGTTCCCCCACACCAAAGGCAGAAGATTGCCAGCTGATTCTGGCTCAAAGAGGAGGACTATGCCTTACTAGCCAAGGAGGGAGAGGAGGAGAGATGCTAGAGAGGACAGTTTTCAGGAGGGGGCAATTAGTGGATATCAGAGTGGGAGAGCCCAAGGACCACCAGGGATGGGGAATGTGACTTGGGTGCTCTAGGACCCCTGGAGGAAGATAAGGACCCTAGGAGGAATCGGGAGGGGGGAGGGAGTGGCTGGAGGGGGACTTGGGATGGAGAACTACAATCACCAGAGTGTAGAAAGGAAAAGCACATTCTCTCCACTCTCCTCCTTACATCAGTGACTGGCTTCCATGGCCCCCAGTTGTGTTAAACCTCCAGTTGTCCTTTGCTCATCAGTGGGCAAAGAATATCTGGGGATGAAGAATCATTAGTGTAAGGAGGAGAAAGTGTGTGTTCACATGTGTGTATGAGAGTGCATTTAGGAAAGCTAGGGTAGGCGGATGGGGGCAATATTTTTCTTTTGGGTAGGTTTTTTGGGGGGTAGAATAAAGCAGTGGCCGTCTCCATCAACCCATGCCCATTCAGCCCTTCTCTTCCCCCTCATGGCTGGACCCTAAACCTAACAGTGATCTCCGAGCGGCAGCAAGAGCAGCAATAACGAAAGTCAGCCTGGGGAGCTGTAAGATGGTACAAGCTCAAAAGGCCCTGCAACAGCCCTAATCCCTCCTCATACAGGGCTTCCTATTACCACAGCCCCTATACAATACGGTCCCTGTGATAAAATATTTTACAATCTATTAAACAAAAAAGTATTTTTTACTCAGTTACACCTGTGAACAAGTGCAGTGCACCTATAATCCATAAAATATGTACACCAGTAAGGAAAAATGTGAATAAAATCCAAATTTCACTCAGTTTAAAGCTTTATATAAATAAATCCAAGTGATTCAGATACTGTCTACAACAGAAACCACACATGGAAATTCCTGCGTTTTGTGCATATCAGCAGTTATGCTTATTTGACACAAAAGAAGAAAAAAATTTTTTCACAACATGATCAGTGAACAGAATCTTTTTGCAATGGCTGGAACAAGCTAATAAATTTTTTTTTAATATTTTAATTCTATAAAACAACAAATGCAAGACAAAAATATATTTGCTGTATGTTTACCATCTAGCCACTGATCTAACACAGAAAAAAAAGTTCATTTTGATAAAAGGTAATTAATGTAGATGCATTCTAAATGTGCAAGTAAAACATCAGATCAGGGCCCACATTTCTACATACTACTTTATCACCAAACATCTTACAGTGACCACAATGTTGGCAAGCACGCCTGGTTTCCTATTTTCTCTGGTAAAAAGAAACTGAAAACACCAACACTACTCACTCAGACTCTTCAGAAGTGTGTTAACTGAAATAAAAAAACAGACACTTACATTGCACTTACAAAAAGCATCTTCATGTCAAAAGGAATCAAAATAGCTACATCTAGAAATACAGCACTACGCACACAACTCAATCTAATCTTTGGTTCTCTATTTCTGCTTGTGAAAGCCAGGGGATCCGTGGCAACGGACATCTAAAAGGCCTCAGTCACATCCTAAGCACAAGAGAGTCTAATCTGTATATAGTGACAACCGCAGCAGAGTCCTTTGGTTCCCCTTAATATATAGAGTGGTTTAACATGCAAAATGATAGGCTGGAAATGAACTGTTTATAAAGAGGAGTCTTAAAAAAACAAAACAAAAAACAGAGAGCCAAATTCCACTGAACAGTCAAGCTGCAGTGGTATATTTCCCAATACGAACCCATAAACGATCAAAACCACAGAAAAGGAAAAGTTTCTTTTCCATTATCTGGTAAGACCTCAGCCGTTCCACAGCATTAGTCTGGCACGTATCCAGGTGTTTGACTAATGTTTCAGACACCACCGAGTAATTTCAAATAGGACCACAATGTGGAGGAAAAATTGAGTTATTTGGTCACAAAAAAAATAAATTGTGATCATCTCATCAAGCATAAACAAAATCATCACCAGATCTTTCACAGTTATTCGACAGTGCATTGTATCTTGTCAACTACAAGAATATAAGTTTAGTTTGATAGGTAAACAGGCTTCTCCTTACAAGTCTGCAAACAAGTTCAAACGTGAAGGGACCAAGTTATCTTAGCTCAGTCTTTAATGGTCATATGCTTTTTTAAAATGTTTTTCATGTACTTTCACATCTAGATAGACATGGTATGGACTAACAGTCAATTGAAACATAACGATTCTATAAGTGAAACTATATGAAAAAGAAACAGTATATTCTGAACAACAAATCTGTTCAGATATTCTGCACATTAGAGCAGTTTTTAAAAGTAATTTGTGCCAAAAAAAGAAAAGAAAAGGACTGATAGGATTAAATCTTCAGCCACCAAATATGCAGCCTAGATGACAGGTAAGAGCAATCATAACTTGAAAAGCACACTATATTTAAAATGTTATTTTGCTGTGTTACCATACTATTTTGCAGCTCCTTCACTACAATTAAAATCAGCAAAGCAATAATTAGTTTCAACCCCAGCTCTAACAAGCAAAAATACTTGATTCTGTTTTCAAGCAGAGTGCACCAAGAACAATCACATACACAGGGATATGCTACGTAGCAGTATATGTTCTTCTGAGTGGAAATCAAATTCCAACAAACCTTCCATGAATAATTTTCAAATAGAATGTGCATTTAGCATAATTGTAACTGTACACCAATTTGTACTAGTTTTCCTCTCCATGAGTATAAATTCCTGTCTTAACTTAGCTAGTGATTTCGGAATCATTCATTTCATCCTGTGCTCCCATGCAGCCCGATTTATCTGTGCTAAGACCAGAAAATGGAGGAACCTGGTAAGTAAATCCAAAAGACAGCCCCTGGCATTGTATTCTCCCCACCCCCTGGCACAGAAAGGAGAAAAAAAAAATATCCGTGCTTTGCGTGGTACCTTCCACAAACAGCAAACAGGACCTGCTCACTAAATATTATTACACTTTTCAGAAGGTGCCCGGCAATGAGAGTAACGTGATCATAGGCTGCTAACTAGATTGACAATGAAAAGCCTTCGTTTTCTGATCGCCCTACAAAAACCACTCACCTATCAAACCCTACCCAGTGAGATGAACTGATTCCTATTAAACCGGTTTACCTGATATGGAACTCTAATCTGTCAACATTTACATTATAATGAGAATATAAACACATACATCACTTTGGCTGACATCCTTCTGGCATTTTATCAAAAGACACAGCAGCCTAACTTTACAAAAGGGTCTGAAGTTCTCTGCCTCCTTAATGCCCTTTTTCAATCAACCAGAGACAGGGAAAAAAAAAAAAGCAGTTAAACAGGTGGTGCCAGTGTGTTAAACTTCCCAGTGCAAAACAGCCTATCCCAGTTCAGTAAAGGCACCACATTTTCAGTCCCTTGGCTAAGAGAGTCATGCATGGCCATGTCTTGGCTTTCTCCCTGCCCCCCCCCCCCCCCTTTGGGCAGAAACTGATGCCAAAAAAAAAAAGCCTTTAACCCAGGACAGACGGGGTATTAGGTAAGGAAATGAGGAAAGCCTGGTGGCACATGGCATCTCTTTCAGGCTGTGTAGGCTGAGCTGCCAGAAATGATATGGAGGGAGGAACTGTTACTGTAGCCCATTTGATGTAAAAAAAAAAAAAAAAAAGGGAAGGGGGGGGGGGTAAGTGTGATTGACTCAACACTGTTTCAGCAAAGAGTGCTAAAATTCTCAGTAAGAAGGCCAGGGACAGGAAACAGTAACATCTCCTCCTCCCCATGACTGCATGGATGCCTATTTTAAAGCAGCCAGAATAGTACTGGCATGAAAATATATTTTGGGCTTTCCAGAAAATAAAAAGCACCGTTTACATTCCATTTCTGCCCCCCCCTTTCTACAATCTCATTTTAAAACTAATACCCTAGGTGGCAAGCAAGAGATTTTCAGTAATGCAGTACCAACCCCAGTTATTTAATTTTTTGTTTGTTTTTTTGTTGGGATGTTAGTTTGTTGGGACTGTTTTGTTGATGTTGTTGCTGTTTTGTTTGTTCCATCAAGATGTTATATTTTCTGCACACAAATCAAAAAGAAATATTACAAACACCCACACCGTCTTGTTAACCTCTAAAGCAACTTTAGACTTTCTGTAGGAAGAGGTGAAAGAAGATGGAGGTTCGTCCTTTCTTTCACAACTCTGGCAGATCAAAGTAAGGCAGCTGCTGCTTTGCTGATGTACAGTTATTTGGAAATCATCTCTTAACTTAGCCCAAGCCAGCAAGTTGTTTTCTTGGGCAAATTCCGAAAACCTTTGCCTTTCAGGCAAAAAGCGAGTGCCATTTGAGCCAAGAAGCCACAGTCTACTAAAATGAACTGTTATTCCACATTTTGATGCCCCAGCAAGGTTGCACACATTTAAGGAAGTGATTTACATTATTAAACAGGCAAGACAGATGTGCCCAGCGCTAGAAAAATCCATGGTTATTTCCCCCCCCCCCCCCCCAGGTCGGAGGCGTTAAATGTCTCCACCATATCCCCACCTTGCGTGCACCAGCTAAAGGAGGAGGCACTAAAAACGCCTTCTTGCTGATGAAGCAGCTCCAAAAAAAAAAAAAAAAACAACCCTCAGGGGTTTACAAACTCCGAGATAGTGCTAAGCCTAGTCACCAATTTCTGAAAAGTCAGCTACACAAAAATCCCCGTTATTTGTAATTGTACTTAAAAGGAAACAATGCAATTGGGGAATAAAAAAAAAAAGTTGCAGGCAGACTCGGGACCACTTGTGCCAACAACTGGGTAACGGTATCCGGAGCCCGTACAATCCGAGGGACGAAAGGTGCGCGAAGACGATGAAAAGCGGAACACGACAGAGCCGAAGCACTCGGAGGACGCCGGAACGGGGGGGAGGGGGAAAGAAAAAACAAACCGTCGGCGCGGCCGTGACTGGCACTTACCTGCAGCCTCGCGCGCGGGGCCGCCTGAAACCGCAGGGATGCGCCCGCCGGGGAGTTTGAAAATCACTTCTCGCTCTACTGGAACGTTCCTCAAGAAAAAGTTTGCCGGGGGGGGGACGTGTGTGTGTGTGTGTGGAAAAAAAGAGGCGAAGGTGCAGGCTAAGCCCGGGGGAGGAAGGTAAAGGCTCGTGCCGCTTTGATTTCCTCGCCTCTCTTTAAGTCACTTCTCCTTGCCGAGCAGCTCTCAGACACAGGGTGAGGTTGGGACTGAAAGCCAACACGGAAACGCGGGCGAGTCAAGTCTAGCGCGGAGGAACAGGCGCGCGCACGCGCGCGCGTTCCACCGGCTATGCCGCGCGCCTACTATTGCCTGTTCTTTCCTCCCCCCGACCCGGAAGCGCGCGACCTAAGCCCCGACTGCCCTCGCATTACCAGCGAGCCGTTCGTCCATCCTTCACCTTGCCGCTGCAAAGCGCTGCCTGAGAGCAACACCCTATCCCCCTCCCGAGCTGCTAGTGTTGCCTTAACCCTCAGGCGGCACCGAACACGCTTTGTCTTTTGGCGTTTTCCTTCCACACTAACACCATTTATATTTCAGATTGGGATAACTGTATCGGCATGACAGGTTTACATGTGCTGTCAAAGTAAGACGTGCCGATGCAATAAAGTGCGCCCAGCCTAGCGCACATCTTAACGAGCGGTTGGATGCGCATCCATAACCACCGATGCAATAAGGGGATCAGCGCTTCCAAAACATTGTCCAAAGGCGTAGCTAATAGCACTCATCACATGTATATTTATTTATTTATTTAAAAGTATTTGTATACCGTTTTTACAAACAATGCTATTTGAAGAAGCTATTAGCTATTATCCCGCAATGCAAAAAAAAATCCCCTTGTGCCGGAAGCACCCTTTTTAACCTGGAGCATCCGTAAAGTCTTCCCACACATGACTTAAAACATTAACTTAAAAACTAAAGAGACTACTTTTCTGTGGTTGCTCCTACTTAGTATCATAGCAATACTAAGTAGGAAGAACCACAGAAAGAAGCACCATGAAAAAAAAAGTCTTGAAAAAAAAAAAAAAATTGGGGGGAACACAATATACACCCACAATATACACGCTCCGGGCCATGTATATTATGGGTGCGTTTTGTGCCGGTAAAATAGCTGCCATGGGAAAAAATGGATACTCATAAACTGAACGTCCGTTTTCCTAACCCGCACACGCCACGTCTCCTGGGCACCCGATGCCATGGACAGGCTAAGGATGGACAATTTATCCCTAGCGCATCCTTTTTAGCGTGGCAGCTCAGTTTGCTTATCGCATCGGACGCCCAGGAGAGGTGATTGTGCAAGCATTAAAAAAAATGTGCACCCAGTCTGAATGCACGTTTTAAGCACGTCCATATTGCATCGGCCTGAAAGTGATTTAACCTAAAAGAGAGTTTACGAAATAATAATAGTAACAGTACAATTACAGAGTACAGAAAAGATAGTCCTCTATTTAATGACCTTTGCAGCCTGTTGTGTTCTTTTGCTAAATTAGCCCCATCGGTGTAACTTCTTTCTTTTTTTTTTTTCAGCAATTAAGTACAACAAATATTTTTCAAGCAAGGCTTTTAGCTTGCAAATTAATTTGTCCCATTCTCTGTCCATCACGGTAAAAATAAAAAAAATACTTTTATAAATAAAGCCCATGGCGATTTACCAGTCTTTCCGTGACAGCTTACCCTCTTTAACAAGCCATTGCTTCTTCACCCAGGCTGTGCAGGCAGCTAGTGCTGACTTCGTCAACCAGGAAAGGGCAGCATGTGACAGTCTTTCTTCTTTTCTTTTGAACTTAGCAGTTTCCATCTAGCTCAATCAGAGCCAGTGCCTGGATCCTGCCACCATGAGCTTTCATTCATCTTCCTGTGGATTTTCCCAGGACCCAAGCAAGAGTAATTAGCGCCCTAGGCAAACCTTGAGTCATTCACCCCCTCCCCAACTCAATCACAGCAGTAGCTCCAGAACAGGTAGTATTATCAGCTCTGGCACAGAACTCCTCTGGTTCTCAAGCTAGCAATATTTTGCTGCCGGCAAAAATTTGGGACTGCTTTAAGCGGCTGCCTAGTTTGCCTGATGGAAAGCACCGGCCCTGGATTTCCCCTCTATTTTATGTTGCTGGAGTCCCACAAGGATCAGCACTTTCAGCAACACTCTTTATCATATATCTACTTCCACTATGCCATATCCTCGCAGGGCTAGGAATCATACATTACGTTTATGCCGATGACATTCAATTAATCCTACCAATAGAGGACACCATTGAAAAAACAATAAGTTTAGCCATTATGTATCTTGACATAATAAAACAACTACTGAACCAAATGGAGTTGGTAATTAACATTGATAAAACTGAATTCATACACCTAGAAAGAAAAAAATATGAACATAACGCAATCCCCAATAATGCTCAACAGCAACCAAAAAATCGATTTAGCAGAGAATGTACGCAACCTCGGCGTCATAATAGACACAGAACTAAACCTCAAACAGCACATATCACTAAAGGTTAAAGAAGGGTATGCTAAACTTATGATACTTAGAAAACTAAAACCATTACTGTCTCTGCCAAACTTTCGCACTGTGCTTCAATCACTAATATTTGCAAGCACTGACTACTGCAACGCACTGTTGCTTGGTCTACCTTACACGACAATAAGACCACTGCAAATATTACAAAACTCCGCAGCTCGAATTCTCACCGGCAAAAGCAAAAAAGAACACATCACAGATACACTAGCCGATCTACACTGGCTACCCATCGAACAAAGAGTTCATTTCAAAGCACTTTGCACAATACACAAATTGATCCATGACGAAAAAGCTTAATGGCTGAACACAGCACTTTGAGTACACGTACCACACAGAAATTTAAGATCAGCAAATAAAGCTCTCTTAACCATTCCATCAGTTAAAACAGCAAGACTAACCCAGGTTAGGGAACGCGCACTATCACTGGCTGGTCCCATTTTATGGAACACCATGCCCCTCGATCTAAGACTCCAGAGAAATTATAAACTATTTAAAACAAACCTCAAATCCTGGCTTTTCAAACAGGCCTTTTACAAAGAGAATGGCGCAAATAAGTAAGGTAGAGCAGGCATATAGCACCCACCGCATAATCTCCAAGTGCCTACCTGGAAATTATTTTTTATCACACAGATAATCATAGTCAATAATCCATAACGCCAAGAATGAACCACATGTTATCTCCTATGAAATATGCATCAGTGGAAAATCCATGTCATAAACCAAATAGTCTTTAATGTTTATTTGTTACCGGACACTATTGGCACCCCCCTTTGTAAAGTATGAACTAATCTCCTCTATATGTGCCTTATTGTAAATCGTTATAATGGTAAATAACTTAATGACGGTATAGAAAAACTTTTAAATAAATAACGTCTTGTCCTCTGTTCCAGGAGCAGTGAGATGAAGGGAAGCTGTGGACTATGATACAGGGACCTACAGCATTGGAAATGATGTCTCCCAGTCTGTGTGAGGTCTGTATGAGATTTGTAATACTTCCATAAAGTTCCCATATCTCCAATTAGTTAGTGTGTATGTGTGGATTTGTTTTAGGCATACAGACTAATTTGTGCTTTATGACACACAAAAAAAAATCTTTTTGATAGGATTTGATACTTTATTTTGGGAGAGATTCCTTTCACTTTTTCCTGTTTTATTACATTTTGATGCTGATTATATTGGGTTTTTTTTGTATTTTATTGTTTGACATTTTGAAACATTTTGTATTGTATTAGGATTATTTTATTGATATATATTATTTTATGATATGCTCTTTGGCTTATCTTGTTTTATTGTATTGATATTGTAATACTTTCTTTTTCTGTTATAGTCTGCCTTGAACTTGGCTATTCTGGGTAAAAGTGAAATATAAATGCCCATTTAGAATAGACTACTGTACATTTATATAATGGAAAACTATGCACATAAATTTGTTTCAAAAATATATGCATGTCGCTGACACACATACTTTATAATCTTTATTTAAAATGATTTAGAGATCACGTGCTGCTGTGAGAGAGTGAGAATGTGAATTTCCTCTCTCCGGCTTGTTTGCTCTCCATCCTCCTCCATCCAAAACGATTCTTAAGCCCAAGCAGCTATCCAGAGAACTGAGAGTGGCGGTGATTACTTCCCAGAACAGAAAATAATTGGTAATGCCAGCTAGGCCAGCAGTCTTTCGGCTGAACAAGCATCAGGTTTGGCCCTGGCACTTACGGAGGTAAAATTAGCAGTCGTAGAAGCCCTAGAACCGGAGTTCAGAAAACGTTTTGACAAACTGGAGGAAGTATCCATGAGTACTTCTGGTTTTGACCACTAGCTTGCTGAAGTAGAGCAATGGCTTTCGGATACGCAAGATGGCCTGCATACCACGTCCTCAGAGGTAACAGGAAAAGCGGCTGGAAGACCTGGAAAACAGATCTCGCTGCAATAATCTAAGGTTTATCGGGTTGCTGGGAGTTGCAGGCAGTGCGTGAATTGCTGAGTTTTCTGGAAACCTGGATAGTTCTTTCATCCACATTCGGAGCCTTGGGAACTGAACGGGCCCCACCGGCTGGGCCTACGCTGGGAAAATGCAGAAAGACCTTGCGTGATGATCGCAAAGTTACTTAATTATTCTCACAAGATGGAAATTTTGCAATTGCTCAAGTCGGGGAAACAGATGGCCTATAATGGAAAAAAAAATTCCTGACTTTCAAGACTATTCAATGAAATTGTTTGCACAGTGATGAGAGTTTGCCCCGGTATGCTCTAAACGTTTCGTAATGGGGGTCCGTGCGGCTCTAATTTACCCTGTAAAGCTCCGAGTAGCGCATGAAGGAAGTCCTGTGGTTTCATTCTGTGGAGAATGCACAGAAATATGTGGCAGAACTGGAAAGCAAGTCACCTAATAACTCTTGAAAGGCTGCTCATGCTCCTGGTGAAGGAGTGAAGTTTGTTTACAGTTTTTTTTGTTGTTTTTTTTGGTGTTTTTTTTTTTTTTTAAATCAATAGCAAACTTCTGCTTTTTTTCTTTTCCAATTGCAGCTTTTCTATTTCTAGAGACAAATACATAGAACTATTTATTTTTATTTTTTTTTTCTTGTTGCCTATTGTTACTGAATACTCTGACACAGGATGTTATTGATTGATATGCATATTTTGTGCTGCATGGTCATACAGTTTTACCCTGCTGCAGTGGTTTCCAGATGCATTTCTGATATTTTACGGGTCTAGAATGGGGTAGAGGATGATAACTATTACTAGGGAGGAGAGGGGATGAGACATTAACATAAATCGTGATCTCAGTTCTGAGTAGCACTCAGGGGAAAATTGTGTGGAGGGGGGAGGGGGAGGAGAAGGGAAGGGTAATTCGCCGGCTAGAGATAAAGACCAATCCAGGATTTTTTGGAGAAACGTTCAAAGTTTATTAGGTGGTATAAATCAGGACCTTGGAGGTAAATATGTTTTGGGCAATGAGATGGGTGTGAGCTCATACCTTTCCAAACGATACTTATCTGTTCTTTTTTCTCTTCTTCTGGATATAGGAACATGACAATACAATCGAATACTAAGATAATGTCATGGAATGTCAGTGGCATTAATTCACCTATTAAAAAGAGCGGGCAGATTTTTTTTTTTGCAAGAGACTCACCTTAATGATGTAGAACATCGGAACTTGTAGGGGGTTTCGTGATTCTCATTTGCAAAAATCTTCCTTTCATAATTCAGCAGGAGGTAATTGATTCCAAGGGACGATATGTAATCTTAATTGCCGAACTCTAGCGTAAACCTGTTAGATTATGTAATATCTATGTGACCAATAGTTATGACCCTTCATTTTTTAGGAAGATTTATAAACTCCTTCTCCCTCATCTAGAGGCAGGTTTAATTGTGGGAGGAGATTTCAATTTCATACGAGATCCTGATTTGCATAAATCAAATCCCTTCCAAGGAGAAAGGGTTCAATTAGTTAAAGGGGTGAATTTCTTAGAAAGGGAACTAAATGTAGTCGATTCGTGGAGACTATTACATCTTTCGGAGAAGGCTTTCACTCATTTATCGAGAGCTCACTCGGCCTACTCTCGACTTGATTACGTTTTTGGTTTCTGAACATATATTTTCACAAGTAGGAGAGGCGGGTATAGGGGATATTCGATTATGCTCCAATATGGATTACTTTATCTAGGAATGATGGTGAAGGTCATGTCCGTTCTTGGAAGTTTCATATTTTCTTGTTGGGGATCCTCATTTTAAAGAATATTTACTTGGTAAGTGGAGGGAATAGGAAGTACATAATGGAATCCACAAGGAAGACCCGTTATTTTGGTATACGGCCAAAGCCGTCCTTCGGTGGGGGGGCGGGGATGGATATAATTTCTTATGTAGTGAAGTGAAAAAAAAAGAAATTGATAATCCTGGAACATTGATTGCCTAAAGTCAAATGTTCATTAGTCAGTGCTAATACTAAAGAAAATAGAGAGAATTATTTATCTTTGAGTGCAACTCTAAATACAGTAGTCCATCAAAGGACTGTAAAGGGTATTACTTATTATAAATTTAAGCTCTATCAACAGAGTAATAAGATGGGAAGAATAATGGCTAATCTGATTAGAGGAAATGTGAGTTCCAGATTTATTGCTACACTTCAGTCATGTCAGGGGACCTTGGCTAATACAAATAGAGAGATTGCTCAAATCTTAGAGGATTATTTTTAAATCCATATTCCTCCAAAGGCAGTGATCTGAAGCATTGTAAATGTTGCGCTTCCCGGCCGCATACACTCCGCGGCCGGGCCTGCTCACCTCACTATGCCTTCTACCAGCTCCGGGCAGGTCCCCTCCACGGCCGCTTCCAGCTCGCAGTGTCTCCGGTCCCCCTGCGCTCCCGCTTGGGATCAGGCCTCAAGGCGGGGCTCGGCACCCTCCGTGGCATTGGCCCCACCCCTAGGCACGCACGAGCGGACCGCCCGGCCTCTTAAAGGGCCAGGGGCAGAACCCAGCTCCGCAGCACGCCCTGATTGATCGCTGCTTAAAAGGAAGTGGTCTGACCCCACTTCCTTGCCTTGGCAATCTGGTCGATCACATTGTGATAGCTAGTTTGCCTTCCTGTTCCAGTGTCTTGTTCCAGTCTCCTGTTCCTTTGCCTCCCCAGGTAGTACCATTCGGACTGTCTTCTCAGTACTGACCTCTGCCTGTAACTTCGACTACATTTGATCGCCACCTGGATTTGACCTTTGCCTGTTTCCTTGACCACGTCTGCACACTGCCTGGAACTGACCTCTGCCTGTTCACTGACCACATCTGCTTGCTGCCTGGAACTGACCTCTGCCTGAACATGGACCACGTCTGACCCTGCCTGGAACCTGACTTTGCCTGACTGACCATCCATGGACTGACCACTGGTATTGACCCCTGCTTTGGCTGACCACGCTATCCTTGACTCTGGCCTTGATCCTCGCTCTTCATTCAGAGACTCTGTTCTGGCCTTCTCTGGCTCCTAGATTTCCTGACCTGAACATTGACCGCGCACCCTTGTTCGTGATGGGCACACCCCTGAACTTTATCTCTTGGAGATCCTGCGAGGCCCACCTAAGACCAGGCGTCCAGAGTAACCAAGGGCTCAACCTGAGGGAACCCCGGGTTGCTATTGGTGCTCTAGCTTGCCTCTGTCTCCTCCTGTGCTCCGCCTCCTGGTGGCAGGCGCTCTCTGGGTCCTACCAATCCTGCAGGCCAAGGGTCCACCTCCAGTGCAACACAAACAATTTTTTGATAGAGTAAATTTGCCTAAATTTACAAAACAACAACTAAATTGGCTGAATAGGCCATTCGGAGTACAGGAGATTCTTGGAGGTATTTGGACTGAACAGCTATAAATATGAATTGTATAAAATACTGGGTGTCAAAGTTTCAGTTTAGTTTTTCAAGCTCTTCTGGATAAGGGAGAGTTTCCCTTTGGAGCCAATGAGGCTTGCATAGTGGTGATACCAAAATTGGGAAGAGATCCCACTTCTCCCTCCTCTTACCATCCAATTTCCTTGTTGAATTTCGATCAAAAACTGCAGCAAAAATATTGGCGGACAGATTAGCAATTATTTTGCCAAAAATAATCAAACCTTCTCAAGTAGGTTTGTCCATCGTAGGTATGCTTTCACAAATGAATGTCTTTTGCTAACAGCTATAAAGTTATGTGTGACTCATAATCTTCTTTATTTACAGGCCGATACAGTAAGTAAAATGTGCAGCCAAGCCGCATATTTTACTTTAAGAAATTAGCGCCTACCCAAAGGTAGGCGTTAATTTCTGCCAGTGCTGGAGAAGTGCACAGAAAAGCAGTAAAAACTGCTTTTCTGTACTCCCTCCAACTTAATATCATGGCGATATTAAGTCAGAGCCCCCAAAAGTTAAAAAAAATTAAAAATTAAAAAAAAAAAATTTTTAATGGGCCCGCGGCTCGCAGGTTGAAAACCGAACCCATGGCTATCAGGGGGTTTGAGAACCTACGCTGGCAAAATTGAGCATCGGCTGTCAAACTCGCTGACAGTTGCCGCTTCCGTCAAAAAAGAGGCGCTAGGGACGTGCTAGTGTCCCTAGCACCTCTTTTTACTGCGGGCCCTAATTTAAATAAATTAAGTCACTGAATCGCGTGCACAGGAGAGTGGGCGCTCGCCCACTCTCCCGTATGGTTTACTGTATCGACCCGTTAGTGATTAGCTTTGACGCCGAAAGGGCATTTGACAGAGTAGAGTGGAATTATCTTTTTTATGTATTGGGTTATATGGGCTTGGGAGGATGCTTTTGGCAAGCAGTCCATCTCTTGTATACAGACCTGTTGCAAGAGTGATGGTGAATGGTATTTATTCATCTCCTTTTTCAATTTTAAGGGGCACCAGACAGGGATGTCCCCATTCCCCATTATTGTATTTACTTTTTTTTAGAACCACTGCTATGTTCTATCCAAATAACACCAGAGATATCGGGAGTGCTATTGGGTAATCAGGAATTTAAATATGCAGCATTTGCCGATGATATTTTGATGTTTCTCACTAATCCTACCATTTCTCTTGCATCGTTGATGTGTTTAATAGATAATTTTGGGGTACTTTCAGGCTTCAAATTAAATGCAAATAAATCAGAAGCTTTGGCTTTTCCAGATTCTTTAAAAGATCATTGGGGAGAGGGATTTCCTTTGAAAAGGGCTCCTGGTAAGTTTCGTTATTTGGGTCTTCAGATAGCTAGTGATTTGGATTCCACTTGTGAAATTAAAATTTCCCTCCTTCAGAACCTTACTGGGCAAAATATAAATACCTGGCAAGATTTACCTTTGTCTCTAGCAGGGTTAGAGTTAATTATTAGTGTTTCCAAAATGGTTATATGTCCTTCAAAATCTCCTGCTGCACTTGCAGAAAAGAGATCTGGTGAAATTGAATTCACTAATGCTGAAATTGCTCTGAAGGGGTAAGAAACCACGTATTCCATTAAGGGCCGGTTTTTAAAAAGGTTGCGCATGTAAATCTGGAGGGTTTACGTGCGCCGGGCCTATTTTAAAAAGGCCCAGCGACGCGCATAAAGCCCCAGGATGCATGTAAGTCCCGGGGTTTGCAAAAAGGGGGATTGGTGGATGGATGAATGGAGGGGGCAGCTCTGACTATATGCTGTTTAATGTTGCCCCCCCCCCCCTTGAATATGAAAACATTGGGGATGACTGAAAAATTTGATGTAGACTAAGAACATGCCAATTTTGTAATATCGCCCACCAGGAGAACTGTTCTCTGTCCCATCTGCGCATATCTGCCTCAAGTTTCTTAACCAGGTGTACATAGTTTAGCTTAAATAGATGGTGGACATTAGGACCAATTTGGATACCCAGATATTTAAGGGACCTTCCTGCCCAAGTAAAAGGAAAAAGAGCCTTGATTCTATTCACCTCATCTCCTGTAACAGTAACATTTAAAATTTCCGATTTATCTAGATTGACACGGAACCCCGAGATCTTACTAAAAGATCGTAATTCATCAACTACTGCTTGCAGGGAAGACAATGGATTAGATAATGTAAATAAGATGTCATCTGCAAACAATGATAGTTTAAAATGTAAGTCCCCCAATTTAGCACCTGCAATCCGCTCAGAGTCGCAAACTCAGGAGGCAAAAGGCTCAAGGAACAGAGCAAATAGGAGCATGGACAGCGGGCATCCTTGTCTAGTTCCTCTGCTCATGGGGAACGGCAGGCCGTATCTGCCATTAACCTTCATGCCCGCCTGTGGATTGCTATACAGCATTCCAATCCACGTTATAAAACAGGGACCAAACCCCATTTTAGCAAGCGTCTGAAACAGAAAAGGCCAATGAACCATATCAAATGCCTTTTCGGCATCAATAGAAAGTAAAAAAATGGGATATTTTCTTTAGTCACCCACCATAAAATATCGGTGACTTTCTGGACATTATCGGCAGCCATTTTCTGTGGAATAAATTCCACCTGGTCAGAGTGAACCAAACGGGACGTATCCCATTCAGGCGATTAGCTAGTATGCCAGCAAGAATTTTAAGATCAACATTAATAAGTGAGATGGGGTGAAAGGAACTACAGAAGGTAGGATTGCGACCCGATTTAGCTATGACAGAAATTCCGGCTAAGTTTGAATGATGTGGAAGGGAGCCTTCATCTTTAAGACTATTGTAATATTCTACAAGCGGATCTGTCAATATGATGGCAAAACGCTTGTAATAGGAACCTGAAAAGCCATCCATCCCTGGAGCCTTCCCTAATTTAAGGAGTTATATGGCCTGGGATATTTCCAAAGCAGAAATTGGAGAATCTAAAAATTGCTGCTGTTCCTCTGATGATATGGGAAACATTGCAGAGCCCAGATATGTTTCTATACCAGCGATGCAAACATTAGAATCCCCAGTATATAATGTACCATAAAAGGCAGTGAAACATTTCCGGATTTCCACAGAAGAGGTCACCATTTGTCTTTTAGGATCTTTAATCTTAGCTATCATGTTCTGTGAGGTTATAGCCTTTAATCCACGTGTTAAAAAACAATTAGCTTTATTGTTCCCCTCAAAGAACTGTTGCTTAGTAAGTTCTAACTTATGCACTATAAATGCTGAATCGGGAACATCTAATTCTTGACGGGCCGCTTGCAGCTGTTTAAATATGAAGTTAGATGGAGAGCGTGAGTGAAGCTGTGTTAACGCTGTCATTTTATCAATTAGCAAGAGCCTGTTTCCCCTGTTCATTCTTGCGGAAAGAGGTTTGAGATATTATGATACCCCTCATAATTCCCAAAGAGTTCCCGTGGAAATAAAAGGGGGAGCATTAATTAAAAATTCTTTTAGTCTGGACTCAATAAGTTGGCTGAATGCTTCATCTTGTAATAAACTGTCAACTATGTACATTTCTACAAGGTTGAAAGGACATTTCATATTTCACAATTTGGGGTTGTTGGCCCTCATAGTATACCACCATATAGAATAGAAGGGACCTCTTGAGTTCCTGCTTAATCAAGTGTTATCATCACCCTCCCTCTTTTTTTCCCCAAGTCTCACCCATGTGAAAAGATGCAACTGGGCTGGTGGGCAGTGTTGGCCGGGGGGGGTGGGGGTCCGTTGTATCTAAACCACTGCCATCTCCTTGATGCTGCATCCATTCTGCTGAAAGCTCCGTGCCAATGCTGGGGTCCACACCCTCCTGGGGACCTTACTCCACCTTCCGGTCTATTGTTTGGTTCCACACCCTCCTGGGAGACCCAACAACGCCTCCTGGAATGCTGCTGGGGTCCATGCCCTCCTGGGGAAAATGCTTGATCTGCCACAGGAGTCCCCTTTCCTCCTGGGGGACCATGCAGTCTGTTGCTGGAGTCCCTTGCTCAAGGAGGACCCAGGGTCATCTCCCGATCTGCCACTGGGATCCCTTCTTCCTGGTGGACTACTTGATCTGCCGCTGGGGTCCACACCCTCCTAGGGGACCACTCAATCTGCTGCTGGGGTCCCCTTGCTCAAGGGGACTGCTCAGTCTGCTGCTGGGGTCTACACGCTACTGGGAGACCATTCCACCTCTGGATCTACTGCTGTCCTTTGGTTCATCTCCCTTGGTAGGAGGGTTTTCCCTGGCTTGGGTTTATAGCTCCACTAGGCTCATGGCTTGTTTAGCGTTTAGTGATTCAGGCCCTCCACAGTCTCAGCTTTTAATGATTTTAGCTCCACTAAGCTCATGATCAGTCATTCACTATTACCCAGCCTGGATGGGTTACCTTCTCTCAGCCAAAAAGCTGAGACCCAGGCAGGACCATGGAAAGAGAATATGTGCACACCCTTCTATCCTGCCTGGCCTTTTTTTCTGTTGTGTGAGAACTGGGTACCCAATGGTCTGACTGTTTGCTTCCTAGGACTTTTTTTCAGTATATTTCTCTTATAGATCCTTCTCTCATTCAGAATTCTCCAATGTAGGACTTTTCCAGTCATAGTTCTGTAATTTAGGATTTTCCTATCCTAGTCCAGGCGCTATGAAAAGCAAATCCCCTACCTGAGTCTTTGACTCAATTATTCAACTGTCATTTAAGCACCTTTACAGTAAGGGGTCTGGCAACTTTTTCAATCTCATTCTAGGTTTCCTGGGCTGGTGGCTCATGTTACATAGCTGCATTGTCTTCTTTTCTTTTCTCTGCTGCAAGTCACTTAAATGGTAGCATGCACTTTAACCTCTGTCTCCCTTGGGAAGTGGGTTTCATCAAGCTGTCACAACTCAAATTCCTAGGTACAATGATCCTATCTCCAGCACCTGCCCAGAACTTGAAGCATACCAGTGGGGATGTAGGTGGGGGTTCTGCTGTTTTCCTCTGGCCCGGCCTACAGTAGCAATGGAACCAAGGCCAGCCTTAGGACAGAGCGAATTGGGTGGTTTTCTGGGGTGCCTTGAGAAAAGGGGCACCCGCAGTTCTGCCACCATCTCCTGTTTGACTGGGCAGGATTGGCCTCCAGTCTACCCGCAGCCACGCACCTTGCTGGCAATCAGAATGGTGCTTAATAGCACTTCAACTTCCTCTGCTGCACAGGGCCTAAGACACAATATCACATAATCTTGTGGCTCATACTGTGGGACTGGCCCTGCGCAGCAGAGGAAGATTATGTCCTATTAAGCACTCCTCATTCTGGCCAGTGATGGGCCTAAAGAAGAGCTGGGGGATATGGCCACCAGGAGGGGAGGGAAGATTGAAAATACTGGGAATTGGGAAGAGAGAGGAGACCTACCTCTCTCTTCCCTCCTGGGCACACACCCCTGGAGGAGACCTCCAGGGGTGTGTGCCCAGGAGGGAAGGGCTAGGACAGCCACTGTAGTTGGTGATTCAGTCGATAGCTGGGTGGCTGCTTGGTAAATTGCCTGCCTGATGTGAAGGTGGCAGACCTCATGCGTCACCTAGACAGGATTTTAGATAGTGTAGGGGTGCAGCCAATTATCATGTTACATGTGGGTAGCAACAAGATGTGGGAGGAAGGTTTTAGAAGCCAAATTTAGTCTTTTAGGTAGAAACTTGAAACCAGGACCTCCAGATTAGCATTCTGAGACATTTTCCCCGTTCCACATGCCTCAACCTAGACGTGGACAGAGCTCTGGAGACTTAAGGGACGGATGATGTAATAGTGCAGGAAAGAAGCCTTTAGCTTTCTTAGGAACCAGGTAATATTCTGGGGAAGGGGAGCCTATTTCAAAAGGATGGGCTCCATGTTAACCAGGATGAAACCTGGCTGCTGGCACTAATATTTAGAAAAAAGACAGAGCAGCTTTCAAACTATATCAGGGGTTCCCAACTTTTTTTGGAAGCATGGACCCCCATAAGTTTTTCTCTTTAATTTTTATCTGTAGTTGTATGCCATATATTGAAAAGTTATTGATGTAATAACAAAGAAATAATTACATGCATAACAGACTCATTCATAATCCGTCCAATGCAAGATTGGTGCACGTGAAACAGGCACTTATGACTGAGCGCCCCGCTCTCTAATACGCGCCAATCCACATCTCCCAGGCACCTGATTTAATATTTAAATGGGCTGCCGTGGTAAAATGGAGGCGCTAGGGGAAATTTGTGCATCCCTAGCACCTTCTCGGCATTATGGTGCCCAGCAAAAGTGCTGTCAGTGCAGGATAGAAAAACGGATGCTCAATTTTACAAGCCTACGTTTTTCTAACCTGTGCACAGCCACAGGTTAGGAAAACGGATGCTCGTTAATTGAGGCATCTGTTTTCCTAACCTGACCACCGGCGACTTTTTTTTTTGTAATTTGTTTCCCTTACTCCTCTCCTTCCAATTCCTCCGACTTGATATCGTCATGATATTAAGTCAGAGGGACTACAGAAAAGCAGTATTTTCTGCTTTTCTCTTCACTTCAGGGGCTCCTCAAGAATTAACACCTGCTCCAGGGCATGAATTAATTTTTGAGAGTAAAAATGTGAGCGTCAGGTGCACTGGTTTTTTTTTTTGCATAGGTGGGTAATAGCTAATAGCCTCATCAACATGAATTTACATGTGATGAGCGCTATTAGCTAGGGGCTGGTTTGGATGCGTGTTTTGGTCACAATAATCCCTTTTTTTGCAGAAGGGGTTTTGGACACGCGTCCAAGTGCGCTCAGTTGAGCACATTATATTGCATCAACCTGAATGTATAAAATATTAAATAATGCTTACTGATGTAAACTGACTACATACCCTCCAAAGATAATCCCAGCACTGCTCCATTGCCCCCACCATCGGCATCTATATAATCTCACAAGACGACAGGAACCTCTCTGCATTGCTCTCGGATTTTAAACTGGCAACTATAAACTGCTTCCCTAAGTTCAGTTATTGATTTGTACATTGTAACCTACCTTTAATTGCATACTGTTACTTGCTTCCCATTGTAAATCCTGTTCTTTGTAGATCAGTTCCTATTCTATGTAGTTCAGTTCCTGTTCTAAGTAATTCAGTTCCCTATCACACGCTTTGAACTCTCATGGTGGAAAAGCATGATCATAAATAAATGATGATGATGATAATTGCAAAGGATAGCAGTAAATGTGCAAGAATATACTCATTCAGTAACTTATGTAATGGGAAGAAAAGAGAAAGACTGGCAAGGATGGAGTGAGTGAGAGACAGACTGGCAGAGAGGGACTGGTGAAGGGAGAGAGGAATGGCAAAAATGGACTGGTGGAGAGAGTTAGAGACTGGTGAGAATGGACTGGTGGAGGGGAGAGAGAGAGAGACTGGCAGGGATGGACTGATGTAGAGACAGAGACTGGTGGACAGAGACAGACTAGTGGAAATGGACTGGTGGAGGGAGAGAGAGAGTTGCTGACATGGGTGAAACTTTTGGCAGTCAGGTGAATTGGCTGATCACTGGTGTGTGTATTAAACAATATTCGTGTGAGCATGCTGACTTCTGGAAGGCCATTCTTCTATCAGTATCAGCAGCTTCACTTTCCATTGGGTTCTACAAAAAAAATCAGTTTTTATTTGGAGTATGAATGAGTTCAGTTAGATGTAGGTCTGTGCCTTCTGTATTTGACAAGATGGCTATTCCTATTGTTGAGAAGGCGAAGAGCCTAGGAGTAATATTAGATAAGAACCTGTGAATGCAGCAGCAGATTAAGGCTTTCATCAAGGCTGGGCCATTATCCAACATAACCAACAACAACCAGAACAACAAACTCAACAACAAGATAACTTCATCCTGGTCAAACTTCGACATTTCCTCCACACTCGAAATTAAAACTATAATAAATAAAATGAACCCAGCCAACCATCCATTAGACACCATCCCAATAACCACCCTCAAAACAATTGAACCTACCATATCCAAAACCATCACCAAAATCGTCAATTTATCATTGACCGAAGGCTACTACCCCAAATGCCTCAAATCTGCTGTCATCAAACCAATCCTCAAAAAGAACAACCTTGATCCAGAAATCCTCACCAACTACCGCCCCATATCAAACCTTTCATTCCTAGCCAAAACCATTGAAAAAGTCGTACACACCCAACTAGATGATTATCTGGAGACAAACAACATCCTACCTCCATCCCAATATGGATTTAGAAAAAACCTAAACACAGAATCTCTCCTCATCTCTCTAAATGACATTATCATTAGAGGCTTTGACAAAGGTGAAAAATACCTACTCATACTCCTTGACCTCTCAGCCGCCTTCGACACAGTAAACCACAATATACTGTTAGAACGACTATCCCATATTGGCTTAACTGGTACTACATTACGCTGGTTCTCTTCCTACCTTTCTGAACGAACATACCAAGTAATGATCAATAACATCCCATCAAAAATGATTGACCTCAAAACTGGAGTCCCCCAACGTTCAGCCTTATCTGCTACCCTCTTCAACATATACCTCCTACCCATCTGCCAACTACTAAAAGATCATGGAATCCCACACTTCCTCTACGTTGATGACATTCAGCTTCTAATTCCTATACAAAACTCAATTGAAGACACATACAAAAAAACATCAGATCTACTTATCTCAATCAAGCATCTACTAAATTCCCTGAAACTCATAATCAACTTCGACAAAACTGAAATCATACTCATGGATAAAAAACCCAAATCCAACTCCACCACCCCTGACAATACTAGATAAGCAAATGATATCTATAATCCCTACCATCCACACCAGGAACCTTGGAGTTACCATAGATGCTGAACTCTCTTTCAAGACCCACATAGCAAATAAAACGAAAGAAGGATACCACAAGCTACTAACCCTAAGACATATAAAGCCATTTCTCAACCCTTGTGACTTCAGAACCATCCTGCAACTACTTATTTTCTCCACCTTCGACTACTGCAACTCCTTACTAATTGGAATACCTTCATCATCCCTCAAACCACTCCAAATACTGCAGAACTCAGCTGCCAGAATCCTTACAGGAAAAAAAAGAAATGAGCACATAACACCCATTTTGACCTCTCTTCACTGGCTACCTATTTCTGCGCGTATTACCTACAAATCAATGACTATCATTCACAAAATCCTAAACAATGATCATCATGGACTAAAAGGCTTAAACATAACCCCCCAAAATCCACAAAGAAACCTACGCTCTAACAACGCAGGATACTTAAACATCCCATTCACAAATCCCTCCACAATCCAGAAATGAACTGGCCCGCCAATACCTTTCAATTCAACAATTCTAATAGGCCAACTAGAAATCCCTATATTGCTACTCTTCAAACTCCCCCACCTAAACAATTTAAATATGTTTCCACCAAAGCTCGTGCCATTTCCATAGCTGGCCCTAAGCTATGGAACACTATGCCCACTGACTTGCGCCTTGAACTGTCCGCTAAGACTTTCAAACATAAGCTTAAGACATGGCTTTTAACTAAAGCCTATACTTGATTCTTACCTGTTTCCTGCTAACTCATTTTATCGCATCTGATCTTTCTTAACCTTTATCTCTTTCCCCTCCCATTTTAGTCTGTCAACTTATCTATCTACTCTCTCAACTAATACCCTTCCCTTAAATATTCTTTACCGCATTCTATTATTCCTCTCTACTTTATATATCACTCTGTCTTTTTACTAATCTTTTACCTTCAACCCTTACTTTATCTTTGCCCCTCTCTACACATTCCTTTTACCTGTTTATCTGTTTATAACCTCTGATTTTGCCCTCTATATATTTGTATATAACCCACTCCTTCCTGACCCTCCTTTTTTCTGACCCTTCCTTTTCCCTCCCCATTTCATTTTTCTCCCCTCCCCACTTTCCCCCTTAGATTACTTTTTGATTTTAGATTTAGTTATGCTGCTATAGTTATCTACATTATATTGTTTTACATTATCTTTTTATTAGCTAAATAATTTGTTATTGTTACTGTTTTATATTGTTTAATGTAATTTAGAATTCATCTATTATTATCCTGTTATATGTACACGCAATTGCGTATTTTTGTTCCTTGTACACCGACGTGATATCTTTTATGAGCGGCGGTATAGAAAAACCATTAAATAAATAAAATAAATCCCCACCATCAGAGACGCTCATCTTTCAACTACACTAGAAAGAGAATTTTCCATCGCTTCCCCCAAAATTTGGAACACCCTACCTAAAGCCCTGAGAACCCAGCACAACCTGAAAACATTTAAAAAAGACCTAAAAACATTTTTATTCCGCAAATTCTATTCTAACTCTCAGACGTCTGATCATCCCAGCTTTCAACCGAACTCGCATACATAATCCTCTTTCTTCCTGCTCTCCTGATGTACCCCCTTACCATCCCCTTTCTACCCCTCCCTGCTCTCTGACTTGATAAGTTCAATTTTATGAAAATGTTCTCCTCACTCTTCTGTTATACATCTACTAAGAAAAATGTATATTGTTCACAAAGATTTACTGTGCCCAACTACTATGATAATTGCATATTTTTGTATGATAATTGCATATTTTGTAAACCGTTATGATGGCTCTACCGAATAACGGTATATAAAACTCTACAAATAAATAAATAAATAAATTATAATCTCCATTTTCCCCCGCCCACTTAAATCCCTTTTGAACCATTCAGAATTTCATTCAGTGTTACAAGCTATTATTATACCCAGCTTCGACTATTTGTATTTCTTTATGTCTTGGGCTACCCGCATATGTTCTCTGCGCTTTACAGTTATTACAAAACTCTGCAACGCTGCTTATTTCTGGCCTTAATATGAAATCTCATATTACTCCTTTGCCAATGGACCTTCACCGGCTCCTGAGTTTTTGGCATGTCCATTATAAAAGTGTTGTGCTGGTACACAAGTTGCCTGGGAGAGACTCACCATCTTGGGCAAATTTGATGCTCTGTATTTATAAACCAGATGTAATGCTGAGATCCTCCCAAAGCTTACTGGATATTCCATTGATTCAAAATGTGAGGCTGGCCAAAATTCATGCTTGCACTTTCTCAGTCTCTGCTCCAATGTGTGGAATTCACTGTCTGTCGCATTGCATCTTATACAGCCTGCACCAAGGAGTATAGAAAGGCTTTGAAAACCTACCATTTTGAAATAGTTTTTAATATTTAGCGAGCTCGAAGTGGCCACTAGATTTCTACTGTATTTGGAGATGTTTGCCTTGACACTGGATATTAATTTTTATGATATTGTGTCAATGAGTTCATATTACTTGTTTTTATTTGTCTTATTTTATTTGTAAGCTGCTAGGTTTTGAGATTAAGTGACATATAAGGAAATTCAAATGTAATATCAGGTAGATTTTCCACTGGCTGCACGCGTAAATTCCAGCCGTTAGGCGAGTGGCCGGGCCTTGCGCGCACCGAGCCAATTTTCCACAAGGCCCAGCCACACTCATAAAGGCCAGTATGCGCACAAGTGCCGGGCTTCCTGCAAGGGGCAGGGAGGGGCCGAGCAGGGGGGCAGGCCGAGACAGCACCATTGTTCGCTGTCCCGGAGCCTTGTGCGCCGGATGGCTGCCAGCACGTGCAACTTCATCTCGGGAGCTGAAGTAAGTTGCAAAAAAAGAAGAAAAAAGGTAGGGTTTAGGGGGTGGAGAAGAGAAGGGAAGGGAGATTAGGTAGGGGATAGGGAAGTTCCCTCTCAATCCGCTCCTTAATTGAAACGAACTTGGAGGGAACTGGGGAGCGTTGCCGCGCGGAAATTGCAAAAATCCGCCCCTTGTGCGTGCCGCCCGCACGTACGCGCGCAGATTATAAAATCCGGCACGCATGTGCACGCAGCCCATAAATTTTCCACCATGCACAAGCCGGCGCGTGCGCGCGCATGGTAGAAAATCAGCATGTCCATGTGCACATGTCAGGAAGCACGCGCACATGGACGTGGCGCACATATGTGGAAAATCTACCCCTATATATTTCCAACAATTTCTCCAGAATTTTTAAACGGCCACACCCATAACCCCTGTTATGCGCAGAAGTGCCGGGCCCAGAGGAAGAGGTGGTCCGTGGGGCGGGAAGAGGCGGGGCTGGAGGCGGCTGGTACAGCGGCCATTTGTTGCTGTGCTGGAGAATTGTGCACCGGCAGTTGGCCAGTGTGCACAAGTTGCTTCTGCTCCAACAGAGCAGTAAGCAATAAGACCAAAAAAAAAAAAAGGAAGGAGACAGGGTTTAGGTTAGGGGGTGGGGAGGAGAGGGGAAGAGGGAGGGAGTATGGGTTGAGGGGTAGGGAACTGGGGAAGGCCGGGATGCGTCGCCATGCAGAAATTGCATGTCTACCCCCCTTGCACAAGCCGCCCGCACATATGCATGCCACCTGCACATATTTGCGCAGATTATAAAATCTGGCACGCATGTGCATGCAGCGCATGAATTTTCTAACATGCACATGCTGGCGCGCGCATGTTAGAAAATCACGCATCCATGTTTGTGCGCATTTTAAAATCTACTCCTTTATGAGTAACTTGATGACTGAGGGTATCAAACTCGTCAATATTTATTTACGTCACCTTTAAACACTTTATCCAGACATATCCCTATTCTAAAATACGGAATGTAACATTCGATTACTGGGACATTCATATCAGGGATGGACAGCAAACTGTGCATTATAATCAGTCCCAGATCACTGCAACTCTTTTTGTGTTTTTTTTTTTCTTTCAATTGCTTATAAAACTTCCAGTAGAGCAAAGAAAAACAAACATCACCTGACACGGCAACTTCTGTATCCATCAACGACTTTCACACTTCATTGAAGCAGCAATATAAAAGCTGTTGATGAATATAGAAGATGCTGATTAAGATTGAGTAAGTTTAAGCCCCTGACGCAAACTGAACTTGAAACATGAAGCCATGTCAGGTGATGTGTATTTTTCTTTGCTCTATTGGAAGTTTTATATGCAACTAAAAAAAAAACCCAGAAGAGACGGACTGATCTGGCTTGGGTCCGATGAGTTGCTAGGGAGCCTTTTGCTTATGTAGTCAAAATATTTACCCTGTTTTCCTCTGTTTTCCAGAAGAAAAACCTCACTTACTCTAAATGTATTTCATTTGGAGTACGTAAACCCTATGACAAGATTCTTGGTTCCCAGTTGAAATGAAACAAAAAAATGTGATCAGAACTGAATTCGTTAGGAAATACTGCTGTGTCAAGTATTTGTTCCATTTAATTTCAACATCATCATTTGTTACATGATTTTCCAACAAAAGAGCTCAAACCAAGTTACAGAATTTCTGATACAGACAAATAAGAAAGCAAAGTAAGGCTCTGCAAGTGAAGGTAGAAAAGGCAAAACAGAGTAACATTTGAGAATGTGTGTGATTCCATTCGTTCAGTCGGTTCGTTAGACTCAGTGATTCGCTTTGCTCAATTTGGGTCCAAACTTTCATTCATTTTGTTCATTCAATCATTCGTTTTCCATTAAAATCAATGGGGGAAGCAATGCATCCTATCTTGGGCACAGAGTGGCACATAAGGCAGCAATCACAGTGGCATCAACAATCCAAAGCATGGAGTGAGGGGTATGGCAGCATTAACACCCCAAGACATTGAGTGAAGGATAAGATAGGAGGAGACCTGGAACCCATGAAGGGTAAGGCAGGAAGAAAAGTGGCATCAGAATCCCCCAAAGCACCAAGAGAGGGGGTATTAACACGTCACAGCAGCAAGAGAGGGAGAAAGCAGCACAAACAGTGGCACAGGGCTCATTACCAGTAGTGCCCTTAGTTTAATTCCTTTAGCTAGGGACAGTCAGGATGGAGAATTAGGGGAAGCACCATTTGGTACAGCTCCACCCTTTTTGGGAGCTGGGATGGCTGTCTCCCTGTGAGGTAACAGAAGCAGCTTGCTCCTGAGAGCTCTGGGTGCAGTGCGGTTTTAGTTTTAAAGTTAGAGGACTGGATTTTTGGGCCTACCCTTAGACTTAGGTAATACCTGCCTGTAGTTCCTGGGCAAGGTCAGAGATCTGCCCCCTTCCATCCCACTCACTGGCTGGCTGGGTTTATATCCCAGGTTGTTTTGGGATTTCAAAGATTTTTCTTTGTAAGTAGCCTGGGAGACCCCTGGGTGTTGCCTGGAGAGAAGTCATGGGGGAAACCTTTCCCTGGGGGGGGGGAGCCCAGAATAGGGAAGATCTGCCCCCTCTGAAACCTTCTGGGGGGGGGGGGTGACATGCTGCAGAGATCTTCTGGTGGTTTTTGGTTTTGGGAAAGAGATTTTTGGCTAGAAGAACTGGGAGGAGGAGTTTTGCTGCCCCCTTCCTGCCCTGGAGGATGGTACATTGAGAGCTGTGTGTTCCAGTTTGGATCCTTTCCATCGTGAGATCCGTAGGTAAAGAGAGAGAGAGAGAGAGAGACTGAGACATCTGGAAAACTGTGAATAAGACCAACCCGAGATCTACTGCACTTGGAGTCTTCATCCTCAGAAGAAAGGAAAATTGGGACTCTCTGCTGTTTTTGGGTTGGGTTTTTGGTTTTTACCAGTATTGTAGGGACGTTTCCTGCCCCTGCAAGGATACCTCATCCACTGGGGAACCTCATTTCTCCATGCCCTGGAGGGGGAGAGATTCCCCTGCCCGGGTAGTAAGAGACCCTTGCGCAGATAGAGTAAGGACCGTTGTAAGGTTAAGAACTGGTTGGAACTGTTACTTCATCTGGTTCTCACCTTTAAGTAAAAGTATTTTATGTGGCACTCGAAGCAGAGTCTCCTGCATGTTATTGGCACCGTCAGCGCCAATCCCAGCAGTGACAGAGAGTTACACCTCTCCTGGGGAAAAGAGTTATCCAGTCACCCTTGTCACTCTGGACCTAGGAGGAGAGATTCTTCCCCGTCATCAACAAAGGGAAAAAAAACAAACGACTTGTGTGAGAGCTAGCACCTGGATCTAGCCCCAAAAGAACTATAAATACTTTATGGCCCCATTGGTGTTAAGTCAGCAGCGCTGGGAGATGGGGGTTACACATGAATACTCCGTACAGGGGCAGCTCAAGGCATTCTGCTGTCTGAGGCAGCGCTCCAACCCACCACCCACCCCAAGGTGTTGTTAGAGGTCAAATCAGCGAGAAGGCAAGGGAGCGTTTGGCCTATTTGGTGATTTGAAATGCTGAGGGAGGCAGGGTCAGGGTTCCCAGAGGGTCAGTTCTAATATTTTAGGAAGCTGGTAACCCTGGCACACTCCCAGGAACCCTACCACCCACATCCCACCCTTCCCAGCATCTGTACCCTGGAGGATATAGAGGGTGTGTGTATGGCGTACTCCCCCAGGGTCAGTGCAATGGTATTAGGTGCCCTAGACAAACCTTACAGCTTTTTTCCCCCCACCCCTTGCTAACAAATGATTAAAAATTGTGCATTAATGATAGTTCACATTAAAAAGAATATTCAATATACAGTCTTATGAAGTAAAAATATCACTTACAACTTCCCATTTGTAAATGGAAAGGCGGTCGGAGAAGCCGATCGCTCTAAAAACTGATGAAAAAGGAAATAGAACCTCGAAAAATTCTTGAAGACCCTGAAGTTCATTTGGCGTTATCATTGCCCCTGAAGCAGGACCAGTATGGTCCGAAACACGGCTGTGTCGGGACGTTGAGGACGAGAGACGCTGAAGACATCTAAAAGCTGAGTATACCGTCCGGGACTATTAGTTTAAAAAAACCCGCTAAGAGTTGCCTAGTGGAGTGATTTCCTTCTTTTTGAAAGGTGGATTTTTAGTGAATATGACGGCGATGCATTGAATAGCTGCCGACAGTGTGGGTCTTACAACTTTTTTAAAACACAAAAACTTAAAAAAGATAAAAAATTATTTTTGATTAATAAATTAAATTTGGACCTGTATACTACAAATGAGTCTGTATGGTTAACATTCTCACGTAGATCAGAGGTCCTACAAATAAATTCAATTGATTCACATTTGGTGGTTCTACATTTTACAATTATTGTTAAATGTATACCAGTAGCCTCTTTTTGGTTTGATGTGTGGTGACAATTTTGAAGGCTCTGGAATAAGTGTTCTTTTGGGCATTTTTTGTGTGGTATTTATAGAATCTCCATTTATACAGTAATGAGTGATTTTGCATTATATAGGTTGACTATACTTCATGTATTGGATATTTTGATTTTATGATAGTGTGAGTGTATATATGGTGTGTTGTGATCATTCTCATATGTGCTTTTAGATATATTATGCTTTTTGTTGTTTAATAACATTTATGTATTTTTTCTGAAAATTTTATTCATAAGAATATGCAATTCTATATGTTAGTTTTTTAAAATAGAGGAAAACCACAAACAATTATAAATCAATATAATCAGCAGTGCAAATTAAAGGTGCCAGCAAACCTGTCCACCTGTTCAGCAAAACTGAACTGCCTGGTCAGTTCGATCTTTCACCTTATCCAGTGATAACATTTGTGCAGATTTTTTTCAAGATTGTTTAGTTTAAAGCATAATTCAAACAGTCCTGATATTAAAACTTTTGACTAAGCCCTTCTGGCTCTCTTTGGTTGTGATTTGTTACTTTTTCAATAAATGTTATTTACGGTTTCTGTAATTTTTTGATTAAATGTAGATTCCTTTTTTTTCTCTATATGAGCAACTTATGTTGGGAATTATATATAAACTCTGATATGTAAATGTATACTTGTATATTTAACAGACCCCCTTGGTGACAGGGCTGGCCTTTCTGGATTTATTAGATACACATGGAGCTCCGTCAGGATACAAAACAAATTTTGATAAATCCAAAATGTTCCCTGTGTAGCCCATCTCCGATACCCAAGTGCTTTTCTGCATTCAATACGGTGAAGGATGGTTTCATGTACCTTGGGATCTAATTATCTTGAGATTTTCATAACTTGTTCTCTAAAAACCTCAGTGGGTTGCTTGGTAAAATTAAACAGAATTTACAACATTGGGGGGACTTGTCCTTAACGTGGGCAGGTAGAATTAGTCTTCTGAAAATGAATGTGCTTCCCAACCTGCTGTACCTCTCTTTCAGCATGTCCCATGCTGTATACCAGCGTGGGTGTTTACTGATTTGCAGAGCTGGATGGAAAGGTGTTGCGCCCGTCGGTAGCAGACAGCTGCGACCTCTCATGCTCACCTCTTTTTTTTCCCCTACCAATGCCGACCTGCCCAGCGTCCCCGGGATGGCGTGGGTGCCGCCACACACTGTCCGTGGCCGGACCCTCACGTTGGAACAGCCTTCCAGCACAACTAAGATCTGAATCCTCGACCCAGCTCTTCAAAAAACCCTTAAAAACCTGGATCTTCCAACAAGCCTTCCCCCAATGATCCAACCCCCTCTTCTCCTCCTCTCATTCCTTTAGCACCATATCCCCGTCCCCTATTCTCTCACATAATTCTCTGCTTCCAAGTTACCCATGTTGTATGCTGTTTATGTTTACTACGCTTTCTTATAAGAAATTTAAGTTGCATTCTAAGAAATTCCTAAGAATTTAGTCTCAGTAAGCTGCATTGTAAAAAATTTGTAAGAAGTTAAATTTCAGTATCCCCCCCCCGCTTATTTCATTTTCGTTATCTGTAAACCGATGTGACATCACTGATCTAATGTCGGTATATAAAAATGTATAAATAAATCTCACTTCCGGAATCACCTAGGTGCGCGCACAAGGGCCTCCTTTTGTATACGTCATGGCGGGAACCTCGGGGGCATCCCCTCCCGATGACTGTCAACTCGCTGCTGTACTGAAGCTGAGCGGCCCATTGCTAAGACGAGTTAGCAAGGAGTTCTCTCATTGTTAAATCCGCTCCTTTCCTGGATCTCCTGTTCCAGTATCGCTTCGTGGCATTCGGACGCTCTGGGTAACCGCTCCTCGGGGTCCCTTTGAGCGTTCCTGGCTATCCGCTCCTTGTGTGAGTACCTTCTTCAGTTCCTACGATACCAGCATTGCTGAAGTCTCCACGGTGTACCCCGTGCCTCGGGCCTCTACCGTTCTTCAGCATTATCGCTTCTACATATCCTGAGCTGCAGGGTATCGCTGCATCTACTTCAAGATCCACTGCTTGGTTCCTGTACCTCGGACCTCATCTACCTCATCACCTACAGTTCAGTCATCCTCGGCGTACCCCGCACTGCGGGCCACTACCGGACCTTCTCATCTGTAGTACCATCCTGGGTATATCTTATTGCTCAAGAACTGTGTTTAGTTGGCATTTCCTGCTCCACGGGATATGCCTTATCTTTCTCTCTCACAGCTGTGTCCTATGTCGCTGAGACCACGCCCACTGATGGTGAGGCTCACGAGGCTCCTCCCTGTGGGCGGGGACATCTCTCATCTCAGCCCAGGGTTCACAATTTCCTACAAAACCACAACAAAAGGGTTATTTGGAATTTTAAACTGGCAAGGCTTAAATTGAACCAGCTGTGGCTGAGCAAAGAGCAAGGGGGTTTGTTGTTGCCTAATTTTTACCTTTATTACTGGGCTGCAAGGTTGGTTTGCCTTTAGGGCTGGATTTGTGGAACCATTGCTTCTTGGCTCGTGTTGGAAGGCGAGCAGACAATTATGGTTAATCCGGAGGGCTCCCCTTCCTACCACCCAATTTGCCTCAATGTTGTAGGGTAAGCAGAGCCAATCCTTTGGTAGCACATACATTACAAATTTGGAGGCAGGTTAACAGATTTTGGGGGTTAGACAATAAGAGTGCATCACCGGTCTCCCCTCTCTTAAGTAACCCTGTGCAGTCTAGCTGTATGTCCTCTCCTGTTTTTAAGAAATGGAGAGAAAAGGCCTTGGTAACCTTACCCCAGCCATGGAGAAATGGAGGCTTTCACGCTTTTCAAACATTGGTGGAAGACTTTGATATCAGCCTTGAATCTCATGCCCAGTGCTTGCAATTGTGCCACGCTGTGGCTAAACACTTTAGCTTGGTGCAGCCTCTCCGCACTTTGAATGGAATGGAAGCCTTTATTGGTGATCTAGATGCGCGGATCAGGGGTGTTGCACTAATATACCATAGTGTTCTTCAGAGTAAATTTGGGAAATCTACACCCTTGTCCTTCATTGATGTTTGGAATGTAGATTTAAGTATGGGGTTGGAGAGTAAGGATTGGAAAGCTATTTGGTTATCTGCTCACCATCTCTCTATTTGCACCAGGCAGACAGCATTGATGATCCACCTATTACATAGGACTTATAGAATGCCTACATATTACACAAACATTTTCCCCAACACTGATAATGCTTATTGGAGGGGAAGTGGGGAGATCGGTACCTTTATACATATTTGGTAGTTCTGTTAGCAGGTCTGTTATTTTTGGTCCCGGGCCGTACATGAAATTGCTGATATTTTAGGATTTGCTGTCTATATTGGGCCCCAGTTGGGACTGTTAGGTAGATGGGAGGGCTCCCTGATTCCAGAAGTAAGGAAAATTGGTTGGGCAGCTGCTGGTAGCAGCTAGATTTACTATTGCTACATTTTGGAAATCTAGTCCTCCATTGGATTATTGGAGAACCAGCTGTGTGAGATAGCTGATATCAAAAAGTTAAGCTATGACTTAAAAAATGCAAGTTTTAAATACCAGCAGGTTTGGGGCCCGTATATGGAATATTGTGAACAGTCTTAGGCTCTAAATTGCTTATGTACTGTACAATATACTTTCTTTAGCCTTGCTGTATTTTCCTATTTTTGTTTATGCATGTATTACACTTATGTTTGACTGTCTCTGTTGTTTGCAAACAGTCACAAGTCATGTATCAGGATTGTGCTATGACTATGTGCACTGAAAAAAGTTAAATAAAGAGTTAAAAAAATAGCTGATGAATAGTATATCCAGTAATCAAAAACATAAAATAACATTGTTTTTTTTAATTTGCAAAACATCAATAAAATATTGAAAACAGCAGACATATCAAACACTAGTAATAAAAAATGAACTAAAATAAATCTCCTGCTCTCTGTACCTAGGAACTTTAGATTCCACTCACCCTGATATTGTCAAGGATTACTCGGGATGGGAGATATACATAAACATTCTCCTCTCTTATATGTACACATTCTCTAACACACATGTTCATTCTCACACACATTCTCTTGTATTAAGAACATTAGAACATATTCTCTCTCACACTCGCACACTCATGGGCTCACATGCTGTCTTACGTACATGTTCACTTGCTTATACAATCACTCTCAAAGACATGCTCATTGACATTCTCGCTCACACACATGCTCACTGACTCGTTCGTTTTCTCTGACACACATGCTCTCTGGCTCAATCACTCTCTTTTATGCTCATACACAGGTCCACCTGCTTAAATAGTCCTTCTGCTCACACATATGTTCATTTGTTGAAAAATTTTTTAAGAGGAAGTTAGCATACGGAAGAGTATTGTGCCACGATAGACAGGAATGAAGCAGAGAAAATCACTGATATTATTAGTGTAATTAATAAGGCCTATAAGTTCTGAGAATACATATGTCATTTTTCTCAGCCTTCCTGTAACAAAAAACTGTAACAAAACTGTTGCGAAGCGCACCCTCAGGCCCGGTTAGGAGCTCGGAGGCGTGGCCCCATCTAAGGTAGGATGTGAGCCCCATGGGCCGCGGCACGACTCAGAAAGGAGCCCCAAGACACACCGCGGGAGGTGAGCTGGTACGAGCACAGATGAAGCAGGAGTGAGAATGGAGTGACGACAAGGCGAGGATTATCAGGAACAGGAACTAGGCAGGCTCAGCCCTCCACTGGACCTACACGTATCAATGAGATCCAGCAACGCAATGCTGATCTCGAGAGTAGCCCTCCAGCTACTCAAAAGCCCTTTTGGACCTGCCACTTGGGAACGACGAGAGCGTGAGGCCAGACGGAGGCTAAGGGCAGGAACATGAAGACTCAGATGAAGACTCAGGATACTCGAAGGATTCAGACGTAGACTAGGATACTCAGGAGACTCAAACGAAGACTTGGATACTCAAACAAGGACTCAGGATACTCAGAAGACTTGGAGGACTCAGACAAGGACTCTGATTACTCAGAAGACTTGGACAAGGACTCAGACAAGGATTCAGGAAACTCAGAAGACTCTGACAAGGATTCAGGTTGCTTGGAAGTTTCAGGCAAGGATTCAAGAGTCAGGCGAAAGTACCGGGTGAGAACTGCATCGCAGCGTGCCCTACACAGCCGCCCATGGCTGGTCGTGGACCACGCTGAACGCGAAGCAGACTCCAGGCGAAGATGTGGAACTTGAGACTGGAACATGACGAAGATTCAGTAGAGGCCTGCGCCGGGGCGCGCCCTACACAGCCATCTGTGGCTGATCGCAGACCACACTGGAGCAGAGGAGGTTCTGGCAGAGTGTTAGGCATGGACGGAAGCAGACACAAGGGGACTCTAGATCGGGAACAAGAAACTCAGAAACAAGGCTTTAAAAACAGAAGTCTCCCAGAGGCTTGTGCTGCAGATAGAAGAAAGCCTTGTACCATGAGGCACCCTACACAGCCATCCCATGAGGTGGTCACGGACCACAACATGGCATGCCAAGAAAGGTGGACAGACAAGTGATCTGGGGACTGGATGAAGAGTTGGAAATGAGATGGAGGAAGTCAAGACTGGAACATCGGACATCAGGAACATGGCACCTCAGGACACGGAACATCAGGACATCTGGAACATCAGGAACAGAAGACAGGTGATGAGGGAGCTCCGACGAGGGATGAGACCAGGAACATCAAGGAGACGAGGTTCAGGAACATGAAGAACATGGAACGAAGATCCATTAAGACACAGGAGACCACGGAAGACCTGGATCGGAAGGAAGATCACAGACACTGTGCAAACCCGAAGGCACTGAGGAATGGCAGCCAGGCCCTTTTATAGGGCTGAAGCAGGAACAGGTTGATGTCGTCATCCGTTGGGGCCATGGGGTTTTCCCCGCCACTGGCCCTTTAAATACTGAAGAGAGGTGCGCGCCCGTGCCTATGCAGAAGCTGGTGGAGAGCAGGCATGTCGTGGCATCCCTGCCACGTGGGAGGCCCGAGGAGAAGTGGCTCCCTGCTACGAAGACAGAGGAAGAGGCAGGAACTGGCAAGAATGGCTTCCCTGCCATTCAAGGACCCCGGCAGCGGCTCCAGTCACACTCCCCAATCGGAACACCACTGCTCACTAGCTGAAAACGATAATTCTCACATAAATTCCATCTTCCCCCTTCTTCTTATAAAAAAGCGGACCATTCAATAGGGCCATTCAGTCCCAATGGTACAGAAGTCCACCAATTGAAAATGAAACGGTGTTCTAAGCATCTCAATACAGATGACAAATCACCTCCATTTTTTAACTGAATTCTTTGGATGCTTCCTTCTTCCAGTCCTGCTCCACCACAGACCCCCGGCCATTCTTCGGGCTGCAGCAGGCTGGGATCTGCTGTGACCCCTCTTCTTTACTTTAGCCACCGGCGGACAATCTCAGCAGGAGGTGAGATTAACCCATGTGACAGGTGCAACTGGCCCACCAGGGGATGCCTGATCTCCTGATAGGCCGAGCCATCCCACTTCTGTGTTATTCTACTGACGGGGCGAGTGGTGGGGCATTCCACTAAAGCGCCTTTCTTCTTTTTGCCAGTGGGTGTGGGAACCCCCACTGGTACATTATCAAATAGAGCTGCCGCACCTGTGCAGAATTCTCTGCTGACACATCAGCAAATAACGCCACTCTCCTCCTGCTGGTGGAGGTAGCACCTCTACCTGCACTTTGGCAAATTGCACTGATCTCCTCTTGCTGGTGGGGTTGGGAACCCCACAGGCACTTTACCTACCATGTCGCCAAGTGGGGCTTTTAGATTTATTTTTTTTTGGCAGGGAAATGAGGCAGTCACCAGAGGACTGTTTTGTAGGGGCATTTTATTCCACCCCAAACTTTGGTGCCTGAAGCAGCCACCTCACCCTCCCTAATGCCCATGAGCCCTAGAGAGCAAAAGCAGTTGTATGAACATCCCAAAGCACTGTGAGAAGGGCAAAGTGGTACCAGCAGTGGCAGGAGTTCCCCAAGGCACCATGAGAAGGGCAGGAGTAGGCCCATCAGTAACAGTGGCAGAACAAAACAGCAAGGTGCTGAATTAGGAGAGAGGCAAGGTATGAGAAACAAATAGGTCAGCAGCAGTAACAGGGCTCTAGAATCCCAAGGCATGCAGAGATGGATAGATGTATATTTCTTTTTTATGTTTTTATTGTGAGGTGAGAATATCTCAGCATACCCAAGAGGTAGGCTGGGAAGAACAGGCTTGCCAGCAGCGGCAAGAGTGGCAACTGGCAACAATACAGCAAGTCAATGATGCCAAAAACAGGCATTGATTCACTGTAGTTGTGTAGGCAGTCTTCCTGTCACTCACATGGAAATTCATGAAAACCCGGCAGAGGGTAGTGTATTTTAATGAAGATCAGCTTTTCCACCATGGTGCCAGCCATGAATGATGTGGACTCACAATGTCCCTTGTGTTTGTAATAACAACTCTGACCAAGTCTTAAATCACACAATAATATATTTATTATACTGAGTATAAG
This sequence comes from Rhinatrema bivittatum, assembly GCF_901001135.1. Classification (NCBI taxonomy): domain Eukaryota; kingdom Metazoa; phylum Chordata; class Amphibia; order Gymnophiona; family Rhinatrematidae; genus Rhinatrema; species Rhinatrema bivittatum. Next base: position 71,369,481 of record NC_042621.1, on the reverse strand, counting down.
CAAAGGTATACTTAGGAAGCAAAGGTATACTTACAACATGTACATAGCACATCGAGGTCTGGAACGTTTGCTTGTTTTTTTCTTTTTGCAAGCTCTTTTTATATACATTTTCTGTAAGCTAATTGATAACTACTATTTGTTCCAAACCACAAGATTTCAGTTAACCTTGCTGCTAAATGCAGCTACTCTTTGTTCCCGTTTGATCTTATCTTACTTCATATGCACAAACTTTCTTCACAGATACCCTTTCTCAGATCTGTTATCTTCACAGATACCCTTTCTCAGATCTGTTATCTTGTTATCTCATGCTCATCCTGTGACTTACTTGTTGACGTTTCACCTGGATTCTGCTAATGTGTGTGTTGCTTTGCAAAACTAGGCCATAGTTCATATGTTGCTTTGCAAAACTAGGCCATAGTTCACCATAGCTTCTTCTTCTTTCTTCAGAGCCTTAATTCATTTTGAGGCCTCTGGTATTTTTTCCATCAGCATGTTCTACACTTGCCATTGAGAATACCATTTACAAGGCATGCTGGTTTGTGTGTAGGGAAGGATCAATCTTGTGTGCCCGGTTTGCCAATGGGTTTTTGTCCATGTCCTTGATTTACAAGGTAATATATGACTGAAATATGTGCAGGGGAATCATGTGCTGGGGTTGGGGGGGGGGGGGGGTTGGGGTTGAGATATACTTGTATCTGCTGCCAACCATTGTGGTTCTGGCCTATGTCAGGAGAGCCCATTTTGTGATGGCCATACAGGAGCGCCAAGATAAGGGTGGGGAATGAAGTGGTGGCCGAAATGCTGACAGTGCTCATGCTAACGGTAACGTGTGGGGTGCTCACTAACCCTCTGACTCTGGTACTCCCATTGTTGCTTTCTAGCCTAGCTACTTGCATTTCTTTCCAACGAATGAACTTGTTGGACCGGATGACAATACTCCCTTCCACTCCTGGGTCTAGCAGAGTGAGGGGGTTTGAGACTATTTTCCAGTGGCCATCCCAAGGAGTCCATCTCAGTTTCTGTCTCTGTTACTGCTGTCATTTTCTCCTCCAGGATTTTGTCTATGGGCATGATCTTGCCCATGGTGGTTCCTATTGAACTTAGATCCTCCGTAGTACCCTTGAAGAGCTTCAGGACTGTGCTCTCTACAATATCAGAAAACAGACAAAATCACCATGGAAAATAACAAACAAACAAAGGGAGAGGTACAATGGCCAGAGGAAACAAATAAATACAGATATTAAGAGAAATGGCTGGGGAATCCAAGATGGCCACACACTACAGCATGGTGCTCCGATTCTTCCCTTACCCTTTATTCTCTTGCTACAAATATACATAATTCTTTTTACCTGTGGTATGGGTAAGAGGAAAGGTAGGGCTAGAGTGTTCCCCGATGCTTCGGTGGGATCTACTCCTCTGGGCCCGATGGATCATCATGTCGTTTGAAGCCAAGAGTTTTCGGAAAGCTCCGTGGACGCATCCTTGGGCAGTCAAGAGGTGTACCTTCGCTGACGACCCCGGACCCTGAATCATCCTTTTCTCAAGAGCCAAGTCAGGCACCTCCTCAGCCTGGCCCCCCCAGTGGGTGGTGCTGATGCCATCGGCTTGCTCCCATCGCACCTCGATGACTGTGGTCAGCCAGTAGTTTCATCATCGGATGGAGCTAGGATGGAGGCACACACTGAAGGAGCTGATCGCCAGCTTAGTAAGGGAGAAGAATCTTTGTCAGCTATTTCCCCTATTTCTTCAATGGTTGGGTTTTGAGAAGTGGCTGCACCAGAGGTAATAACTGTTTACTTATTAAAACCTCCTAACATTACTTTGGACATAATTTGGGAAGCTATTGCAGAGACAAAGGTTTCACAATTTGTCTCTCAAGATCATGAACTCTCCAACACATTTAATGCCTCTCAGTCTCAAATATTGAAAATAAAATCTCAAGTGGAATCTTTGGAGTCCAAGGGGACAATTATATAGAAATCAGTAGAGACTATCTCGGCTGGACATTTGTTTCTACAAAATAAAATGGAAAACCTGGAAAATAATATACAACGCTGTAATCGCGGGATTTTAAATTTTCCAAAGAAAAGATTTACCACCCCAGTTAAGATGTTACACAGATACTTTGTGGAAGTATTTTCTGTTAAAGAAAATTTGCTTCCATCTATTTCAAAAGCTTACTATCAGCCAAATGTGAAGGTTTCTAATCCGAATAATGCCCCTATAGATGTTTCTACTGATTTGTCTCATTTATCCTCCTTCCTTGAGAATTCAACGGAAGAAGGTATTACATCTTCTACCTTAATTGTCACCTTTGCTTTGGACTCTGATCAGGACTTTGTATTGAAAATGTTTTTCCGTAAGAGAGATATAGGGGTAGATTTTCAAAGGGTTACGCACATAACCCCTGAAAACCTACCCTAAACCCCCCCCTGCCCGTGCTGAGCCTATCTTGCATAGGCTCGGAGGTGCATGCAAGCCCCGGGATGCGTGTTCCTGGGGGGTATGTCATGGGCGTGTTGGGGGCGTGTCACGGCCGGCACGTCATCAGGGCATTCCGGGGGTGTGGCCACAGCCTCCGGACCAGCCCCTGGACCGGACCATGGCGCGCCGGCAGCCGGCCTGGCATGCGCAAGCTATGCCATTACCTTCCCCACCCCCGAGATAAAGCAAGTGCAAAGCAGGTAGGCACATGTTACCCACAGACCCACAAGCCTTTGTTTCCCTATAAAAATTAAGTACAAGACCTGCAGTGTGCTAAAGTACCCACATATTTTGCAACAACAAGGGCTATTGAAAATTATCCCCTATAGCTGAAGCGGATTCAGGCAGGTTTGTTTGGGTTCCTTACAGGGGAAAGGTAGGAAGATTATTTAGAAGAAAAACATCTTCCAAATATTTTGCAAAATTCCTTAGAAAGAAGATGTGTCAATCTTTAGTGGCTTCTAGAATAATTATTCCTGTGTGTAAGAGATGGTCGATGTGCACGAGAGACGCTGAAAAGCTTTGCTTTCAAGTTTTCAGCCCTTTTACTGCAACTTACATGCAACAATATTTATAAAACAAGTTTCTGCCTTGTTGGAAATAATTCTCCCATGCTGATATCAGCTGTGGAGGCACACACAGTCCCATCCCTCTGTCCTCTTTCAGACATCTGTGTTGTTATGTTAGAGTGGGGAGAATATGCATAACCATAAAGAAATGAGGCAAATAAAAATGAAGCTGGTAATATATTCCAAAGCTAAGAGCATAGGCTGAGCCAAGATGCCTCAGTTGCACACAGTTGCTGATATGCATCGTACCTCTCTGGCTCTATTTTCCAACACCTACTGCAAATTCTTTTTATTTACTGGTAAAGATGTTTAAACTCATGAGAGGTCTAGAACGGGTAGATGTGAATCGGTTATTTATTTGGATAATAGAAAGACTAGGGGACACTCCATGAAGTTAGCATGTGGCACATTTAAAACTAATTGGAGAAAGTTCTTTTTTACTCAACGCACAATTAAACTCTGGAATTTGTTGCCAGAGGATGTGGTTAGTGCAGTTAGTGTAGCTGTGTTTAAAAAAGGATTGGATAAGTTCTTGGAGGAGAAGTCCATTACCTGCTATTAATTAAGTTGACTTAGAAAATAGCCACTGCTATTACTAGCAACGGTAACATAGATTAGACTTAGTTTTTGGGTACTTGCCAGGTTCTTATGGCCTGGATTGGCCACTGTTGGAAACAGGATGCTGGGCTTGATGGACCCTTGGTCTGACCCAGCATGGCATTTTCTTATGTTCTTAACTCCAAATATCTCCAGTTATGATTTTTCTTTTTTTTTTTTTTTTTTTTTTTGCACACCTTCAAATTTTGCAGAAATGAAGCTCTGTAAAATAAAATAGCTCTTAATTTAAATTGAAAAAGGATCTGCCAGAAATACACTGGAAAAGAAACAGCCAAGTTGATAATTTTAAGGGTAATACCTGGCATTGCTGTTTCAAAGTTCTTTGCATCTTGTGCTCAGTTCTCTCTAAAGTCAGGTAAGAGCACAATAATTAATGGTTCAGTGATACCAAATTGTCATTATGGCTAATCAGCCAAGTTAATATCCCAGGGATAGGGAAACTGTAATAAAAGCCTTTGCCCTTTGGTAGGACACTTCATACTGAGCATTTCCTTCCTGTTAATAAATCTATTGCTGATAACCCACCGATTACTTATTACACAATATTCTCTTTGTAAGATGTTGCTGCAGGAAATGTCATTCAGTTCTGCTACTCTTGGTGAACTATTAAAGTCTATGTTAATTCTTTTTCATTTTTTTTTTTTTTAGCTCAAAAGTTTCTTCCTGATCCTTTAGGCTTTCAGCTGTTCAGAACCAGGACTACATCTGGTATCATTCAGTTTCATTCACAACTATCTGTGGATTTATTTTTTTTTGCTCTTATTGTATATCCACTCCCAACTCAGCTTAGCCCAACCATCTCAGTGACGGACCTCAACCGGAGGCCGAGCAAAAGACTCCTTTGCGAATGCTGCAATAACGGGCCCTAAATCCGATTCGTTGTTGCTGTTGTGCAATGACTGAGATAACCCGCCCCCCGGGACTATGAATGCCGCCTCCTGGGCATCCCCCAGCAGCTCAGGAAGTGGAAGACCTAACCCGGGATATGAAACCAGGGTCTTCCGCATGGCAGTGCACCGATGCTGAGTCCAATTTCTATTTCAATGAATTGTAACATTTTCTTCAGAAGCTTTGTCCGCCACTTCATACACATTCTTGACAGAAAAAGGTAGGTAGGGCTGCTCCAGTGATTCAGCAGCACTATTATCCGGTGCCGTGCAGAAGAATTGAGCTCAGTTCCCAAACCCGTCTGCCCCTTGGGTTAGCCAGAAGTTGGAGATGTTGTGGAAGTGGTGTTCATAGCTGCCTCCATTGGGGAGGGAGGGTCTTGGCTTATCATGCATGAGCAATACCTACTGAATGGCTAAGAGCAAGCTCTCCCTGCTGTGTCAGCTGTAAGAATTCCTCCGTGCGTTTAAAGTTTCTTAAAAATTGCCTTGTCCCTCCCGACGTAGCCCTCGGGCGAAACACGGGGGGGTCCGTGTCGGGGGACCCTGAAAGAGAACTTATTCAGCTTGACTCGTGAGCAAAGGAGTTGCCGCATTGTGATTATTCAAACTAAAATTTTTGTTTGAATTGAAATTAAGTACCTGGACCTATAAATTTATTGCACTCCTTTGGGGTTCGATATTATTATATTTGGAGTGCTATTCCTGCTCCGTCTTTTGTGGATTTGGATAAGAGCAAGCTTGTGCCAGGTTCTGATGAGAACCACAATTCATGATTTTCAGTCAGAGGATTGTTGCTGGGAAAGATGAGAGGGGCTTAGAAATGGAAAAACAAAACAGGGTAAGCTGCACATGAATGCTGATAGTAATGCAGTCCCAGCAGGAGACGGCTTCTTCTTTGATTACATGGGGAAACCCAATGAATCAGGAGGAAACTGCTAGGCCAAAAGTAAAAAAAAAAAAAAAAAGTGTACGATGGAAAAATTAAAGGTCACTCATTAATGCCATTATATGTACGAATCATAGCTCCTGGAAAGATCTGGGGGATTTTCATATCTCTACCTCCTCAAAATTGGAAAAATCTCAGACATGGTCTATGGAGGGAAGGAAGAGTTTCACTGTCATTTGATGCTTCTAGCTGGTTACTGAGGAACTATCATGCTGCCTTGGAACAGACAGACCTCATCACCACTGAACATTTTGCCTTGGTGAAAGTTGGTATACTGATGCAAGAAGTAGGATATGGGATGATAAAATTTTAAAAATCTGCTGGAGCTATGATTAAACCCCACCATAGGGCCTCAAACATGCCTTTTTGTATGTCTATAAAGTGTTAAAGAAAACAGAGGGTTACAGTTATTCTGTGTTTCTATAAAACAGTGGCTTTCTCCTGAGTCCACCTAGCTAAAAATTGCAATGGACTTTTCATCCAGGAAGATGGTCATGTTGTGGAAGTTGAACCTTGGCCCAAGGTGGTGTTGGTGCCACAAGTCCCCACTGTTGGGAGGCGAGGCCAAACAGGAAGCGGAGGCTGACTGGAGCTTCGCCAATACCAGCCCTCGGGTAGCGGGGCTAGCTGGACTTAGGTAGGTCTCCGCATGGTTGATCCCGAGAGAGGTGTCCAGAGGGCAGAATGCCGGAAGGCAGCGGAGTTGGAGGGTCCCAGCAAGGTGAGATGAGGGCCAAGATCGAGTCCAGGCAGAAGGTCGAAGACAGGCGGCTAAAGACAAGGTCAGGTTCAGGCAGAATGATCGGAGGCAGGCGGCAAGGTCGAAGTCAGGTTCAAGTCTGGGTCAAGCCAAGGAAGTCTGTCCGAAGGTAGGGCAGGAACAGGAGCTGGAGTAGGAACTGGAGCAGGTACTGGATCAGCAATGAAGCACACAACAGAGAAGCATGAAGACCTGTTGCCAAGGCAGGCTCTGAGCATCTAAGCCTGCCTTATATAGTGGAGTCAGTTGACATCATCACCTGGGGCCATGGGAGACTTTCCCACTGCAGCCCCTTTAAATCCTGGAGAGACACACGCGCCTAGGGCCGACAGGCCAAAGAGGAGGAGGTGATGGTGTCTCCCAGCACCGCACGCGAGGAGGCCTGGTCAGCCCCGGAGGAACTCGTTGTAGCACAGGAGGGTCCCGGGAACACGGGAGGAGCATGGGCATGGAGGATACTGCCCACCGCAACCAAGGAAGTCAGGCCAGCTCCGGAGGCCCGGCGTCGGGGGTGAGTGAACCCGGCCGCAGGTCTGCCATGGCCAGGAAATGTAACAGGTCAAACCCCTTTTAAACCCAACTATGCTAGTTGCCTTGACCATATCCTCTTGCAATAAATTATAGAGCTTAACTGTTCATTGAATTAAAAAAATAATTTCTTTATTTGCAGATATCTTTGAAATGCATGGTTATCCATCCATTATTTAAAAAAAATTAGGGATGTGAATCATGTGATCGATCGTCTTAACGATCGATTTTGGCTGGGGGGGGGAGGGAAATCTGATAGTCATGGGTTTTTTTTGTTAAAAAATCGCAAATCGGGGGAGGGGGAGGGCGGGAAAACCGGCACACCAAAACAACCCTAAAACCCACCCCGACCCTTTAAAACAAATCCCCCACCCTCCTGAACCCCCCCAAAATGTTTTAAATTACCTGGGGTCCAGTGGGGGGGTCCCGGCGCAATCTCCCGCTCTCGGGCCATGGCTGCGTTAATAGAAATGGCGCCGGTGGCCCTTTGCCCTTACCATATGACAGGGCAAAGGTAGCGCTGGCGCCATTTTGGTTCCTGTCACCCGACGTCACAAGTGCAGGAGATCGCTCCCGGACCCCCAGGGACTTTTGGCCAGCTTGGGGGGGGGGCCTCCTGACCCCCACAAGACTTGCCAAAAGTCGGGGGGGGGGGTCCTGGGGACCCCCCCCAACTGGCTGGGGGGGTCCCCAGGACAGGGTTGAGAACCACTGCTCTAAGGTTTAAGATGGACCAAGCCTCTAGCCTGGTCCCACGCAGATTAAGTAGGTATAGTAGGACCACTCCTTTACATGGAGATATTGCCTTGGACTTGTTTTACTCACTTATAAGACAGATATCAATATGTGCAAGTCATTGATTGTTGCACATTTGAGTGGTTGTTACATTATGGGGTCCTGCTGGTCTCAATATTACTCCATTTCTCTTCAACATCTATCTCCAACTCCTGAGGAAGGTGATAAATCAGTTTGGCATTAAATAACATGTTTTTGCAGATGGCATTCGGCTGTACAGCACTCTAGGTGATCATCATAACCTAGGTGTTTCTAAATGAAATAGATGCGTGCAGGCAGTAGCCAAGTGGATGCACACTAATATAGTTACATTGAATCCATCTAAGTCTTGGCTGCTATGGATTAGCAAACATAACAGAGAATTACATGGTTCTCCATTACTAGAAGGAGTGAACCTGTGACCTAAAGTGATGGTAGCTCAAAGTCTAGAGGTTTGGAATTACAAGTGTGAAAGATACTTTTATTCATTTTAAGATGATTCAACAGTTGCGCTCTCTCCTTGATAGGAGATATTTAGCAACTGCCATTCATTCTCTGATTTTCTACAAAAATCTTATTTTATACTTTTAGGGGCGGATTTTAAAAGGCGCGCGAATAGCCTACTTTTGTTTGCGCTCCAGGCGCAAACAAAAGTACGCTGGATTTTAGTAGATACGCGCGGAGCCGCGCGTATCTGCTAAAAACCTGGATCGGCGCGCGCAAGGCTATGGATTTTGTATAGCCGGCGCGCGCCAAGCCGCGCAGCCTACCCCCGTTCCCTCCAAGGCCGCTCCGAAATCGGAGCGGCCTCGGAGGGAACTTTCCTTTGCCCTCCCCTCACCTTCCCCTCCCTTCCCCTACCTAACCCACCCGCCCGGCCCTGTCTAAACCCCCCCCTTACCTTTGTCGGGGGATTTACGCCTCCCAGAGGCCGCCCCGGGCCGTAGCCACGCCCCCGTACCCGCCCCCAAAACGCTGCCGACACGCCCCCGAAACGCCGCGACGACCGGGCCCGCCCCCCTCGGAGAACCCCGGGACTTACGCGAGTCCCGGGGCTCTGCGCGCGCCGGGAGGCCTATGTAAAATAGGCTTCCCGGCGCGCAGGGCCCTGCTCGCGTAAATCCGCCCGGTTTTGGGCGGATTTACGCGAGCAGGGCTCTGAAAATCCGCCCCTTACTGTGCGATTTGTAAAACCGTTGTGATAGTGTCTCCAAACGACGGTATAGAAAAACTGTTAATTAAATAAATAAATAAATAGACTACTGCAATTCGCTATATCACGGCTTACCAGCAAGCAGTATCAGACAACTCCAGTTTATGCAGAATACAACTACTAGGTTGTTGGTGGAAGTGAAAAGCAAGTATATCAGTCCATTTTAAAAGGCTGTTAATAGCTGCTGGTTCTTTACAGAATCAAATTCAAGGCTCTTTCTCTAATGTTTAAAGCTTTGAAGAATTTGGGACTGAGATGTATGTATTCCTTGTAGACCTCTCCATTCTGCTCAGTATTTGATTTTATATATATTCCTTTGTCCTCTGAGATTAAACTTCCTAGTACAATCTCTTGTTTTGCTCCGGTAATCTGGAATTTGATCCCACAGGAGGTCAATTACCTGGCCTTCAGAAACTTAATTAAAACCTGGCTATTCAGTCAGGCTTTCAGATGTTGTTGTTTTATTTTGCCATATATACAGAACATCTAAGTGTACCTTTTTGAATTACGTATTCAGCTAAAAAATGTTGACAGGGACAATCATGAACCCAGTGCAGAGCAGAGACATTTGTCCTGTTTCAAGGCTGCGGCTGCTGCTATAGTCATAAATCCCAATAGTCACTTTTTTTTTTTAAGTTTTCAATACAAATAAAAATCACTCAAACTGACTGTACTTCCTTAGTGACAAAATTCCACCTGACATAGATCTATGTTTCAAAATGCATCTGCTTCACGGTTCACCACACTTCTATTCTTGCAACTGATAATTTAATTCATCCTACCACAGCGAAACCTTGTTTTTTGCAGACATGCACAAGGGAGTCAGTATAAATTCGGATCCCAATCAGTCATTGCAACTGATGTCATCATGTGTAAACCTGATTGGTGTGATACATCTTATGATGTGTGGTCCTGCTGTCATGGCTCTACCAGGATTATTGGCCGGATTTTAAAAGGGTTACGTGCTTAAGTTAAGCGCGTAACTCTTAAAAAAAAAAAAAAAAAAACCCCGCGCGCACCGAGCCTATTTTGCATAGGCTCGGTGTCGCACGCAAGCCCCAGGACACGCGTAAGTCCCGGGGCTTTGCTAGGGGGGCGTGTCGGGGGACGGCACGACGTTTGGGGCGTTCCGGGGGGCGGGTTGGGTAGGGGAAGGGAAGGGAGGGGAAGGTGTGGAGTTGGGTGGAGGGAACGGGCAGCGCGCGCAAGGCTCGGCACGCACAAATTGCACAAATGTGTGCCCCCTTGCACGCGCCGACCCCGGATTTTATAAGATATGCGCAGCTACACGCATATCTTATAAAATCTGGCATACTTTTGTTCGCGCGCGCCGGTTTTTAAAATGTACCCCTATGCTCGAAGCAGGCGTAACTCGCGCACGCCGATGGCCCGCTGCCGCACCATCACCCGACCTGGGGGCTGGTCCGGAGGCCTCGGTCACACCCCCCCGGAACGCCCCCGGGCCAGCACCACGCCCCCCAGAATGCCCCGAACATCGAGCCGCCCCTGACACACCCCCCTAGCAAAGCCCTGGTACTTACGCGCGTCCCGGGGCTTGTGCGCGCCACCGAGCCTATGCAAAATAGGCTCGGCGCACGCAGGGTTTTTTTTTTTTTTTTGGCCTTTTAAAATCCGGCCAATATTGTTCAAAGGAAAACTGTCTAGTCCACGTCTACATTAACCCCGTATGGAGAATAACTTCTTGGTCAAAATATTCAGTTTTGTTTTGTTTTTTTTAATTTGTACAAATTTCTTCAAACCTGATTTCGCATTTTCATTATGGGCTATTGTGGTAGAGGAGGGAAAAATGCATATTATCCATTTTAGAATAAGGCTGTAAAGTAAAAAATAATGTGGAAAAAGTGAAGGGGTTTGAATACTTTCTGAATGCACTGTAAATATGAAGGCTTGGCAGCCCCAATACACTTCAGTATTATGTCGGGGTTGCCAAGCCTTCTATTTACTTGTGCGGGTAGGTGTGAGGGCAGGAACAGTGGCATAGTCTCGGGTGGGCCTGGGAGGGCCATGGTCCACCCACTTTACAAACAAGAAGAACAAATTTCACTCTATCTAATGCACACAAAAAAGTAGTAAAGAAAAAATAATATAAGAACATAAGAAATTGCCATGCTGGGTCAGACCAAGGGTCCATCAAGCCCAGCATCAAGCTCATCATTAACACACAGAAGGACTGCATTAATATCTGTGATGACTTGTGACTCAACTTGCAATCGTTAGTACAAGATGTCTTGTGAATGATACCACTAATTTTTGAAAAAAAACTTTATTTTTTTTATTAGAATACACATACAATTGCTGTAGAAAGAAATGATTTGAAACACTTAACTTTCACAGCTGCGCTGATTGAATTACTGGTTTAACTGTTGTAAAGCAGATAGTCGAATGCTTTACGACCATTTGATGAGATGGCAAAAACCGTCTAGAATGTTGCCACTTGAGAATATTCTAGAGCCCAAGTATAAAATGAAGCATCGCTGAGAATAAACATCCGACGCTTGCAACGTTTTGAGAGGACGACACTTTCTTCTTCGGGGATTCCGATAAATGTTCAAAAATGTTCCTTATGCTCTGCCCATAAAAGGACTAACAGGAAAATCTAAAACAAGATAAGAAACGTGGGGTCATGGTAATCCATCTATTTAAAGATAATATGAAGATGAAAGTGCAGTACTTCTTAAGTGGACCGCTGGAAACTTACTTCCAGATCAAGAAAGCTAAAGACATCTTCGCAAGGTTAGATGAGTACCTCCATATTTTACTTACTGCATGATCAACGAAAGCTGGCGTTGACAAAGCATGGTGGCGAGAACTGCCGATGGTGCCACTCTGCTGAAACAGCCGCTAAGCGCAGGCTCAAATGACGTTAGCATTTAAAAGCGTGACAGGGCGGGAAATTTGCCTTGTCAGTCTTGAGAGCAAGTATAAAATATACTGAAAAATAGATTAAATAAAAAAAAAATCATAATGTGTATCAGCTGTCAGTGCTACTGTCTATAGATAAAATATCCAGAAACGTTCCCGTTCATTGAGCACTGCTGTAATGTTGCCTCCCCATGGTGGTATGAAAATGCACAATGATGTTCACGTATTGAACATCTCGAAATGTTGCAATGTCTGATGTTTGTTCTCAGTGGCGCTTCATTTTGTGCCTGGATTCTAGATCATTCTTAACCGACAAAATTCTAACCGTTTTGTTTTTTTTTTTTGCCATCTTGTCAAACTGCAGTAAAGCATTATTAGATTGGCTGCTTTTACAACAGAGTGGCATTTCATCAGCGTAGCTGTGGAAGATAAATGTTTCACATCATTTCTTTTCAAAGCAATTTTATCCACATTCTAAAAAAAAAATTTTTTTTTAATTTTCAAAAATATTATAGTGGTATCATTCACAAGATATCTTATTCCACCGACAAATGATTAAACCCCGCACTGAAGTTGAGACACAAGTCATTAAAGATATTAATGCAGTCTTTCTGCATATTTATGATGGTCATTAGACAATGTCATTTTTTTCTTTATTAATCTTTTCTGGCACGCTCTTCTAACCACCGCTGCTGCTGCTGCTGCTGCTTCTCCTCTTCCCTCTCTCTCTCAGTTGATGTCTCTGATGTTTGGACTGTGCAGGGCTCTATAGGTATGGGATGCCGTGCAAATCAAGCCACTGGGGTGTTGGCCACATGGAAGGGAGTGGAGCACTACCTGCAGCTGGAGTTGGTGCCGTTGCACACATTAGTTGCCAGCACTGGGACGCTGAAGGGAGAGGTGGCTGGAGAAATGAGGATTTGGTTTGGGGGTGTGGAGACTCAGAGAGAGAATATGAACTCGAGGATTGAGTGGGGGACAGTGATGACTTTGGAACTGGCATAGTTGGTGGGAGAATGTGGAGATGTATTGAGTGAGGATTGCAGAACAGTGAGTGAGAACTGGGAGATTGGGGGAGATTCAGTAATGGGGGGGGGAGGTGTGAGAATGGGGTCTTGGGGATTGAGTGAAGCCTTGCAGGAAGATAGTGAGATTCAGAGACCAAGGGGGACACAGTGGGGGATTCAGAGATAGGATAAGGATTGAAGGGGAGAGGATGATGGGTTAGTGAAGGCTTAGGGGGTTGAATGGAGGGAGGGTGTGGACTCAGAAATCGGATAGGGATTAAGGGAGTGATTCAGGGAAATAGGAACTCTGGGATACAGGGAGAGCAGGGATTTGGAGATGGATTAGGAAGAAATGGGGCAACATTTGGGTGTGGAGTTTGAGATGGGGCTAGTGAGACTGCTGTATGGGAAGGAGGGCTTAAGGGTGGGGTGAGAGGCAGTGGAAACATAGGAGCCTATGAAGTGTACAGAGGCATGCAATGTCATTTATAGCAGGGGATTTACTCTCAGTCCCTCAGTCCCCTCTCCCCTCCCACACATGCCGCCCTCCCGAATCTACAGAAGTCTCGCTTCCTCAACCCCCTCCTCCCCTAGACACAAAAGGCACATGGAACCCATATGGCATTAGGCCTGTTGTAACATGTAATGGGTGTGGGCGTGGTCCTCAGAAAGCCATGAATAAACAATTATAATATAGTAAAGCTGCCATACCAAGACTAGCACTAACTGCCAGCACTATAAGAACATAAGAACATAAGAACTTGCCATGCTGGGTCAGACCAAGGGTCCATCAAGCCCAGCATCCTGTTTCCAACAGTGGCCAAACCAGGCCACAAGAACCTGGCAAGTACCCAAAAACTAAGAAGATCCCATGCGACTGATGCCAGTAATAGCAGAGGCCATTCCCTAAGTCAACTTGATTAATAGTTAATGGACTTCTCCTCCAAGAACTTATCCAAACCTTTTTTAAACCCAGCTACACTAACTGCACTAACCACATCCTCTGGCAATAAATTCCAGAGCTTAATTGTGTGTTGAATGAAAAAGAATTTTCTCTGATTAGTCTTAAATGTGCTACTTGCTAACTTCATGGAGTGCCCCCTAGTTCTTCTATTATCTGAAAGTACAGCCCTTTCATGGCTCTCTTCCTACCTCACACACAGAGAATACATAGTAAAACTCGACGAGCACGAATCCTCACGCATACCTATCACGCAAGGTGTACCCCAAGGCTCATCTCTATCCTCCACCCTCTTTAATATTTACCTCCTACCCCTATGCCACCTCCTCTCAGACCTAGGCCTAAAATTCTTCCTGTATGCAGACGACGTGCAGATCCTCATCCCGTTTCAAGGGTCCATAAACGAACCTTTGCAACGCTGGGAATCCTGCCTCACCACTATAAGCACCCTGCTATCCAAGCTCCATCTAGCTCTAAATACTTCCAAAACAGAAGTACTCGTTATCTCCAATCAACCCGAACGTTTCACTATACCCTTGCAACAGGACACCCCCCATACCCCTACCACAGCCCTCGCTCAGACCCAGTTTGTAAGAGACCTGGGCGTCTTCATAGATCAACACTTGAACTTTAAACCCCACATCAAATCTCTCCTAAAGGGGGGTTTCTATAAACTCAACATCTTAAAAAACTCAAACCCCTCCTCCACACCCGCGATTTCCGTACAGTCGTACAGACCACCATGCTCACGAAACTAGACTACTGTAACTCCCTGCTACTAGGACTCCCTGCATCCACCATCAAACCCCTTCAGATTCTACAAAACTCCATGGCTAGAATCATAACCGGTACACGCAAAAGGGATCACATCACCCCTATACTAAAGGACCTACATTGGTTGCCAATATCCTACCGCTCTCAATACAAAACACTCACCATCCTTCACAACTCCCTACATAAACACAATCACACCTGGCTCGATGAAATGCCTCGTCACCGCTCCTCCGACCGCCCCACAAGAACAACCCATACAGGCACCCTCCACATCCCACCCCTCAAAGCAGCGCACTCAACTCACACCAGAAGGAGAGCTTTCTCCATTGCTGGTCCCACCCTCTGGAACTCCCTCCCCACCTTCTTACGCCAAGAGACATCCTTTCACAACTTCAAGAAAGGAGTCAAGACATGGCTCTTCCGACAGGCCTACCCCGACACAAACCAAACCTAACATCTCCCCCCTCAGCTCCCCCTGCTCGACCTCTACTACTCCCCCCCTTCTCAGCTCCTCCCTTTTCGGCCTCCTACCTTTCACCCTACCCCTCCGCTCGACTTTTCCCTCATCTCCTCCCTTTCAGCCTCTCCCCTTATCCCTTGTCACCTAGCCGACTCTCCACCCTTAGTATTCCCCCTCCCCCGTAACTCCCTTTTACCACCCAAAAACAAAAAAAGAAAAACTTATTTTCTTGTGATTCCCAATGACCAACGACCATCAACCCCTCCGTATCCCTACGTAGTTAAAGAGATCCTTGTATATTTTAAGCCTCTGTACCCCTTCCCCGCCCTACTCACCCTGCCTCTCCTCTACCCTCCTTTGCTAACCTTTGACCCCCCTTTTCCCTCTAATGCCGCCCGTTAAATCCTTCTAACCCCTCTTATCTCATATTTAAGTGAATACTGTTAAGCAAATGTCTCTCAACACCTCATTAGCTCTACAATCTGATTGTAACTGTACTTATCGTCAACTGTATATAGTTGCATCTATTTGTGTTTTTTTCACTCCTTCAGTCCAGCCTTGCCCTCCCCTCTAGCTCCCCCTCTCCCACCCTTCCGGTATCCTCGCTTCCCACTCCCCTCCCCTGTATTATTGCTCTATTGTGCTATTGTTTTATTATCTATTTATCTGTTTTACTGTTTTATTGTTATATTGTAACTTTCCTCCGTTTGAGTTTTTTGTAAACCGGCATGATGTGTTTCACGAATGTCGGTAAATAAAAGTTAATAAATAAATAAATAAATAAATAAGTGTAAATAACACATTCACATCTACTCATTCAAGACCTCTCATGATTTTAAAGACCTCTATCATATCCCCCCTCAGTCATCTCTTCTCCAAGCTGAAAAGTCCTAACCTCTTTAGTCTTTCCTCATAGGGGAGCTGTTCCATTCCCTTTATCATTTAGGTTGCCCTTCTCTGTACCTTCTCTATCGCAACTATATCTTTCTTGAGATGCGGCGACCAGAATTGTACACAGTACTCAAGGTGCGGTCTCACCATGGAGTGATACAGAGGCATTTTGATATTTTCCGTTTTATTCACCATTCCCTTCCTAATAATTCCTAACATTCTATTTGCTTTTTTGACTGCCGCAGCTCACTGAGCCGACGATTTCAATGTATTATCCACTATGATGCCTAGATCTTTTTCCTGGGTGGTAGCTCCTAATACGGAACCTAACAGGGGAAAGTATTTGAGGGTTGGGGAGGGAATGAGTACAGAGGGTGGAATTTGGGGACTAGGGAATGGATGAAAGAGTAGGAAATGGGCTGGAAGAGGAGTGAGAAATGGAGGTGGGGAAAATGAAGGAGTGAAGAGGGGGTGAGCATGGAGATAGGCTGGGGGATGAGGATGAGTGGGAGATGGAAAGTGTTGAGAGATGAAAAGAGTGAGATTGAGGACTGATGAATGATGGAGGAGAGACGATGGGTGAAATCTAGCTAGGAGTGGAAAAAGAGATGGAAAGAGAAACTGAGAAAAGAGATGAAAGGGAAAGATCAATGTCAGGACAGATATAATAGTTTGGCTGCTTTAAGGGAAGGACTGAAGGCAGGAGAGAGAGAGGAAACACAAATGAACAAGAGATACTGGGAAAGGAGTTAGAAGACAACAGATGGAGGAAACAGAAAATGAGGCTGGGACTAACATGATTAGAAAATTAAATGTCCAAACAACAAAGGTAAAAAAAAAAAGCATATTCAGTTTAGGGAATGGAATATTTCATATTTTGGAACGTGCATCTTTGATATATTTGTATTTTGCTTTCTACAATAGGAAATGCATTTCTGTTTCTATTTCTCCAGTGTGTCACTGCATACAGAGTCTGGCTTTGTGGGGTTTCTATATCAGTTTTTGCCTGAACATTTCTAATTGGTTGTCACTTATTCTGTATTTGGTAAAGGTCTGCCTCTGACACAGGTGTGCTATTCTGTTAGTGTGTAGTTTCCATGAATGAGGAGCCGCAGTACTAGGCTGGACGCTATACACGCAAACACAGACAATTTGTATTTATTATACAGCTCGGTGGTACTGCCTAGGAGTGGCAGCAGTGAGGTAACTTAGTAGAAGCAGTCCAGGGGTCCTCAGCAGAGGAGACCAGTCCCACACTCGAGTAGATGGTAGGCAGCGCAGGGTAGTAGAGGAAAGTCCCCGATGCAGACTCTGAGCGCTGAAGCCGGAGGTGAGACAGACTGATAAGGTTAGTTACTCACTGAAGTAGACAGCTGAATTGATGAAGATCCTGGCAGGCAGAAGTCGATTAGTAAGGCACCAGAGTAGGAAGAGCAGGCCCTCGAGGAACGAGTACCCAGGTTAGCGATGAATTACCCCGAAGGGCAGAGAGAAGGCTTTCTGCGGTAGCAAGGAAGCAGCAGAGCAGCTTAGATCGGAGGCAATCCAACCCTTGCTAACTCAGTTTGTTAGCAAACGAAGAGCAGGCTAAATACCCGGATGTCGTGACGTTACTCAGAGGGGACACCCCTGAGGTTCCTGCCATGACGTGGATAAAGACGTGGGTGGCATGCGCACGCGCACCCTAGGAGGCCCTCAGGAAATCCATGGTGAACACCGTCGCCGTTGCCATTCTGGGAACGCTGGAGAGAGCGGCATGAAGATGCAGCAGCAGTTTTACACTCTCCTCCTCCACTCATAGTTACACTCTCCTCCTCCACTCATAGTACAACTCTACCAACAAAAAGGCAACTCTGCAAATATTACATCAGGCATTAAAATACCAATATATCCCCTATTTAGAAAACAAAACAAGCCAGGCTGCCTAAAATACCTGTAAAATAAAAAAAACCCATGTACCTAAAAGTATTGTACAAAAGCCTTTAAAACTACGTCAGATCAGAGGCATTCACATCTAAAGACAGGTCCCATATTGTCTTAACGCACATACACTATTTTTAGATTATACTTAATACCTCCAATAAAAGCTATTTGTTTTTATTTATTTAGGCATTTTATATACCGTCGTTCCAAAAGAAGATCACAACGGTTTACAATATCCACATTTATATTCATGGTCAACGATCACATACTGTGTGTCAGCATTCACCTTCTAGTTCAACACCACATCGTATACATATCACAGCCTGCCAAAAATACAATTACACCAAGAGACAAATCTGCCATATCAAAGCACCACTAACTCCCAGGACTCAAACAGCAACAACCTTACACAGGAAAGAGCAGCGCACCTGCAAACATTACATCAGAAGACCAATACACTTCCTATTGAAAACAGAATAAGATGGACTGCTACAGACCGCTACACAGAAACTATGCACAGCAAAATCCCTCACCTCAATCACACATACAGAACAGACAGACCTTTACTAAAGGCAAAATAAGAGACCAACAAAATAAAGAAATATAAAACAATCATAAAAGTAAAACCATACTAATAAAAAGAATATTTTAAAACTGATGAGTAGAACATCCAATAATTAAAACATCATACAAAATGTTTATAACAATTTCCCAAAATACCAATATAAGATTTCAAAACAGTAGAAATATAAAATAATTTCCAATAATAAAACTAAAAAGGATTTAAAAAAAAAAAAAATCAAGCTCTTCATACCTGGGATGTTTCAATTTCCAGCTACTCTGAGATTGTTGTGGATTGGAGAGGGGGACCTGTACAGACTTTATCCTCTTTCTCTCTCTCTCGCTCACACACACACACACACACACACAGGTTTCCCCCCACCCACTCACACTGGCTCTCACTCCCCCCGCCCACACGTACCTTCACACGCACACAGGTAGTCATCCATCCACACTCACACACTGGCAGTCACGCATACACACATTCCCCACACATAGGCTCTCATGCAGTCACACACTCAGGTTCTCACCCCCCCCCCCCCACACACACACACAGCCTCTCACCCACACAAGATCTCCCCCATCCACAGCCTCTTACCCTACCCCCACCACAGTCACCCACCCACACATAGGCAGTCACACATTCACCCCCACCCATACACTCAGGCTCTCATCCAGCCACCCCCTCCCCCAACCATACACACACATACAAACTCTTAACCCCCACATACACACAGCCTCTCACCCACATATACACAGGAGCTCACCCACCCACACTGGCAATCACTCCCTCACACTCAAGCTCTACCCCAGCCTCACACACACACACACACACACACACACACATATTGCCTGGGCCTCTTCTTAACTGCCAGTGGGATGGGGTCTGTTAGTGGCACTACATCGTTGTCCTTTCTTCGGCAACCAGCAGGATAGGGTCCACTGGTGACCACCGCATACTCCTCCTCCCTTCAGCCATCAGCGGGATGGGGGTCCACTGGTGGCCACTGCATCCCCCTCTTTTCAGCTGCTGTGGAACTGAGTTGTCGGGCAGTGGCAGCAGGGATCGCATTTTTCCTAATATCTCCTGCTGCCACGAGACTGATCTTGCACAGTAAGAGCTGTGAGATTGGCCCTGCGGCAGCAGGAGATGACGTTTCCATGGATAAAAAATATTTGCCTGCAGAAATCAGTGCTTTCAGTATAGCTGTCCCCAAGGAAAAGTGCATGGCATTGTTTTGACACCATGGGTACTTTTACCTGTGGACTAAAAAGGTGTTCCTGACAGCAAAGAGTGGGCAGAGACTGAAATAAAGCATGAAGTTTTGATTATTCAGACTGATGCATGTTGTTTCTGAGGGAAAAACTGCCCACAGGGAAAGCAGGTGCAAATTTCTGCAGGTATTTTCTCCTTAGGAAATAAACAGGCCGATACAGTAAAATCGGCGAGAGAGCCGGCGCTCCAAGGCGAGCGCCCGCTCTCCCAACGCGCGCCCAGGCCACTCTTCTGGGCGCACGATCCAGTATTTAAATGAGGGCCCGCGGTAAAAGGAGGCGCTAGGGACACTAGCGCGTTCCTAGCGCTTCCTTTTTGGACAGGAGCGGCGGCTGTCAGTGGGTTTGACAGCCGACGCTCAATTTTGCCGGCGTCGGTTCTCAAACCCGGTGACAGCCACGGGCTCGGAAAACGGACGCTGGCATAATTGAGCATCCGTCTTCCAACCTGCGGGCAGATTTTTAATTTTCTTTTTTTAATTTTTAATTTTTTTTAAATTTTGGGGCCTCCAACTTAATATCGCCATGATATTAAGTCGGAGGGTGTACAGAAAAGCAGTTTTTTCTGCTTTTCTGTACACTTTCCCAGTGCCAGCAGAAATTAACACCAGCCTTTGGGCAGGCGATAATTTCTGAAAGTAAAATGTGCGGCTTGGCTGCGCATTTTATTTCTGTATGGCGCGGGAATAACTAATAGGTCCATCAACATGCATTTGCATGTTGCAGGCGCTATTAGTTTCGGGGAGGGGGGGGGGGGGTTGGCCACGCGTTTTCGACGCACTATTACCCCTTACTATATAAGGGGTAAGAATAGCGTGTCGAAAACGAGCAGCCAATCGTGGGCTAACAGTGCCCTGGAGTGCATAGTACTGTATCGGCCTGAAAGAAAGCAAAACTACTCAAATAGTTTTGCTTTCATTATTGCTGCAAATCCCACGAGATAAAATTTCCCACAGGGTTTGCAGCAACCTGCAGAGATTGAATATTGCCATCGCGATGGTCCAACTAAATTTTTTGCAGGCTTCTTGCTTTTGTTGTACTTGAAAAAAGCTGTTGAGGTCACTGGCTGGATTGCAAAGTTAGTTGAATACTTACCTGGCTATCTTTGAGGGATATTAAGTGGGCAGGTACACTATTGAATGTAGCAGGCTATCTTAAAAATAGTTGGCTGTTTATCCAGCTAATTTTAGGACTGCTCTATGGAACAACTCGAGTTAGCTGGATATCTTAGCCAGCTAACCCAACTCCTCCCAGAAACACTACAGAATGTCCCTTATGTTATCCAACTAAATTTTATCCCTATGTTATCCAACTAAATTTTCATATAATGTATAAGATTTCCCAATTTTATCTTCCTTTTGTATAATGATTACTCTCATTTAGGGGCGGATTTTAAAACGAGCGCGAATAGCCTACTTTTGTTTGCACTCCAGGCGCAAACAAAAGTACACTGGATTTTAGTAGATACGCGCGGAGCCGCGCGTATCCGCTAAAATCCTGGATCGGCGCGCGCAAGGCTATCGATTTCGTATAGCCGGCGCGCGCCAAGCCGCGCAGCCTACCCCCGTTCCCTCCAAGGCCACTCCGAAATCGGAGCGGCCTCGGAGGGAACTTTCCTTTGCCCTCCCCTCACCTTCCCCTCCCTTCCCCTACCTAACCCACCCACCCGGCCCTGTCTAAAATCCCCCCTTACCTTTGTCGGGGGATTTACGCCTCCCAGAGGGAGGCGTAAATCCCCGCGCGCGAGCGGGCCTCCTGCGCGCCGGGCCGCGACCTGGGGGCGGGTACGGAGGGCGCGGCCACGCCCCCGGACCGCCCCGGGCCATAGCCACGCCCCCAAAACGCTGCCAGCCTGCCCCCGACACGCCCCCGACACGCCCCCCCTCGGAGAACCCCGGGACTTACGTGAGTCCCGAGGCTCTGCGCGCGCCGGGAGGCCTATGTAAAATAGGCTTCCCGGCGCGCAGGGCCCTGCTCGCGTAAATCCGCCCGGTTTTGGGCGGATTTACGCGAGCAGGGCTCTGAAAATCCGCCCCATAATGTTTAAGAGTTCCACAACTTGTTCTCCCATTTGTATGAAGTTGAGCCCAGTGCCTTTCCCCGGAAAGCACAGTTTCCACGTTACTTTGTTACCCTTCGGTGGCTCCCTTTCAGTCACTGGTTCTCTTCCTTCCCTGCCTATGTTTCCATCCTTTCCTCGCCTCTCCTTTTCCACCTGCTCCCTCTCCCCCCCGGTTTTATGTAATTTTCCTCCTATCTGTTACATTGTAAACCGACATGATGTTCCCAACGATGTCGGTATATTAAAAGCCAACAAATAAATAAATACATTTTAGCCAGATGAGTTATCCAGCTAAAGTATAGCTGGATAAATGCCTAAAATATTCAAAAGTCAGCATTTAACTGGAAAACTTGTAAGTTAGCTTCCTAAATGCCTATGAATATGGACTTCTTTATTATTAGATTTGCCTCTTTTGTCAAGTCTCTGCTTAAGTTCTCTCTTGGTCTGCCTTATTAATGTTTTACAGTTATTGTGCCAGTGCTTATGCCTGGTTTTAGTTTTCCTTATTAAGACTTGCTTTCCATTTTTTTAAAGGATGCTTTTCTGGCTCTAATACCCTCTTTCACAGCACCATTTACCCAAACTGCAGACATTTTGTCTTCTTTCTACCTTTTTCAGCTTGTGGAATACATTTTATATGGGCTTTCAAGATACTATTTTTAAAAATGTCTATGCCTTATGTAGACTTTTACTCCTGAAAATTACTCATTTTCATTTCCTTCTCTTATTTTATCATAGTCTCCTATTTTAAAGTTAAATGCTTCTGAGTTTGTTTTGTTTATTGTATTTCCTCCAGTAATTATGAAGATTGAGTTATGATCACAGTTGCCAAGCAGCTCCACCTTTCCTATCCCTTGCAACAGATCCTGTGTTCTACTGAAAACTAGACCTAAAGTAGCTCCATTTCTCATGAGTTACAGAACCAGAGACGGACTTAGGGTTTTGGTGACTCTAGGCACAGTCAGCCCATTACCCCTCTCCTCCCCCCCCATACCTGAGTTTGGACAAGAGGGAGCAGAAGGTCTGGCACAGTCCTTTTAGTTTCCTGTAGCAGCTCAGGAGTAAATTCTGTGGCAAAAATTTTAAAGCATTTCCATCTTTTATATTACATTATAAAAATTAATTAGCTTTACAATATTAAAATAAATTACATTAATTATACTATGATTGTTGAAGAAAATTGATCTCAAGTATCAGTAAAGAGAGGAGACCTCAGGGATGGGAAGAGGACAAGAGGAGGATCAGGCATAGGGTAAGGAGAAAGGAGAAGGAGGAGTGTGAGAAGGAAAGAGGTCTAGAGACGGAGAGGATTGGAGATGGAGAAAATTAGGAATCTGGGATGTGGAAGATGAGGGAGTAGGAAGGATTTGGAAGTGGGTTCCAGGATCTAGGGAGAAGGGAGAGGTAAGAAGAAAGGAAGGTAAGCTCAGGATCTGGGGAGGGGAGGGAAAGAGTTGTGATCATCGGTTAATGGTAATGCCGAGGGCTCAGATTCAAGTCCCATGATTGCAAGGTTCCTGCCAAGGGTCTGTTACTGCAATGACCAGACTAGGTACATTGGAGAGGGTTATTAAAAGGAGAAAAATATTTTTTTTAAAGATGAAAGCTTTGCTCACAAAACTAACTCTGTGCAGCAATGAGCTATATTAAAGCAGTCCTCAGACCACAGCATAAAAAATTGAAAACCAGGGCAGCCTTTTCCTGAAAATGCAATGCTGATCTGCCTAAAGATGAAACTATTACACAACTCCTTTAAAATAAAGGATGAGTCAGAAAAATTACAGCCGAGTTCTTTCTAATGGTACAGAACCTTTTGCAATAAGGGCAGTGCTATACATACTCAGTCATTTCCTTCTTTCTCACACTGCAGCAGTACACTCATGAACAATGAATGTAGGCATAATAAGGTGTATATATATATATATATATCCTAAAACAGAAAACCCCAGCAAGGAAAGAAACCAACAGGTGAAGCCAAGACGGGAAGTCAGGCCCAGGGACAAAGAATGACAAATAAAGGGGGTCATAAACTAAACAAGGGTTACAAAAAAAAAAAAAGAAAAAAAAAAGCTAATATTGCAGAATATTTACCATTAAAATCATGCAATAATAGCTATTTGGTACCATGATGTTCAGGAGGTGTGTCTACCATGTGACAGGGGCCGGCCAATGGCACGGATACCCTGTCACATGGTAAGGGCAAAAGGCCATCGGCGCCATTTTTATTAGTGGCAGCCGACAGCCCGAGAGAGGGAGATCGCTCCCGGGACCCCCACTGGACTGGAAAGTGTATGAAATTTTATAAATAGAACCGGATCAGCAAGCCTTAGGCAGAGCCATCTGGACATAAGAACATAAGAAAATGCCATACTGGGTCAGACCAAGGGTCCATCAAGCCTAGCATCCTGTTTCCAACAGTGGCCAATCCAGGCCATAAGAACCTGGCAAGTACCCAAAAACTAAGTCTATTCCATGTTACCATTGCTAATGGCAGTGGCTATTCTCTAAGTGAACTTAATAGCAGGTAATGGACTTCTCCTCCAAGAACTTATCCAATCCTTTTTTAAACACAGCTATACTAACTGCACTAACCACATCCTCTGGCAACAAATTCCAGAGTTTAATTGTACGTTGAGTAAAAAAGAACTTTCTCCGATTAGTTTTAAATGTGCCCCATGCTAACTTCATGGAGTGCCCCCTAGTCTTTCTACTATCCGAAAGAGTAAATAACCGATTCACATCTACCCGTTCTAGACCTCTCATGATTTTAAACACCTCTATCATATCCCCCCTCAGTCGTCTCTTCTCCAAGCTGAAAAGTCCTAACCTCTTTAGTCTTTCCTCATAGGGGAGTTGTTCCATTCCCCTTATCATTTTGGTCACCCTTCTCTGTACCTTCTCCATCGCAATTATATCTTTTTTGAGATGCGGCGACCAGAATTGTACACAGTATTCAAGGTGCAGTCTCACCTTGAATACTCACCATGGAGCAATACAGGATCCAGGCCCGGTGTGCCACAGAATGGCACACCGGGCCTGGATCCTCCTCTTTGCTGTCGCGGGGATGATGGGATCCTGCGACGGCCTTGCAGTTCCGGTGCCAGTTGGGTGGCTACACCACTATCCGAAAATATTTCTGCAGATACTATCACTGACCCTGCAAGAATGGATCTGCCACCAAGCCATAAATCAATTGGAGGAAAGGATCAGACTCTCAGTAGTATTTTGATGCTGTCCAGGCCACTTCAACTCATTTCTTTCTGGTATGGTGAACCTCTCACCATGAGGGTTGCCAACATAGCTGAGGTGAGTGAAGGCATTACCACATCCCATAGCCTCTGGGTTGGAGACCCTAGTTTTGGATGTCAAGGACCCAGATACAAATGTGTTGCTTTATCTGTGGACAGCCTGGATGCTGGAAAAGGGTTTGTTCCTTTATGCAAAGTTTTTTGGTGAAGTCCTGCTGGCCAAGGGGCTAGCACTGCCTTTATCAACCACACTGGGGCCCTTGAATACTGTGAGGAATTATTACAAAACTCGGTAGTAACTCATGGAAGGGGACCTGTGTATTGGATTAAGTGTTGGTTTTGCAAGAATCTAAGTTAAAGATGAGAAGGCCTGAAAGGGCCTACTTCCAGAGGTGGCAGAGGCCAGCATTTTTAACAGATTTTGGAAATGCTTGGAACAGATATGGAGGTGAGTAAAGGCTTGATAGGTCATGAGGAAGAAAACATGGGGTGAGGGAGTTAGTATTGGGGGTATATGGGAATTTAAATGCTCATCTACTTGTAGCACTAGTGCCCTGTGACTGTAGTGCTTCTAAATATTCTATGAGTTGGATTGTAAAGAGGACCCTTGCAATCTGAGTCTAGAGACTCTTAGCATGCGAGCAAGTGATAAAATCCATAGGGGATAGTAATTTCCTGTTCAGGAAGAGGAGACTGCATTTAGAAGCTGAAGAGTCAACACCTGTTCCACTGGACTGCTGTTTTGTCCAGCACGGATAATTCAGACTGACTTTCCAGCAACTAGATTTTAGGATAACTCTAACTGCCACTAAGAGGATAATGCAGATCAGTCCCCGAGAGAATTTTTCCAGAACAGAAGGGAAGTTTTCACTAGTCAGGTCACCTGAAGGATGGAGGGAGTTGTATATTCCATAATAATATTTAATTTTTTCCCCAAAGTTTAAATCTTCACTTATTTAAAATGGCTATAAGAAGGCACTAATAGAAACAGTCCCAGGACACTTCTGTGCAAAGAAACCTCTGGTTAGTTTCATCCATTCGGTAAAACTATCATTAAAATTATTTCATAGTATCATTCGACCAGTTCTATATGGAAGTGAAATCTGGAGACTATACAGAGCAGAACTAAAACATTTCCTCTTATATCAAAAAAATATATTCAGATTCTGAATTTTTCTAGGGTTTTGTATTTCATAACGTGCCTGGCAAGCTCCTCCACTGCCAGGCACGTTATGAAATACAAAACCCTAGAAAAATTACCCTGCACAAAGCAAGCAATCCTGCAACACCAAAAGAGCACTAACTCCCAAGATTCATACATCAATAGCCCTGCCTATGAAAAAGTAGCAGTGCAAATATTACACCAGGCCTAGAATACCAATGCACCTCCTATGAAGAAAACAGAATAAATTAAGATTGCTGTAGATCCCTACACAGAAACTACAGGTCAGCAGCATCCCTCTTCCTCTGTCACATAGACAAACTCACTAAATGCAAAACAAGTGACCATAACAAATGAAATGGGACCCCCAAGAAGCTGGACTGCACATTCAGTTTATTGCTGAAGAAACCCAAACCAAAATGCATTTTCTCCTGTACTGAGCAAAGTACAAAGATATAAGAGATGCTCATTGCCAAGGCTGACGTTCCAATCACTAAAGAGAAACCAAAAATGCTTTTTTTTCTACCTGCTTTCTCTGGACATTTTATTTTTAGTCATTTTGGTTGCATTCTCTTGTTTTCAGCTTTCCTCTTGAGTATCTTCCAATTCTTCTTCTAGTCTCCTGAACGTTTTCTGTTTCTTCTCTTTCCTCCTGTCTTCTTCATTTGTCTCCAACATTGATTTTTCCCCCAGCCCAGCATCTCCCCTCCCTCTCTCCCCCCCACCTCAGCCCTTCCTCTCACTTTTTCCTTCCCACCCTAGCCCAGAAACTCCCCTCACCCTCATCTCAGCATCTCTCCTGTCTCCCCCACCCTAATCCAACATCTCCACCTACCTCTCTTCCCCAACCACCCTAATCCAACATCTCCCCTCAGTCCCCTAGCACCACACCCCAGATGAGCATCTTCCCCTGCTCAGTATCTTCTCACCATGGCCCCATCCTGGGTTCTTTTTTTTTTTATTTATAATTTTAAGGTAACATATTACAATAACACATTAGTATATATGCAAACTGGCAGGCATCAATAAACTGCCATACAGAAATAATCAACATTGTAAACAGCCAACATGATGATGAAGTGCTATACGGTACAATAAAAATTTCTCAGTTTCATTACCAGAACATTTGTTTCTCATTGGTAGTTTACAAACCCCTCCCCCCCCCCCAGTCCCAACCCATAACCTAAATTATACCTTAATGTTGGGATTGCCAAATTTCCCAGTGCAGAAAATTTCAAGAACTGATTGTGGCGGACAGCGGTAAGTT
Organism: Rhinatrema bivittatum; assembly: GCF_901001135.1. Classification (NCBI taxonomy): domain Eukaryota; kingdom Metazoa; phylum Chordata; class Amphibia; order Gymnophiona; family Rhinatrematidae; genus Rhinatrema; species Rhinatrema bivittatum. The sequence continues at coordinate 71,342,225 of NC_042621.1, read as the reverse complement.
TATTCAAATAGCAGATCTTGGTTAACCTCTGATGTACCTGTCGAATAAGGGGTGGTTCAACCTGTTTCCAATGGTAGGCTATTTCCATTCGTGCTGCCAGTATTATTTGTTGAATAAGATAACTATGTGGGTATTTTGCTGGTGCTAAGGGTATATTGAGAAGAAAGAATGCTGGGCCTTTGTGGATTCGAACCCCCGCTACCTCTGAGATTAACTGTATCACCCCTTCCCAATAAGCATCCAGTTTAGGACACTCCCACCACATGTGGAGATAATTCCCGAGACCACCACACACCCTCCAGCAGCGTGCACACAGGCTGCTGTAAAAACGATGTAATTTAACCAGTGTAATGTACCACCTGTAGAGCATCATATACCCATGTTCTATCAGGGAAGTGGACACGGAGCTACGCCTAATGTCCAGTCTGAACGATGGTGTAAAAGAGCTTAATAATAATAAATAAATAATTTCCCGGACTAGTTTTTTTTTTAATAAAACGGAGCCCCAGATGGGCTCCCATGCCCACCACCCTAGCCTAGTGTACAGTTCAAGGCCGGGATCTCCACCCCCACCATAACCCAATTAATCATTACAATGGTTATGCAGACAACTTGAACTTTGTCAAAACAAGAGCCCATAAATAGGAAACATAATTCATTGCTTACACTGAACAAATACTTTTATTCCACTAATACTCATGGGTGTTTCAGAAAACACAAAGCACTGGCTTCATCTCGGACAGCGCTGATTAGATCGCTCATCAAACTGGACTGAGAAACCACTGCCTCTTTGATCTCATTGTGTATTTCCTTGAGTTCCTTGTGTACTAACTTCTTGTGCCACCCTGTTGTGACAGCATTTTGAACATGAAGTATTCATTCAGCCCATCGATGCCGAACAAAGCCTCTTCAAGGTCACATGCCGTTGTTGCCTCTTCCAGGGCTGGTGCTGCTGTTGCCTTGTCCAGGGCTAGTGCTGAAGATATCTCAGCTCCCTCAGGTTGAGTGTGATGGGGCCTGGGTATCATTATCCTGGACTAAATTACTATGGGACACCTCGGTTGACAAAGGAAAGAAAGTCCAATGTGGGAAGGGATTGTGTCTCTTCCTCCACAACATCTGCCACATTATTTTCGACTCCTTCATCTGTGAAGAAAGATGGAGAAAGACAAGTTGAAGTTCTTTATATAGTTCTCAACTGTTGCCCACCCAAGAGCCCTAAAGAAAAACATGCAATGCAAACAAGGTGGCACTTTCAAAATTCATACCTTCACTTGCTCCTGTGTCAGCGCCATACAGTGCAGCCACACCAGCCATGATCTCTGGGAGCACAGTACTCAGGACTAGCTCTTCGATGGGAGTCAAAGCAATATCACATGGTGGCCCTCACCAGTCCTGTGTGCTGACACCTTGATTTTGGCGGCCTTTTCTTTAATCTTCATAGAAGCAGAAGCCTTTGATCTGAAGAGAAATTTGTAGTTCTCGCAGATGGCACAGCACAGTAGGTCCTTCGTAAAGCGAGCATCACGTATTCGCTTGTTGGCTACCGCTAGGGCCTGCCTGCTCATCCAGATCTCCAGCCTCTCTCTCCACCTGAAAAAAAGGTTCATTTTGCAGCCATGTCAATCTGTCTCTGCTTGTCAGGACTGTGAATGCAAATAAAAACAGCGCATACATCAGTTATTAATAAACAATATATTTCAAATCAAGATAACATGTCAGAATATCAAATGTCCACTGAGTGATGTCAGTGTAACTTTCCACTAATAAGTAACGGAAGAAGAAAGAAGTGGGCCACATGGCCAGTATAAATAGATACCAATTCATGCAGTTAATGGCAAGAACAAAGAAGCAGAGTACATGGACAGCATAAACAGATACCAAAAAATGCAGTTAATGAAAGGAGCAGGACTTGGGCGACCGACTACAAGCCTATAACGGGCGGTCACGTTTGGATGTCCAGGACAGGAACAGGGCAACCAAATACAAATCATGGATGCCCTGCTTCTTTCTTGGAAGTCCATGATTCTGACTGTCCATTACAGGCCTGTACTCAGCCACCCAAGTCATGAGCATCCAGGAAAGGAGCAGGGTGACCAAGTACAAATCATGGACGTCCTGCTTCTTTCTTTACATAAATATCTCTTACTTGTTCAAAATGCCAATGTTGATCTCGATCTTGATATTCCTGCAATATCAATATCCAATATGATTGCCAGGCACCAGTTCACACCAGTCTCTATATAATACAAATCTAATTTGAACTGAATACAAAAGGACTGTTGTACTCCCATTCAGGATTATGACGCACAGCATGTCGTCACATTGGGGGAGCTATGATAAATTTGAAAATGAATAAATTGGAAATTCTTATTCCATCTGACAGATGTATGCCCTTTTGACACAACTTCAGCGTATCCATAAGCTGCACTTGAATACTGTATGGACAACTGATACAATAAAATGAGTAGCGTTATGGACTCTCTTTTTTGACCTCCACATGCTTTTTTGGCGCTGTTGTGATTTGTGTCTCATTTGAATACTGTCATTGTTTGTAAGGTTTTGGGTGGACCCTTGGACACTGTGGCTGCTGACCACACCCACAGGGGGAAGTCCCATGAGGGGCCACAGGTCAGGCTCAGCTTAGGACACACAACACAGATAGATCTTTTATTAACAGTATTGAGGAGCCACCAGGGGTGGCAGTAGTGAGCAGAGATGGAGCCCGGCTGGGCTTGTAGTCCCTCAGGGCTCTGGAACAGCGATCCCACAATGGCTGTGCTGTAGTGAAGAGAAACTGAGATAGTGAGTACAATGAAGTATATGCAGGATTCTGGAATAGAGCCTCATTGGTTGATTACTCACACAGCGGTCTCTCTCGGTATGGAGCACAGTTGCTGAAGTAAAGGCAGGCCCTCAAGGAGCGAGTACCTGGTTCCAGGGAACAGCTCTGAGAGAAGTAGATGGTAACTCACTGATGGTGTAGGCAGCGGTGTCTTCCAGGCAGAAGTGAAGTCCAGGCAGCGAGTCCAGGAACATGGGCCCTCGAGGAGAGAGTACCGGTTCCAGACAGCGACCTGAAAGAGAAGAGAGAGGCCCCCGAGGAGCGGGTACCCCAAATAGAATAAGTCCAATAATGGAGAGGCAGAGTAGCTAGGTACGGAGAGCGAATCCCATCCGTAAGGAGTTCACCAGTATAAATACCTGTTGCTAACTCGATTAGCTAGCAGTAGTGTAGGCCTTTTGTATCCAGGATGTGTGACGTCATCACAGGGGGACGCCCCTGAGGTTCGCGCCAAAGAAAGTATTTGAAGCAGGGCCGCGCGGCGTGGCGCACGCACCCTAAGGCAGCTGGAAAGCATGGCGGGAGGCAGCACCCAAGCCGGACTGGGGATGCCGGAGAGGACGGCAGGCAGACGCCGCAGCAGCCAAATGTCCATCAACCATGGGAGGAGTCGCCAGAGAGGTAAGGAGGGCGGAGTGGAGACGTCAGGCAGCGACAGTCGTAACAAATACTCTATCACGTGCCCAGGAGAGTTGATTGTGCGCACATTATAACAGCGGGTGCCCAAAACAAATGCACATTTTTAGTGCATCCGTATTGTATCAGCCCAAAAATGAATTACATATATTTAGTATTACTGGAATAGAGTTTGCTGCATAGTGGCAAACAAATTATCATGTGCAAACTGATTCAAATTGCATTCCTTATTTCCAATCTTGACACTTTTAAAAGTTTCCATTTTCCTTAGCTTGATAGCCAATGGTTTGAGAGACAGTGCAAATAGTAAAGGAGGTAAGGGACATCCCCATCTGCTACCTCAAAAATAAGTGTACAGTTTTCAGTGGCTTTACCTTTAATTAAGATCCTTGCTATAAGATTCTGATACAACACTATAACATACTCTATAAATTCATGCTTGAAGCCAAAATTTGTGTAGTACACAAAAAATAATCCTGTCTCACTTTGTCAAAGGTTTTTTCAGCATCTATGCCTATCATGAAGGCCTTGGCATCACATACAGCAAACTGATGTAGTGTAGCTACTGATCTTCTAAAATTTCTATTTGCTTGTCTGCCTGCAACAAAACCTACCTGATCAGAATGGATTCATTTGGAAATTATAGTTTTCATTCTTTCTGCTAACATTTTCACTAATAGTTTGCTATCTTGATTAATAAATGAAATTGGGCAATATGAAGAGGGTAGTTGAGGGTCCTTAGAATGGAAACTGTCTTAAGACAACTTAGATCAATAGTTCCCAAACCTATCCTGTTGACCCCACAGCATTTTTTGTGTTTTAAGGATAACCACAATGAATTATGCATGAGATAAATTTACATATACTAGCTCTCTAACATATGCAAATATATGCCATGCATAATTCATTATGGATAGTCTGAAAACTCAACTAGCTATGGTATCACTAGGACAGGTTTAGGAACCACTGACTTAAGATGTTATCTCAAAGTTGACAGCGATGGCTATATCATAGGCTAAATAAACTGAAGCTAAATGTTTTAATTTCCTTTCTGTGTTCACCGAGGCAATGTTTCATTTTAAAATCCCTATCAAGGATGCAGGTTTTCTGATAGTAAAGTCACCCATGGCAGGGCTGCTGTGAACAAAGTAAAGCCATAGAAGGGTTCATGATTCAGAGTCTGACAGGATCTCCCCTTCCAAGACCCGAAAACTGGCTCACTATGCCATACTGTGGCCAAAAATCCATTTTCTCCATGAATTAGAAAATGCAGTTGTCTTGACAAAAGAATACAGTGACAGACGTGGGTAAGGCATAGACAGATCATACAGTACAGATTCCACTGCAAACTCATTGCAAAGCAATCCTAGCAGCAAACGATGAAAGGGTTAAGAATTGAGATTGGATGCACACTTAATGGATTTCCTTTATAAAAATCAGGAGAGAAGGTTATTTTATCAGAGGTTAAGTAAATTAATTTATATTTATGTCCAATGTCCCTGTGCAAGAAAATATTTTTGTCTGTAATGTACTTATTGCAAAATCCTTCATGAGTCGACAAACAGGGCCTTGAAAGTTTATTTACGCAAAGAGCAACAGATGGGTTGCATGGGAAATGCTCCAGAATATTCCCATAGGGGCTGAGAAAGATTATATGCAACTCTGCGGGCTGCTATTGCTAAGTTCACCTTTCAAAGTGACCATTCTTCTGTTGAAGAATTTCAATCTTTTCTGCTACTTAGCTATTACTAGGCAACCAACTAAGGGTCCGGCCCACTCCATTGAAAAGTCTGAATTGCCTTGATACTGTGGCATAGTACAGAAGGTTCTCCTGGAGAAAGGGGGAGACACAGTAAAAGGATTTTGAGCAATGTCATAGGTGGAGTATGAAAAGAGGGATCTAAAAAAAAAAAAAATTGATCAACAATTTTTTTTTTTTCCCCTGAGAATCTCTCTCACACATTTTTTGTTACTATTTTTTTCTTAAAATATATCAAATGTCAGTTGTACATAATAAGAGCCAGGACATCAAAATGTGAGAAGAAAAAAAAATGGAATTTATTCATTTATTTATTTGTCGAGTTGTATATACCGTCGTTCGGTTTTCCATCGCATACAAATGTATGTCCTTACCAATTTATCAGTCCTACAAGGATAAAACAAAACTTCTTGTAGATCGGCATGTTGGTGAGATGAGACATTTTCTATTTACCTCTTTTTTTTCAGGGTGGAGGCTCAACTTTTCATTCATTTGTCTGGGCCCCAGTCCCAGACCTGGAGGCCTTTAGTGTCCTCAAACATTTGAAATTTTTGTGTTTGATACCTTGGTGGGAAAGCAAAAAATGGGATTATATTGATTTTAGACCTTAGTTGTAAATTAAACAAGGAAGGAAGAGAAAGCCATAAAAACATGAGAGATGCCATGCTGGGTCAGACCAAGGTTAACCAAGCCCGGCATCCTGTCTCCAACAGTGGCCAGTAGGGTCACGAATACCCAGCAGATCCCAAAAAGTAAATCTCTCTTTTGTTACTCACTCCCAAGGATAGCAATAGCTTTTTTTTTTTTAGTCTACTAATAAGAACATAAGAACATAAGAAATTGCCATGCTGGGTCAGACCAAGGGTCCATCAAGCCCAGCATCCTGTTTCCAACAGAGGCCAAAACCAGGCCACAAGAACCTGGCAAGTACCCAAACACTAAGAAGATCTCATGTTACTGTTGCTAGTAATAGCAGTGGCTATTCCCTAAGTAAAATTGATTAATACCCATTAATGGACTTCTCCTCCAAGAACTTATCCAAACCTTTTTTGAACCCAGCTACACTAACTGCACTAATCTTTTCTGGACTTCTCCGCAATCTTGTCAGACAGGAGCATGAATTTTCTAGTGCTTTTCAATGTGAGCCAATTGAAAACCACATCAAGTTGGGATAATTTTCAATAGGATAAATTCCAGGCCAATGGTTGGGCTTCACCTTGAATTTGACTCTAATTGGACCACTGTGAAGATAGTTATGCTGTCACTGGATGAACATAAGAACATAAGAAAATGCCATACTGGGTCAGACCAAGGGTCCATCAAGCCCAGCATCCTGTTTCCAACAGTGGCCAATCCAGGCCATAAGAACCTGGCAAGTACCCAAACACTAAGTCTATTCCATGTTACCATTGCTAATGGCAGTGGCTATTCTCTAAGTGAACTTAGATGGATGGATGGACAAATAAGTGATTTTCTACCAGGAATCAAGTGCTTAAAAAAAAAAATTAAAGCAGCATTTCAGCTAGCTTTTAAAGAAACAAAGCCAAAGTCTGTCCACGCTAAAAAGCAGAACTCTAAACATATGTTACATCTGAGCCCTTTCAGTCTCACCCCTTCCTCAGGTGACACAGAAAAGAAATGTTAACCTCTTGCTGTCTGGTTAAGGGGATAAACGTTTACTATCAGTCCTCCAAAAACCCCAACAATCCCCGCCCCTTAATGTCATAGGGATGATGGGTAATATCTTGACAGCCCAACCCAGATCTCTCTTTCTGTCCTTGATTGAGTGGCAGAGGTCCCTCAGCTGCCCAGAGATGCAGTTTCTAGGTGAAAGCAGCCTCGGGAAGTGACACCTCACCTGCAGCACTGGCAGTAAGGGAACACGGACGTCGCATGTACACGGAAAGACTTTGCTGTTTCCATCCACGGCACTCCAGAAGTGTGAGAGGGCAATGAGACTAATCCAGTCTCGTGCGAGAAGGAGAGAGAGGGGGATGCTACAGGGGGTGGGGAAAAGATAGAGAGGAAACTGCAAGGGCTCGGGGGGTGGGGGTAGGGGGGAAGAGAGAGAGGAAGGGACTGCTGGGGCTGAGAGGGAAGAAAGATGGCAGCCAAGACTGGTGAAGAGAGACTGAGGTGGGAGGGAAGAGACAGGGGGGTTGCCTAGGCTAGAGGAAGGAGAAAGGGAGGCAGCTGGGAGTAGAGAGCAAGAGGGGTTGTTGGGGCTGAGGAGGAAGAAATAAAAGGCTGCTAGGGGGTTAGGGGTGTTGTTGGGGCTGAGAGGGTGGGAGAGATGATTTGCTGAAGGGAGATGAGAGGGAGTGCTGGGACTATGGGGCTGCCGCTGCTGCGGGGTATGCAGGGGAGAGGAGGATACCTGGCAGGGAAGACAGAGGGAAATCAGGGAAGCTAACCAAATTGACAGTGCAGTAATAATGGGAGATTTTAATTACCCTGATATTGATGGGGTAAATGTACCATCGGGACACACTAGAGACAAAGTTCCTGGATGGAATAAATGACAGTTTTATGGAGCAATTGGTTCAGGAACCGACGAGAGAGGGAGCAATTTTAGATCTAATTCTCAGTGGAGCACAGGATTTGGTGAGAGAGGTAACGGTGGTGGGGCCGCTTGGCAATAGTGATCATAATATGATCAAATTTGAATTAATGACTGTAAGGGGGACAGTAAGCAAATCCACGGCTCTCGTGCTAAACTTTCAAAAGGGAAACTTTGATAAAATGAGGAAAATAGAATAAAACTGAAAGGAGCAGCTACAAAAGTTAAGCATGTACAACAGGCATGGACAATGTTTAAAATACCATCTTAGAAGGCAGCACAGTCCAGATATATTCCATTTATTAAGGGGCTGATCTAATAAAACCCATGGTGAAATTGGCACTAGTTGTCTGCGTGTATTTTTTTTTTTTTAGCATGCACTGCAAAAGGAGGTGCTTCTGCAGGATGTAATAAAGGCTGGATATGCAAATGAGATGCATGAGGAACATCCACATTAAATGAAGCCATGCATGAAACTGCTCACAAATATGCACACTCGAGGCTCTAATGTAATAAACCAAGCAGAAACCTGCATTAATGCGGTGACCCACGTGGGATTCTTGGGGCAAAAACTTTCCCCTTTCATAGAAACACTGGATGGCCGGCGCCATCTTTAAAAATGGCACGAGCCATCCAGTGCTCCTACCATGTGACAGGGGCCGGCCAATGGCACGGATACCCTGTCACATGGTAAGGGCAAAGGGCCATCAGCGCCATTTTGATTAGTGGCAGCCGATGGCCCGGGAGAACGCTCCCGGGACCCCCACTGGACCACCAGGTACCTGTAAAAGGTTTTTGGGGGGGTCAGGAGGGTGGGGGAAGCTAAGGGGTTAGTTTTAAAGGGTCAGGGTGGGTTTAGGGGTTATATTTGTGTGCCTTTTTCCCGCCCTCCCCCAAAACGATAAGAGAACCCCCATGAACAATATCGTGGGGTTTTTCTATCGTTCTGGGGGAGCCCCCGATTTCTGACAATTTTGAAAATATTGTACGATATTTTCAATCGTCCGAAGCCCGATTCACATCCCTATTACATATATGTGTAAGACTAGAGTGGGAAAAATGCATGCAGATACATGCGCATGTATGCGCAAAAGCATGCAGCAGCTTTAGCACAGCTTATTACATCGACCCCTAAGAAAGGTGGAAAGAAGGCCAAACGATTGCTAGCATAGTTAAAGGGTGAAGTGAGAGAGGCTATATTTTAGCTTCAAAAATTGGAAGAAGGATCCATCTGAAGAAAATAGGAAAAAGCATAAGCATCGGCAAGTTAAATGTAGAACACTGATAAGAAAGGCTAAGAGAATTTGAAAAGAAGTTGACTTTAAAGGCAAAAACATCATAAAACTTTTAAAATATATCCAAAGCAGAAAGCCTGTGAGGGAGTCTGTTGAATCGTTAGATGAATGAGGGATAAAGGGGAAGATAAGTCCATTGCGGAAAGACTAAATTAATTCTTTGCTTCAGTGTTTACTAATGAGGATTTTGGGGAGATACCCATTCCGGAAATGGTTTTCAAGAGTGATGATTCAGATAAACTGAACCAAATCTCGGTGAACCTGGAATATGTAGTAGGCCACATTGATAAATTGAAGAGTAGCAAATTGTCCGGACCAGATGGTATATACATCAGGTTTCTGAAACAACTAAAAAATGAAATTTCAAATCTATTACTAGTAACTTGTAAGCTATCATTAAAATTGTCCATTGTACTGAAGACTGAAGGGGGCCAATGTAACCCCGATACTTAAAAAGGGCTCCAGGGCCGATCAGGGAAATAGACCAATAAGTCTGACTTCATTGCCAGAAAACATCATGGAAACTATTCTAAAGAAAAAAATCACAGAACATATAGACAGACATGGTTTAATGGGGCATAACCAGCATGGATTTACCCAAGGGAAGTCTTGCCTCACAAATCTACTGCATTTTTTTTTAAAGAGATTAATAAACATGTGGATAAAAGAGAGCCAGTAGATGTAGTGTATTTGGATTTTCAGAAAGCATTTCACAAAGTCCCCAATGACAGGCTTCCAAGATAATTAAAAAGTCATGGGATAGGAGGCAATTTCTTTTTCGGGATTTCAAACTGGTTAAAAGACAGAAAACAGAGAGTAGGATTAAAAGGTCAGTTTTCTTAGTGGAAAAAAGTAATCGGTGGAGTAACTCAGAGATCTGTATTTGGGCCGGTGCTTTTTAATATATTTATAAATGATCTGGAAAGGGGGTACAACAAGTGAGGTGATCAAATTTGCAGATGACACAAAATTATTCAGAATAGTTAAATCACAAGTGGATTGTGATAAATTGCAGAAGGAACTTGGGCATCAAAATGGCAGATGAAATTTAATGTGGACAAGTGCAAGGTGATGCATAAAGAGAAAAATAACCCTTGCTGTAGTTACATTATGTTAGGTTTCATATTAGGAGTTACCACCCAGGAAAAGAATCTAGGCATCATAGTGGATAATACATTGAAACTGTTAACTCAGTGTGCTGTGGCGGACAGAAAAAGCAAACAATGTTGGAATTATTAGGAAGGGAAAGGCAATTAAAACAAGAATGTCATAATGCCTCTGTATCACTCCATGGTGAGACCGCACTTGAGTACTGTGTACAATTCTGGTCATCGCTTCTCAAAAAAGATATAATTGCGATGGAGAAGGTACAGAGAAGGACAGCCAAAATGATAAGCAGAATGGAACAGCTCCCCTATGAGGAAAGATTGAAGAGGTTAGGGCTGTTCAGCTTGGAGAAAAGACAGCTGAAGGGGGATATGAAAGAAGTCTATAACATCATGAAAGGACTAGAACGGGTAAATGGAAATTGGTTATTTATTCTTTCAAATAATGGGGCCAATGCAATACAGTGTGCTCAGCCGAGCGCACTGTATAACCCGCAGTCGGACGCAGGTTAAATAGGCACTAATCCACCCCCTAATGCAACAGGGGGATTAGCGCCTATTTAACGCACATCTGACGCAGAGTGTATGAGATAGCGCTCATCACATGCAAATGCACGTGAATGAACCTATTACTCATTCACTCCGAATGCAAAAAGATAAATGTGAGTCTCAGACGCACATTTATAGCTCAGATATTAACGCCTGCCTGGAGCAGGCGTTAATAGCTCAGCGCATTGAAAAGAAATACAGAAAAGCAGAAAAAACTGCTTTTCTGTACTTCTTTTTTAAAGTAAAAAAAATAAAATAATTCGGCAGACCGCCAAGTTATGAAGACCGATGCCGGTAAACTCGGCGGCAGTTTTTATAACCGGCCATCTGCCAGTAATGAAAATGGCCGCCAACCCCCTAATTTCCATATTGCATGGCGCCCCCCTTCCGGGCGCCATGCATGCGTTAAAAAAGCGGACACTGAAAAGTCAACGCCCGCTTTCAGCGCACATAATTGCATCGGCCCCAATATAAGGACTAGGGGGCACTTCATGAAGTTAGCAAGTAGCACATTTAAAACAAATCAGAGAAAATTATTTTGCACTCAATGCACAATTGCCAAGTTGACTTAGGGAATAGCCACTGCTTATTACCGGCATTAGTGGCATGAGATTTATTTAATGTTTGGGTACTTGCCAGGTACTTGTATCATGGATTGGCCACTGTTGGAAATAGGATGTTGTGCTTGATGGACTTTTATTCTGACCCTGTATGGCAACTTCTTATGCTTTTAGGGAGACATTGGGCAGAGGTGAGAGGGGACAGAGCAGGGGATAGTGCCGCTAACACTGCCACAGGAAACAGTAATGTACAAAATATTAATTTTTTAAATGTTGTGTGTTTGTGTGCTGAAGGGGAGGGGTGCATGGCTGAAAGTTCGCCCAGGGCATCTAAGTCTCTAGCACCAGTCTTGTATATTCCCGCAGTATTGCAGAGGAAGATGCACTGCAGCAGCGCATCCCTGAAATTACCCTCATGGTAGGGCGCAATCCTCAAGTGCACTTTGCAGGCCCCTGTGCCCCGATCGCCGCTACTGCTTTCTTACTGCTATGTCCCCACTAGCACATGGAAACAAAGCTATTGGACAGGCTCCAACAAATCAGTTCAAGCACAGCACAGTCATCCCCGTCTACTGTTCAATTGGGAGGGGGAATGAATCATCCTGTCACATGACACAATTTCGATGCAAGTGCAGTTAAACCAGGCTCCTCCTTCCCCCTCTAACCATGCTCCCAACAGGGCCCACTAGGCCTCACAGAACTCCGAGTCAAGTGCTGAGAATCAGATAGAAGTCAAACATGATAATTTAAAACTATGTTTGACAGCACATCAAGAGCGAGAAAATGAAGTTCTTTGTTTTACTATGGCAGAGAAAAAGGAAAGGTGACTTGGTATGCACATGCCTTTAAGCCTGGTGGGGATTCCAACAAGCAGGTGTTTGATAGGCGAGTTGTGGCGACATCACAGCTTTCTGAATTAGGAGTGCTAGGAGTTGTGGGCTGTGCACACATTTATTTATTTATTTTATTTATTTAAAGAATTTTTATATACCGGGGCACGTAGCAAAACATCACCTCGGTTCACAGTGTAACATAACTTAGCAAATAGCTTTACAATGAATATAAATAACGGTTCACAATATAAAATGATATAGTAGCAGGCTTTACAATAGATTATCTATTATTATATATATATATTATATATTATTATATATAATAGTATATAATATATATAATATAATATATATATATTATATATTATATATTATATATATTATATATTATTATCTAGCTGCTAGCAACCCCACATGGGGTTGCTAGCAGCTGTGTGTGACTTATCAGGGCCTCACGGGCACTGGCTGCAGAGAAAGTTGGCCTCTCATGGCAGGCAGGGGTAAGCAACAAGGATTTGGTGCCATATTGTTAGTGCTCAGTGTTTGTTTGCTTGGTTTTTTTTTTTTTTTTTGGGGGGGGGGGTAGGGGTGCAGAGGTCAGGGTTTAAACCCCATGCATGGAGAGAGAGTTGAGAACCAGCACCACACACTGCACCCTTCTTTAAAATGCCTTTAGAAATTCTGCTTAGGGGTTGTGTGGCCACCGAGAAAGATGGCCACCTGAATTTGAGCTCTGCTCTTCCCCAAGCTACTCTTATTGAAATTGCTGCACATCCCTTTCGTTTTTGCCTCCTAGTACAACTAGATTTGCTTCTAATTCTCCCTGATGGCTGCTAAGAAGAAAACACCTGACTTTAAACAATTTTCCTACGTGAAAATGCCCTCCGAAAATTCGGGGCCTGAGGCATTGGAAGAAGCCTCGGTGCAGAGTGATTTGGCTTCAGAGGTGGTCTCGGTGGGTGGTGAATCAGAGGGACATCCTCCGGCAGAATTCAGGCAATGGTTCTGCGACTTGTACAAGGACATGAGTGAAACTAAGCAGGACCTGATGGGCTTGACATCGGAAATGAAGGAGGAAATGTCCGAAATCAGGCACTGCGTGGATGACTGTGAGACTGTGATCAGCGTTTGGATGCTGAATCTGAGAAAGTGGGGAAATGAGAATCACAATGCAGCCTCCTCTCCCTAGAAAATGTTGAACTCCGAGCCAAAATCGAGGACTTGGAGAACCAGAATCGCCATTGCAATCTACAGTTTTGCAGCATTCCAGAGACTGAAGATTAAAAAGATTGCCATATGGTAGTTAAAAATCTGTGTGCTTTTTTTTTTTGAGCCGGAATCAAGATTTGTAGATCATCGACGGCTGAGGTGGAATAAAAAGAGCACACCGGTCCCTGGGACCTAAAGTGGGGAATAAACCCCGAAATATAGTGGCATTTTTTCACTGTTTCCCAACCAAAGAGGATTTTTGCAGAGGCCAGAAAACAGCAAACCTGGCTCAGGGAGTTGCATACTACTTCAGTTTGTGTTGATCTATTGACAGCCATTATAAAATAAAGATTGGTCTTTAGGGAAATAACGAATCCCCTCTTTTTGCAGAACAGATGTTATCAGTGGCTATTCCCCTTTGGTCTAGCGCCGACTATTCGTGGCTCAACTTCCAGAGTTAACAAGGTGCAGGAAGTGGAGGCCATTTTGAAGGAAGCAGGCTTCGTCATCAAAGAAAGCTCTCTCTCTCTCAAAGAGTGCCGGCGACTCTGTCAAAAGCTTATTCTCCCAGACTGCAGAGTGGGGAAAGGAGGCCAGAGGTTGAGGAGGCATTCAGGACAGTGGAAAAGGCTGATTTGTGCAACCTTAATTATGCATGGGTCTTCTTGTTTGTCAATTTTAATTCTGCAATATATATGCTGATCACAGGGTTATGGTGGGAAAGTGCGGATAACTTTCCTATATGGGAGTTTATTTACTCGGGGGAGCATAGATCTTATGTTCAGTGTGCTCTCTCCTCCTACTGCATTTGCAGTCCGTCTGTGGAGTAATAGCAGTTGGTTATGGGCTGGGGGGGGTAGGAAAGGGGAAGCGAAATTATTCAATGCATCGGTGGGAGGGGTGAGGCGCACGAGCTCTGGTATCCAGATCACAAAGAAGGTGATTGTGGTTTAGAGGGAATTTTTTTCTTTACATCTTGGAATCTTTGTCTCTGTGGGGAGTGGAGTACTTGCACTGCGTGTGAAATTTAAATTTTCCTATTTTTATTTTTTCATGTTGGCTGGAATATGTATGATGTCCTTAAATGTTAAGGGATTTAAATATTCTTCGCAAGAGGCAACTGCTTAAATCTGAGATATTGGATATGAGAGCTACTGTTGTTCTTTTGCAAGAAACTCACCTAAAAGGTGCTTTGAGTATCTCTTAAAGGGGTCTATTTTCCCTTGGCAGTTTTTTGCTGCTGCAACTAAGATGGAGAAATATGCAGGAGTGGGGATTTTATTTCATAAGGACTTCAAAGGTCTAATTACTGAAAGTTATGCAGATCTCAACGGTAGATACATATTTGGTTAAATCTGAGATACAGGGAGAAGTCTATTCCTTGATAAATATTTATGCTCCTACTATAGGGGGCAGGGCTATTATAATCATTTGGCCTTATCTTCAATTTTGGATAATTCTAGGGGGGCATCACGAGCTCAGTTTAAGAAGTTGATGAAGAAATGGGATTTAATAGATGTCTTGAGACACCAGTTTCCTCAGGACAGAAATTATTCTTGTCCTCATAAGTCCTACTCTAGGATTGATCTCTTTCTTGTGGATAAATTGGTGTTACCCATGCTTTCTCATGCGGAGATAGGCCCCATTTCCGGCCATGCTCCTATATGAATGATTATGCAATGTTGCAGGGAGGAGCTTGGCAGACAATATTGGAAACTCAATAATACTTTATTAAGGGAAGAGTCTTTTTGTTCTCAGTTGACTACAAATATTAGAGAGTATATAGCTTTTAATGATGTGGGAGATATTAATCCATCTCTCCTCTGGGATTGTTTGAAAGCTGTTATAAGGGGGGTGACTGATTTCCCGGGCGGCCTTCATAAAGAAGGAAAAATCTGAGAGGAAACGGAAGCTGCAAACTGAGCTTTTAAATTTGGAAAGGCTACATAAACATACTTTGTCTGCTTCAGTATATAGGCAGTTACAAAAGATCAGGGATGGATTGCAGGCATTAGAACTTGAAAACATAGTATTCCAAATGAAGCAGGTAAAGCAAGAACATTTTGAATGGAGCAATAAAGCTGGTAGATTATTAGCTCGTAGGTTAAACAAGCATATTTCTCAGCATCAAATTACTAGGATTAAGGCGGAAGAAGGTGTTATGTTGACTTTACCTAGGGATGTAAAGCAAAGATTCATGCATTTTTATGGGAAATTATATGATGCTGATACCTCTCTATCACATATAGAAAGATAGGTGACTACTTGGACTCAGTAGACCTTCTGAGTATTTCAGAAGAGGAACAGCAATTTTTCAATGCAGAAATAACCTCTTTTGAAGTATTACAGGTGATTAAAAACTTGAAGGTAAATAAAGCACCGGGATTAAACAGTTTTACCGCCCTCTTTTAAAAGACGTTCTCTCCAGAAATAGTTCCCCTATTGTTGAAGTGGTTTAATTTGTTGCGTGTTGGCAATTCCTTGTCCGCTAGAGCTAACGTTGCTGGGATAACTATCTTGGCCAAGTCGGGTCGTGATCCGACCCTTTGTGGTTCTTATAGACCTATTTCTTTGATTAATGTTGACCTTAACATTTTGACCAAAGTCCTAGCTAATCATTTAAACAGGGTTATGACTAGGTTGGTGCATGGGTTTTATACCTGGGAGAAAGGCAGCCGACAATGTGTGTAAGATTATTGATTTAATTTGGTGGGTGAGGGAACAATGTATCCCAGCAGTTTTGCTCTCGGTAGATGCCAAGAAAGCATTTGATATGGTGCATTGGCCTTTTTTGTTTTGTACACTGGGGAAAATGAGCTTTGGGTCTTTTTTTTTTATCAATTGGCATCAACAGCTTTACTCTAACTTTTACGCAAGCCTTCAGGTTAATGGTATATATTCTGATTCCTTTAATATAAAATGAGGGACTAGACAAGGGTGTTCCTTTGTCACCCTTGCTGTTTGCTTTGTTTCTAGAGCCACTGACAATCCAAATAATGAAGACAGGGGGAGGGGGATTTGCAGGGTTAAGGTGGGGAACCGGGATTACAAATCTTTGCCGATATTTTATTTACATTAACGAATCCCATGTTTTTCTTTGGGGGCAGTGGTCAACATCTTGGGTGAGTTTAGTACGGTTTCCAGCTTTTAAATGAATGTAGAGAAATCTTAGTTGCTTAATCTTACTGTGATAGAGGATCAGCTTCCTTTGTTGAGTAGAATATTTCCCTTTAAATGGGCTGCAGGAAGTATTAAGTATTTGGGGATTCAGGTTAGCAATTGTTTAGAAGATTTGAGATGAATTATAGGCCCCTGCTGAAGACTATTTATCAGGATTTGGATACTTGGACCAGATTGGTCGAATAGCAGCAGTAAAAATGAACATTTTACCCAGATTCGGTTATTTCTTTCAGTCTGGCAATAGCGTATTTTCACCTTCATATGGAAACGTAGACACACCCCCCCCCCCCAGATAGCGAGTAGGATTATGTGCCAACATAAACTTCAGGGTGGGTTGGGAGTGCCCAATCTTCGATGGCACCATACAGCTGCACAACCACAAGCTATACTAGATTGGAATAGAAAGGGTGAACCTAAGATCTGGGTTCAGATTGAGCGATCGTTAGTGAGGGCTATGCCCCTATGGGCCTTTACCTGGCAACCTCGATCGACATGGCCATGGGTGACATGTTTTTCCGCCGACTACCAATTAAACATTGAAGTTGTGAAAGTAGTGGAAATTAAACTTTGTAGAAAATCACCACTATTTCTTTAATTTCAGCGATTAACTATAATACTGCTTTTATAGCGGGCATATCTACCCCCTATTTTCGGTCACGAATATCTAATGGGCTGACACAATTTGAAAAGATCTGGGGGATTCAGCGGTCTCTCACCTTTCAGGAATTACAGGACAAGTGGGGAAGTATTTTGTTATCTTCAGTTTCATCGTTTCATGGTAGCCGAAAAGATCGGGAAAGAATTGGCATTAGGTAAAACACAATTTGAGCATTGCCGTGATTACGCTGATACCATGAAAGGAATGATTTGCATACACAGGTTACTTACATCATTGGCTTGGGAAAAAGATCTGGGGTGGAATTTGACAGCTGAGGACTGGGATCTCATATTTCTCAATATGAAACGAAGTCAGCCTCAGCACTTATGACTGAAAACAGTTATAAAGTGTTAATGTGGTGGTATCTTAGTATAAAGCTTACCCTGAAAGGAATGATTTATGCTAGAAGGGATGTGGGGAGAGGGACACTTTTTCATATGTGGTGAGGATGTCCCAGAGTTGTTTCGTTTTGGGAAGAAGTCTTCTCTTTAGTTCAAGGGATTACCGTGTTACATTTGTCCTCATCTCCTGAGCGTACTCTTAGGTATACACCAGACTGTGCCCTCTGCTCGGTGTAAATTAGCCTCCTGTTGGAAATAGACATCATTCCTTCCATAGCTACAGTTATTGGTAGACTTGAATGGACTTGCTTCTTCTATAAACTGTCTGCTGTTAAAAATCATACGCTTTCTAAGTTTCACAGGGTTTGGGACTTGTTCGTTTCATAGCTTTATCTATCAGACCTTAACTGCTCGTGTGATCTTGCTGTTTTTGTTTTCCTCTATATGCATTCGTAAGAGACTCAAACATCTTAGTTTTGAGGACTAAGGGTATTGTTTTTTTCCTCCGGCTATGTCATTTTCTGATGCTAAGGAGGGGGGGAGAGGAGGGAAGGGAAGGCACATTTTGGGAGATTCTATAAATACTGCTAGTATAATATAATGAATGCTATATACTGGATTGTGTTATTGTCTTATTGCTTTATTGTATACTGTTTCATGTGTAAGCAATAAATATAAGTTACAAGAAATTCTGCATACTTCATAAGAGTACTCCTTTCTAATCCTATTAGTGAACTAACAATATAATTGTGACTAGTTTTTGAAAGCAATGTCCCACCTTCATCAGGTCACCTAAGTTGAACTATTTTAACAATATTTTGGTTCTAGGTTTTTTTGCATTTGGACTCTGAATTTCCAATCCACCTTTAATCCCCTGCAGAATGTATTTATTTAAAATTTCTAACCACTTCTCCAACTCAAAAAAAAATTCAGTTGGGGCAGTGTACAAATGTAAATAAGCATAATCAATAAGTAACATACCTAAAAAAAACCCCACTAAAAATGCAAATTAATTACCGTACATATTCTGCAAAGGATCCAGAAAAACACCCTAAATGCCTCTCTCCCTATCAGAGAGACACTGAAGGAATATAGCCATGATGATAGAATCCAGTGGTCAGAAATGTTTGAGGAAGTGACATCAGCAATCAAGATGACTACTTAATTTCAAGAGCTGCCACGCTAACATTATATAAAAACCCCTTTTGAGCTATAAGTAGTAGCAGTTTTTAAGGCTGAGTTTACCCAGGAACCCTTGGCAACCTCCTTCATGTTGACGAGGTGAAAGACTTTCGATCTCAAACAATTCTCATATCTGAAGAGCAGCAGGCCAAGTGGTGCAGCAGGTAGCATAGTGGTGAGTGGCTAAGCTGCATTGAAGGAACAGCTATCAGGACTGGTAGAAGGCGCTACTGTTGTGAATTCCGGCAATGCTGCATTTAAGGAGAGGTTCCATTAAAAGCAAACATAGGGCCTCATTTTCTAAAGTATTGCAGGCCTGCGATACTTTACGTAATAAGGGGACGGGGGCTGAAACGGGGGGGGTGGTCCTGTGCTAGCCAGCAGCGATCGCACCACCGCGGTGCGATCGCTGCCGGTTTCGCACCCAATAGCGCCACCATAGAAGGTGTAGCTATTGGGCGCGAAGTAGGACGTGAAAAAGCCCTTATTTTTTCGTCGTCCACGGCGTCTTCGCGGAGTCGGCCCCGGTGATGCCCCGACTCCTCCTCTTCAGGGGCCGACTCCGCCCCCATCTTGGTATCGCATGCGATCCGTCTGGTAAATGACCCCCATAGTCCATGTACCTATATGTAAAAAATCACCAAAGCTAATGATTTCCAAATTATCCCTAACAACTGAAAAGCAGGTTGTTAATACAAACAAAAAACACTTTGAAATGTCTGTATGCCAATGCCAGAAGTCTAAGAAGTAAGATGGGAGAGTTAGAGTGTATAGCAGCAAATGATGAGATTGACATAATTGGCATCACAGAGACTTGGTAGAAGGAGGATAACCAATGAGACAGTGCAATATCAGGGTACAAATTATATCGCGATGATAGGGAGGATCAACTTGGTGGGGGTGTGGCACTTTATGTCCAGGAGGGTATACTATAGAGTCCAATAGGATGAAGAACATACAAGAGACTAAATGCTCAACAGAATCTATAGGGGTAGAAATCCCATGTGTGTTGGGTAAGAGTATAGTGATAGGAGTATACTACTGTCCAACTGGACAAAATGGTCAGATGATGAAATTCTAAGAGAAATCAGGGAAGCTAACTAATTTGGCAGTGCAATAATAATGGGAGATTTCAATTACCTCAAAAGAAAAAATGTATCTCAATTTTTGTTTTTCTTAGGTATTATAGTTTTTAAACTTAATGTTTACACACATCATTTATGAATTTGGGACCTTCATAACCCCCACGGTGCTGCAAAATTGTGTTTCTCACCTGTGTGCGTCCTTTTTAATCATAGGGCCATTAGTCCAACTCTCACAAAGTGTTACGGTCCCGGTCACTAGACTAGTGACCGGGCACCTACCTCTCCTTGCCGCGTTGCAATCCGCCGGTTATCGGGCCCTCCGGACCACATGGCAGCGGCGTCTCCACGAGGGAGACGCCGCCGAGAACTCCTCCCCTCAGCAGGGGAACGCGCGTGCGGGGGCCAGCGTTTTCTGCTGCCAGCACCCGGATGTGCTGACACGCCCACCGTGATGTCAGACGCCGACCGGGGGATTTAAACAAGGCACTTTCCTCTCCAAAGTGCCTTGCAACGAGGTTTCTGCTTTGCAGTGCTAGTTGCCATCGTTCCTGCTGGTTCCTGGTTCCCGCTGCCTGTCTGCTTGCCTGTCTCGATCCCTGCCTGGTTCCCGGACTCCTGCTTGCCTAGTGATTCTACTTCGCCTGACTTCTGCCTGCCCTGACTCCGGTCCGTGACTCAGACTCCTGCTTGCCCGCCGCCTGCCAAGACTCCAGTTCATACCATACTCCTGGGTTTCGTCGTTTCCACCTAAGTCCCAGCGGTCCGGGTCCCTACGGGCTCCTCCCAGGGGGGATCTCGGACTTCCAGGGTGAAGACTCCTAAGTCCTTGCGACCCGGGCTCCCACAGCTCCTCTGGAGGAGTCGCGGGTTTCCAGGAGAAGCTCCGTTTGCCCAGTGGGAGTTCTGCCTCCCGACTGTTCCCTCGGCTCAGTCGGCCTAAGGATCCACTTCCGGATTTCGTCCATCATAACAGTTTGCAAGGCCATGGATCCGGCAGATCTCACTGGTCTTCAGGCCATTCCGGGGCTGGCTCAGCGCCTGGTGCAGCAGCAACAAGTACTGGATTCCTTGGTAGCCACGGTGGAGCGGATGGCTACTCGTATGGACGCTGAACCTCCGGCACCGGTTCCAGTGGCTGCACCTGCTCCAGTGGTTACGCTTCAAACGCCTACACAGCTTCCTGCTCCGTCACGCTACGCAGGAGACGCCAAGGGGTGTCGCGGTTTCCTGAATCAGTGTTTTGTGCGTTTTGCCTTGCTTCCCAATCAGTTTCCTACTGATTCAGTCAAAGTCGCTTATATTTTTTCCTTGCTGGATGGAAAAGCCCTGAATTGGGCCTCACCTATGTGGGAGAAGAGTGACACCACTCTCACTAACTTGGATCTCTTCGTGGCTGGCTTTCGAGCGGCCTTCGACGAACCTGCCCGTCAGACCTTCGCCACATCGGAACTACTTCAACTCCGACAGGGGGCCCGTACCCTGGCTGAATACGCTTTGGAGTTCCGCACTCTTGCCCTTCAGGTCGGCTGGCGTGACGATGCTCTTCGTGGGATTTTCCTTGAAGGTTTGGCGGGTCGGATTAAGGACGTTCTGGCCGCCAGGGATCTCCCCGAGGACTTGAACACGCTCATTGAACTGGCTGGACATATTGACCAACGTTTGCAGCAAAGAGCCAGGGAGGTCCGCCCTCCACGACGCATGTCGCCGCTAGCTCCGGCGTTCTCAAGACCGCTCACACCGGCCCCTAGGTCTTCGGGGGCTTCGGCCGAATCATCTACCGAGGAACCCATGCAGTTAGGACGAACTTCCCTCACAGAAGAAGAGAGACGCCGCCGGCAGACATTGGGGTTGTGCCTGTATTGCGGTGGAAAGGGGCACTTCCTTTCTCAATGTAAGGAAAGGCCGGGAAACGCCCACGCCTAGGGAGGAAAGGAGGAGTATCTCCTGGGCTGATTTAACGCTGCTCCTCAATGTACAGTACCTGTAACTTTAAGGGTCTCTGGGGACTCTTTCTCAACACAGGCCCTGATTGATTCTGGGGCTGGAGGTA
Organism: Rhinatrema bivittatum; assembly: GCF_901001135.1. NCBI lineage: Eukaryota > Metazoa > Chordata > Amphibia > Gymnophiona > Rhinatrematidae > Rhinatrema > Rhinatrema bivittatum. The sequence goes on along the minus strand of NC_042621.1, from coordinate 71,320,377 downwards.
ACTTTATCACCCGCGAGCTGGTCCAGCAGCTTCACTTGGCCACACTAACCCGTGACCCTCCTATCCGTGTTACCTCCATTCTGGGGACTCCTTTGCCTGATAACATCTCCGTAGTCACTGTTCCGCTCATACTTCAGACTGGTTCTCTACATGAAGAAAAGATCTCGTTTCTAGTTTTGGAGAGATCGGTATACCCCATTGTTCTGGGTCTGCCTTGGTTGCAACTACATTCCCCAGTGATTCGCTGGGATGATCTACAGATCACACAATGGAGTTCTCATTGTTTCCAGCATTGCATCAAGACCACTGTGGTTCCGCCTATCTCTTTGGCCCATGCTGGGATGCTTCTTCCGGATCAGTACAATGACTTTTCTGACGTGTTCTCCAAAGAGAAGGCAGAACTATTACCACAACATCGTCCCTTCGATTGTACTATTGAACTTTTTCCTGGTACGACACCACCACGGGGAAGGGTGTATCCCCTCTCTCTGCCCGAGACTAAAGCTATGTCCGATTACATTAAGGAGAATCTCGCCAAGGGATTCATCCGACCATCTAAATCACCTGCTGGAGCCGGATTCTTTTTTGTAGCTAAGAAGGATGGGTCTTTGCGGCCCTGCATCGATTACAGGGGCCTGAATGCCATCACCAAGAAAGACCGGTATCCGTTACCACTGATTCCTGAATTACTTGACAAACTTCAAGGGGCTCGGGTGTTTATAAAACTGGACTTAAGGGGGGCCTATAACCTGGTGCGCATCCGTCCCGGGGACGAATGGAAGACCGCTTTCAATACCCGGGACGGACACTACGAGTACTTGGTTATGCCATTTGGCCTATGTAATGCGCCAGCAGTATTCCAGCATCTCATGAACGAGATACTCAGGGATCTGCTCAACTATTGCGTTATAGTATATTTGGATGACGTCCTCATTTTTTCACGTGATTTGAACACCCATTGACAACAAGTGCGGCAAGTACTCCAGATCCTCCGAGAGCACCATCTCTACGCTAAATTGGAGAAATGTTTGTTCGAGCAGGACTCCTTGCCCTTCCTAGGGTATATTGTGTCCACCACTGGGTTCTGCATGGACCCCGAAAAGGTGTCTGCCATTAAGAGGTGGCCTCAGCCGGTTGGCTTAAAGGCATTACAACGCTTTTTGGGGTTTGCGAACTTCTACAGACACTTTATCTTCGGATATTCACGGCTGGTGGCACCGCTGACCGCGTTGACTAAGAAAGGTGCAGACACACAACACTGGACTCCGGAGGCTTGTAAGGCTTTTCAGGACTTAAAGGAGGCATTTCTCTTGGAGACCTGCCTCCGTCATCCCGATCCACTACGCCCTTTTGTAGTGGAGGTAGATGCTTCCAGTGTGGCGGTAGGAGCCGTTCTGTCTCAGTACTCCAGTTCTGGAAGATTGTTACCCTGCTCCTATTTCTCAAGGAAATTCACGCCGGCCGAGAACAACTACGGGATCGGCGATAAGGAGCTCTTGGCCATCAAGTTGGCTTTCGAGGAGTGGAGGCAATGGCTAGAGGGAGCTCAACATCAGGTCACGGTATATACCGATCATAAGAATTTGGAGTTCTTATCACAAGCCCAGTGCCTCAATCCTAGACAAGCCCACTGGTCATTATTTTTTAGCCGGTTCGACTTCATCCTAAAATACCGTCCGGCATCAAAGAATGTTCGTGCCGACGCATTATCTCGGAACTCTATCCTCGAGGAGGAGGATGAGCCGCCACAGCATATCATCGATCCGGCTAAAGTTTGTATTGCTAGCACTAGTATTTCCTCGACCGACAGAGTGGTAGTTGCTCGACGAGATCGAAGGAGGGTCCTGGAGTGGGCCCATGACTCCCTTACGGGGGGCCATGCCGGACAGGGGAGGACCCTAACTCTCTTGAATCGATACTACTGGTGGCCCAGGGTGCGACAAGATGTGCAGGAGTATGTGGCCTCTTGCCCCGTGTGTGCCAGACAGAAACCACTGGTTGGTCGGCTGTGGGGACTACTGCAGCCCCTGCCTATTCCCACGGAACCGTGGACCCACATTGCCACGGACTTCGTGGTAGACTTACCTCCGTCCGAAGGTCATACGGTGGTCTGGGTTACCGTAGACAGGTTCTCTAAGATGGTTCATCTAGTACCTCTGCCCAAACTTCCATCTGCTCTAGAATTGGCATGTCTATTTACCCAGCACATCTTCTGAGCGCATGGTCTCCCACTGAGTATTGTGTCAGATCGTGGATCGCAGTTCACTGCCCGCTATTGGCGTGCTATCTGCAAGAAATTTGGAGTACAGCTAAATTTGTCCACCGCATTCCATCCTCAAAGCAATGGACAAACGGAGCGTATGAACCGGTCCCTCAAATTGTTCCTTCGCAGCTTCATTTCCGAGAAAAGGGACAATTGGGTCTCTCTATTACCTTGGGCCGAATTTGCATATAACAATCACCAGCACTCCGTTACGGGGCAGACACCGTTCCAGGTCGTCTTTGGACGACATCTCCAGCCTCCGATACCACTTCCTATGGAGGTTCCCTCACCAGCGGCCCAGTCAGTGGCTTCTCAGCTTCACCGACTCTGGGGGACTCTTCAGCAGCGACTCTCCGCGGCAGCACAGAGAACACGTAAAGTGGCAAACCGCCATCGACGGCCTGCACCAGAATTGGTACCTGGTACTAAGGTTTGGCTGAGTACCAAAAACCTGCACTTCCCAGGACGCACTCGCAAGCTACGACCCAGGTTCTGTGGGCCCTTCTCCGTAGCTGAGCGGATTGGCATGGTATCCTACAGGCTACGTCTTCCATCTTCACTGCGTGTTCACAATGTGTTCCATGTTTCCCTTTTAAAGCCAGTAGTATACTCTCGTTTTCATCAGCCGACTCCGGATGACATCTCTGCCTCTTCTCCTGGGGAACCTGTTTATCAAGTACATGAAGTATGGGATGTGCGCTTCTCTAACCGCCGATGGGAGTATTTGCTGTCATGGGAGGGTTGCGGGTCAGAGGAGGACTCCTGGGAACCTGCACGAAATATTTTGGACAAGTCTCTGCTGACTCAATTTCACTTGGACAATCCCGGGAAGCCCGGTCCTCTTCGGAGAGGGCGTAAGAAAGGGGGTACTGTTACGGTCCCGGTCACTAGACTAGTGACCGGGCACCTACCTCTCCTTGCCGCGTTGCAATCCGCCGGTTTTCGGGCCCTCCGGACCGCGTGGCAGCGGCGTCTCCACGAGGGAGACGCCGCCGAGAACTCCTCCCCTCAGCAGGGGAACGCGCGCGCGGGGGCCAGCGTTTTCTGCTGCCAGCACCCGGATGTGCTGACACGCCCATCGTGACATCAGACGCCTACCGGGGGATTTAAACAAGTCATTTTCCTCTCCAAAGTGCCTTGCAACGAGGTTTCTGCTTTGCAGTGCTAGTTGCCATCGTTCCTGCTGGTTCCTGGTTCCCGCTGCCTACTTGCCTGTCTCGAACCCTGCCTGGTTCCCGGACTCCTGCTTGCCTAGTGATTCTACTTCGCCTGACTTCTGCCTGCCCTGACTCCGGTCCGTGACTCCGACTCCTGCTTGCCCGCCACCTGCCAAGACTCCAGTTCGTACCATACTCCTGGGTTTCGTCGTTTCCACCTAAGTCCCAGCGGTTCGGGTCCCTACGGGCTCCTCCCGAGGGGATCTCGGACTTCCAAGGTGAAGACTCCTAAGTCCTTGCGACCCGGGCTCCCACAGCTCCTCTGGAGGAGTGGCGGGTTTCCAGGTGAAGCTCCGTTTGCCCAGTGGGAGTTCTGCCTCCCGACTGTTCCCTCGGCTCAGTCGGCCTAAGGATCCACTTCCGGATTTCGTCCATCATAACACAAAGTAAGTTTTAGCTTTTTTTGCATTTTTCTTAAAACTCAAAGAATTGTACTTCCCTTTATTCTTTGAGGCAGTATCGAAGTCAGAGGTCCGACACGCGCGTTTCGCGAGCCGCTGCTTCAGGGACATCTCATGTTGACTCACTCTGCCCGGCGCACCTCCGGATGCTTCACAGGGTGCTGCTGCAGGAGAATCTTTAAATACTTTATTTGTAGTGAATTTGTAGAGGTCCCTCCAATTATTTCTGAAGAATAAAGCACTTTTAGTTGCTTGACCATTACAGCCTCACTAGTTCACAATTTACAATGTGCACATCCTATACAGACTGGGAACACGCCGATCAGTTTGACTTACCGGACCTGCCACCATTTTCTGTCTCGGCATATAGGCAAGTTACTGACTGAAAAAGAGTCTGATTTGTAGGCTGATTTACTGATCTCACCTGATACCAGACTTAATCATGATTTAACCGGGAAATCACATGAAATGAAACCACTCGATTTCTTTATTGAAGCCACCTGGGGTGACTGATTTCAACTGAAAAATCCATCAGGTGTGCAGCAGGAAGCAATCTGCAGTGTCATTGCTATTGTGTCAAAGGCCTGCTTAAGGATGGACTCCAATCGTCTGTCCTTCAGTGCTGCTCCTCCCTCAACAGGAATCGTTGTTCGCTTTGAGACTGCACAGACCATAGCATCCACTTTCGGGAAATCAGGGGCTCCTTGGCTGCAGGTTCCAGGGGGTATAGGGCTTCCAAGGTCCGCCCTACCCCCCTTTGAAGCTGGCCTCCGGGGCATTCCATTCCAGGTCAATCAGTTCCTGGATGGCTTCCAACATAGGAAAGTAGCATGAGGCCTTACGAAGGGACACCAAGATGGAGTTCTTCTCTGGTTCCGCCATAGGGTCAGTTCCCAGAATGCCCAGCGTCTTCGGAGTCTGAGAAACAAGGGCTGGTAATTCGTCCTTGTGGAAGAAGCGAAGCATGGTTCGGTATGGTTCCATCCCTGAAGGGATTTCTCCTTCTTCCAGGGAGTCACTCATCACTGAGGTTTCTGGAACCCTAATAAATTCTTGGTTAGATGAGGCCTGTCTCGAGGCATCCAAGTAGTGCCGGGAGGATCTTGGGCTTCCAACCTGGGTTGAGCCTGGTGCACAGTGGGGGCCGTTTGCAGCCCTTTGAAGAATTCCACCCAGGAGAAGGTCCCTGGGTCCATGTTGATCCCGGGTGGGGGGGGGGGGGGGGGGGGGGAGGGGTAGTAGAGGCCCCAAATTTGTCCTCCTGTGGGGAGGCCGTGTCGAGATACGTAGGTCTGGGGAGCAATCGTCAGAATTGTCAGTAGTTCCGGACCTCTCTGACAGTCGGGGTCCATTCCCCTGGGCTTCTTCACACTGCGGGCACAGGCAGGACTCCAATTCAGTCTGCGTGGCTCTTATGTGGCAGGCTGTGCAAAGAGAGTGCCTTCTGGCCTTCTTAGACACCAGTGCCATTGAATCTATGTCTAGGCGCACAAGTTTCACTGCATGCAAGAATTTGTGCGTGGCCGTAGTTATGCGCCTGGTATTTGTGCATGGCCACTTGTAAGATGGTATCCCCCCCCAAGGGTCTCCACATGTGTGGACCCTTGCACCAGATCGGGGCCTAGCCTAACCAAGGCTGCTCAACCCGATCGGTGCTCCCTTTTAACTCGCTGGAAGCAGAGTCAGTACAGCGATCCAAGTTCTGGAGACCGGAGACCTGAATATAAAGTTTCCTTCTTACCTGATCTCGTCGCTTACCGCTTGCGCAAACATTCTCCAGCTGTGGGGGGAGAGGGTTTTACCTTCACCACTGCGCTCGGGTGTGCACCTACTGCCTTTAAGCCACTCTGGGGACTAAGTCCACGCTGGGACCAAGGCACACCTCTGAGGGATATCTGAGATCACCTCAGGAATTCTCGACTGGGGAAGGGACCCTTAGGTTTCACCACAGAAGAGTGGGGCTCCATCTTCTTCTTGTAATTACTAACACTATTCTAGTGTGTGGGATAGTGTCTGCATCTGCTGTGGAGACAGAGAAATACTGAAGAGCTAAGCTTGCTGCACAGGTATATATAGAGTGACGTCAGCTTTGAAATCTTGACTCCGTCTCCCATCTGTTATCAGGAGAGCACAATACCCATTGGTCCTGAGTCCATCTGGCTACACGCTAGGAAATTCAAGTTTCCTGCAAAATAGTTCAAGCCTACTCTTTCAAGGGCGTTATTCGCGAACAGATACATCGATCTGAGGGGATCCTCCCTCTTGCCACTATTATTGAAGATTTTTCTATCCCCATTGGTGGACATCATCTGCTGTTTTGGATTTTCACCTTTTATTTATGCAAATGATGTTCAATTGTCGTCCCCTTAGATCACAATATAGCTGTCACCACTTCACATTGAGAGAATTGTATGTCAGCCATCAGATCCTGGTTAAGAGAGAAGACTTTGGTTTTAAATTTGATAAAAAACAGAAATTCTATTAATAGGAAATAAACTAGAGAAATTTCGGTTCTCTGTGGGTAGCCAACCTGTGCAATCTTCTGATGAGGTAAAATGTTTAGGAGTTAAACTAAATGCTAATTGGTCCATGGGAAATCACATCAACTCAGTCCTCCATACAGCCTATGGGCAGTTATGCCTCATGAAACAATTAAAATCATTCTTAACCTTTGAGGCTCTAAAATCCGTGGTTTATGCCCTTGTGATCTCAGTTCTAGATTGTAATGCTACATACTGGAGGTTACCAGGTTCTTTAAATTAGAAAACTTCAAGTGCTACAAAACATAGCTGCTAGAATTATTTATTTATTTATGTAGACATTTTATATACCATCGCGCCATATAAAGATCAAATGGTTTACAAAATTAACATTCATATTATAAATCAACAAATGATTACAGTTTAAATGGGGGTAGTATTCACAGACAGGAATTTACATAAATCAAATGGGATGTAGTATGAGCAATTAATCTGATAACAGTTTTCACATGATAGTCAGTACGTCGTATTGAGATTTTTACAGTCTCTCGTTAATTTAATCCTAATACCTCAATTATGGGTTATGCTAGGCATGAATCTGCAGCTCCCCTATTGGTAAAACTACACTGGCTCCTGGTAAGATTAAATATAAGTTTAAAGTACTTACCATCACTTTTAAGATCTTACATGGGATTGGCCCTCTTCATATGTCATCTAGACTGCGCTGAAGTCCTCACCTCAGGGAAGCTCACTCTCAGCATTGCTATCTAATTCAACTCCCATCTCCGAGAACCATTCAGCATGTAAAATTGCATAAAAGATCATTCTCTACTTCAATTCCTGATGCTTGGAATAATCTCACTTTATTGATCAGGGAAGAAACTTGCTTAATGCATTTTCACCGTAAATTAAAGTCCTGGCTCAACTTATAGCTTTTAAGAATTTTAAGCTAAAGTTTCCCTAGTCCAATATTGTGTGTTTAATCTATTGATGGTTTTATTTTATTGCATGGATTTAATTTGTTTACTTTTGCTATACACCGCTTTGGAAAGACGTACTGTAAGTTTTGGAAGGTGATACATAAATCTTATAAATAAATTATAGAACTCTTGAATTACTCAATCCTGCTCTACTTGCGATAATGAGAGGTAAGAGAAAAGAGATGGGAGGAAGCGCAAGAGACCTGTCAATTGGATTGTTTACTGTACATTTTACAGTTCTGTTTTGTTATAGGATTGTGTTGGTTTAATAAACATTTAAATTGAAGAAATGTTTGAGAATTAAAGTTTCTAGTACACATTTGGCAAAATGTTTACAGAAATAATCGCCGATATTTGAAATTATATTTTTTATATCAAAGGATTTCTAGGAACAATAGAAATACAAATACCTGGCTGGCCCAGTGGCACAGTTGTCACCATCACGTGGAATTGTCCCTAAGTTCACTTCATGAGCTGGGGCTTCTACTCCAATTCATGAATTGAGCTGGGGATGGCGAGGAGGGAGCCTTCACAGTCCCCAGGGGAAGGGGAAGGAGGCATGCTCCATCATTCAAGTGATACACTTAATGGCCAGATTCAGGGTCCATGATTGTAAGGTTCCAGGGCTATCACTTCAAATGACCAGACTAGTTACACTGGGGGTTGGGGAGGAATATAAAACAGAGGAAATACCCCTGGGTAGTTGCAAATGAACACTTATAGCACCAGGATCTTAGCCCTGTTTCCAACTGAGCTGCAGGTCCAAAAGGAGCAGATGGCCACCCCCACCCCATGAAAAGAAATATAAACACCTGGTTTAGAATGGTAGCCTAATTGACTTTTTGGTTGCCAGAGCTGAACCAATGCTTTTGCAAATCATTACCAGAAAGAAATAAACCAAAGGACTTTTATCCCTCCACACATTTCTATATGTGGGAGCAGCAAAATGAGAATGGGTGAGCCACCTGTACAAATAATATGACAAGTAAAATGCTTAGTTTTCAAGGAAGTGCAATCATGTTTCAGGTATGTAAGAACATACCTGTTAAAACTGCACCCTGTTTTTAATGTATTGACCTCTGTTTTAATGTATCGAGTTGTTCTAATTGTAAACCAGAGTGAAGGCCAACACTAATACATCGGTATAAAAAACAACTAAAAAAATACATAAAATAAACAAACAATACAAGGTGTCGCATGTGATGCAGTAAATCGTGTAGTGTGGCTTGTAAGGCAGAAGGCATAATCAAGTGATTTCATCAACCCATGCTATATTATTAGAGCAGAGACTGCAAATCCTGTTCTTTATTGCTTTTGCTGTAAAATACAACAGAACTGCATATCAAGCAGATGGTTCTATTTCTCTAGGTGTCATTAGCCAGGTCTTGAGGAGAAAACCATTATCGACTGTGTCAGAGAAAGGATACTAGATAATTTCTGATCTAAGCATTTCTAGACCACCTTTCAGGGCTCAATTAAGGACACCCAAAGTGGTGTACAACAACTAAAGCATAAATTCCATATCATATGACAATATCATAACACATCAACACCACCCAAATCTGAAACAAGATAAAAATGATAGGAACATAGTTCTGAGATATATATTCAATAATTCTAGCATATAATGCAGGATAATACATTCCATATGCATTGTCAAAAACAGTGATCAGTAAAGTAGAAATGAATTGTTGTACCTAGTCAGCAGTTCTAAGCTAAAAGCCAAACACAAAAATATAAACACACGCATCACCCCCAAATCTTAGCAAGGCAAGGGCTGGGGAGGGAAGCAGGTGTTCACACACGTCCAGCAATGAAAATACTTTAGTGGGAATAATTAGGCTAATGAGTACACTATGCATGTCAATAGGTAGGCAAAAGCTGTGAGCAGGAACTGAAAGCATGTACTTATCTAGAAGCCAAATACCTCTCATTTTTCCACTCGCAGAGAGCTAATTATATTTCTCACTGTGAGAGAATGAAAACAGTGGCATGTGTTAGGTTACCTGGCTCGCACTTCATTTCTTTGGCATTGCACACCAAACTGCACCTTGAGGGAGTTGAATTTTCTTTTCTTGTAGCTCCTCTCACTAGCAGTTGGTGGCCTGATTGATTTGCGAGTACAATCAGTTGCCCCAAGATTGAATAGAAATTAGCTGTGTCATTAAGAAAAAAAAGTCTCTTTTTTTTGTGTGAACTTTTAGTTATGTAAAGAAAGCTATTGCTGGTGGGTTTCTGAAGAAGTAAAATATATTGTTTACAGATGCTCTCAGGAGAACTAAACAGCTGAATACAGTAAGAAGTGGCTGCTTGGCTAATTCATGCAGTGTCATCCACAGTGGTCTGCAAGCCACTTGTGGCTAGGAAGGTCTAAATCCCCCTTTAATCCCTGGCTGTGATGTAATACAGTTTTGTTTGTCAGTCTATATTTAATAGCTACTGTACTTGAGCTACATTGAAAAGGTGTGAGCTAAATGCACCAGATAATCATCATCAGCACTTGTTCAGCAGATAAAGCCAAAAACCTGATCCTAGGCCTTTAATCCTTTTTTTTGGAGGGTATCACCTCTTTCTCTGCTGTCTCTTTCCCTGTACGTGACTCAAGTGTAGTTATAAGGAGTATAGCAGCAAGGCAGAATGGCAGCAAGATCCCCCCCCAAGTGTACCATAAGGGTACTGCAGCAAGGTATCGCGATCCCTAATGTGTAGAGCCTGGGGTATGACAGCAAGGCTGAGTGGTAGCAAGATCCCCAAGGTTTATCATCAGGAGCAGGGCAGCTTCACCTTGATGGGTCCTCTGTCCGTCTGCTTGCCCTCTTCTCCCATCTTGGCTCTGTCCTGGCTACTTTCTCACTTGGGAATTTCCTGGTTGCTGCACTTACTCGTCTCACTGCAGCACTTTTCAATGGGCCATCTGCTTGAATTGGAAACAAACAAATGAAACTAAAATGGTTTAATTTGTGGGCACCCTCTATTCATTCTGGGGGTCCACAAATGAAAAAAATAGTTCTCATTTTTTGCATATTCCAATTACCTATATACATATATATACATACATATACACACATTATTAGGGATGTGCATTCGTTTGCAACGAAATAGGAAATAAAGACTATATTTCCTATTTCGTTGCATTTCAGGGGCCTGAGGAACTGATAGGAAAACCCATGAAATTTCATGAGGTTTTCTTATCATTTCTTGGGGGTGAGGGAGAAAGGGCACATAAAAACCCCCCAAACAAACCCACCCCAACCCTTCAAATTCAATTTCCTATAATCCCCCCACACTCCGGACCCCCCAAAAAACTTGCCGAGAATACCTGGTGATCCTGTGGGGGTCCCAGGAGCGATCTCCCCCTCTCGGGCCGTTGGCTGCCACTAATCAAAATGGCACCAGTGGCTTTTTGCCCTTACCATGTGACAGGGGCTATCGATGCCATTGGTGGCTCTTTGCCCTTACCATGTGACAGGGGCTATCGGTGCCATTGGCCATCCTCTGTCACATGTTAGGAGCATGGACGGTCGCCCGTATGACATAGTGAGGGCAAAGGTAGCACCGGCGCCATTTTGAATATTGGCAATACGGCCCGCGTGCAGGAGGTCGCTCCCGGACCCCCGCTGGACTTTTGGCAAGTCTTGTGGGGGTCAGGAGGCCCCCCCAAGCTGGCCAAAAGTCCCTGGGGGTCCAGGAGCGATCTCCTGCATGCGTGATGTCGGGAGCCAGGAACCAAAATGGCACCGGTGCTACCTTTGCCCTGTCACATGATAAGGGCAAAGGGCCACCGGCGCCATTTCTCTTAACGCAGCCGTGGCCAGAGAGCGGGAGATCGCGCCGGGACCCCCCCACTGGACCCCAGGTAATTTAAAACATTTGGGGGGGGTTCGGGAGGGTGGGGGATTTGTTTTAAAGGGTCGGAGTGGGTTTTAGGGTTGTTTTGGTGTGCCGGTTTTCCCGCCCTCCCCCGATTTACGATTTTTAAAAAACAAAACACGACGATCAGATTTCCCTCCCCCCCCCAGCCAAAATCGATCGTTAAGACGATCGATCACACGATTCACACCCCTACTTTTCAGCTTGGAGAAGAGACGGCTGAGGGGGGATATGATAGAGATGTTTAAAATCATGAGAGGTCTAGAACGGGTGGATGTGAATCGGTTATTTACTCTTTTGGATAATAGAACGTCTAGGGGGCACTCCATGAAGTTAGCATGGGACACATTTAAAACTAATTGGAGAAAGTTCTTTTTTACTCGATGCACAATTAAACTCTGGAATTTGTTACCAGAGGATGTGGTTAATGCAGTTAGTATAGCTGTGTTTAAAAAAGGATTGGATAAGTTCTTGGAGGAGAAGTCCATTACCTGATATTAAGTTCACTTAGAGAATAGCCACTGCCATTAGCAATGGTAACATGGAATAGACTTAGCTTTTGGGTACTTGCCAGGTTCTTGTGGCCTGGATTAGCCACTGTTGGAAACAGGATGCTGGGCTTGATGGACCCTTGGTCTGACCCAGTATGGCATTTTCTTATGTTCTTAGAACATGTAATGTATTGGGAGGACAATGCAACACACTTATATCATCAGCATTACTGCGGCTACTAGCAAGAAGTGAAAGGCATAATTTATTATCTTACCCTCTTGAACTTTCAACATTTAATGGTTCTCATCGGTTAGAGTCCAATCAAGCAAGGGTATTAGAACTAGCAATCAGAAATATACTTTTGTTTTCAGACATTGAAAATCCACAGAGGATTGTGCTGCATTTAGCAAGCTGTTAATTAAAAACAGTTTAACTCTTGGGATACTGAATTGGCAAAATCAACAAAGGTTAGATAAATGCTCACTTAAAAAGTTTGGTTTGAAAAATCTTTTATACAACAATAACCAGATACAGGTACTAATACCATTACTGTATACAATATTCAATTTTTCCAGTAAAATCAACAAAAGTTCGATTTCTCTTCACTAAAAACAGTCCATGGTATCATCGCAAGAATAGTTATGAAGCATATTTCCCCTGAATAAGCCATTTCCATGCAAAACAGGGGCCTTTGTAGGGACAGAAAGAACACAGGATCAAGCAGAAGTATAACAGACTACACACAATACAAAATCATCATTGGAACAAGACTCCTGTGAAACAATTATAAAGTATCCTTTCTTATGGATTGTGGTTGAACTATATCCTCTTTTTAAAGAAAGTGTCATCCATGTGACTCATTTACAATTCACTAAGTCCAGCTCTATTGCAAGTGATTTATTGTTTCATTACTAGCACTCTGTACATATTTTGACAATGTTTTATGTATAATATAGACTATATATGCATAACACTATAGAGAGTTTAAAAGTGGTGGGAATGAGGAATGATTGAGTAGGACAGGTGATAAATATATGTATATTTGTTATTGTGCCAATTTTATCTTTTGAATCGTTTTGATATTCTTTGCCATTCTATAATAAAGCTTGCTACATTAAGAATCTTTCAAATCTTTTAAAATATTAGTGGCGTTACTTACCCCTTTTTTAGGGTTCTCTGACAAATTGTGTGTTTGTGTATATATCTAGATCTATATATCTTTCTCTATATACATAATCAGTTTGTTCTCTGCTAGAAAAGGCATACAGACATGGAAAATTATTGTGGAAACATTTTCTAAGATTTAAGTCAAAGAATGGATTATATATTAAGATAAGTCTTAGATCTGAATGCCTGAATATCAGTTCTAGCAGAGAAGGATCTATGAGTACATACATCTACTTAACTGATAAGTGAACTGTGCTAATGTAATCAGCAAGAATGTTTATAGTGATAGAGAGCACACAGACCATAATCTATTCTGGTATGTGAACTCTGAACTTTAGAACAAGAGCGGAGCAGAGTGCTCAAAATCTGAGTGCGAATAACCGAAGCTGCTCGCCTAGACAAAAAAACATTTCTGAATCCAGGTTGCACATCAATAGATACTGAAACAAAAACTGATTTAATCCGAGTGCAGCACACCCAATACAGGCCTGCACAAAATAGAACATTCCAAAAATTTGTCAAAATGTCTGGCAATCTGCAGTTTTATACAGGGTTTGAAATGTGCTGATAAACCGAGTGGAACACAAGGGAGGACTGATTGGCTCATACATGCACCAAAGAATTATTATTTAAGCCGGCAATGTGTCGAGCTGATAAAGGTACAGCCACTCCAACTCATTAATCTTATTCTTTGGCAATGTGTTTTTAATGACCACACATGGGTCTGTTCAGTGTAGCATGGCACAGTTAGTAACGCCATTCAAAAACAGAGAGAAGCTTGTTTTCCTATCATAGATGGTAGAAAAGGACAATTCAATCTAAAGAGTGGACATAGCAGTGGCAGACGTCAACAGCAAACAATATAAACATTTTTTGTGCCCACTAGCTTTCTACTGCTTTTTTTTTTTTGGAAGCCTCCAGCTTAAACAGAGCCAGTCCCAACTAGGACTACTGTATATAATCCTTCATTCACAGTGTGGTGTGGGTGGAGATGGTTTATCCATTTTTATTTTCTTGCTCTCCCCTTTCCACTTAACATAATCATCAGAACAACTATCTTTTAACTGAAAGACACAAACTGCACTTCTCTCCAGAACCTGCCACAAATATGCTCGAGTTAGCCTGAAGGTATCAATTTTAAAATGACAGGGACCTCTTTGGGGGAACTATGAATCCTGCAGCATTCCCAGCCCCTGAAATACTAGATCCAGGCCCAGAAACTGAACCTGGCTCGCCAGCATAGCAGTGCACGTATCTGATGGCACAATGAAATAAGACAGGAGTAAAAAAAACTTTGCACAGTAAAGCACATTTTCTTAATGCACACGCTAAAATATGAAGTTAACTCCTGATACACGGGCGCTATTACCCCTTATTCAATAAGGGGTAATAGCGCATCGAAAACACGCGGCCAACCCCCCAAAACTAATAGCGCCCGCAACATGCAAATGCATGTTGATGGCCCTATTAGTTATTCTCGCGCAATACAGAAAATAAAATGTGTAGCCAAGCCGCACATTTTACTTTAAAAAATTAACGCCTGCCCAAAGGCTGGCGTTAATTTCTGCCAGCACCGGGGAAGTGTACAGAAAAGCAGTAAAAACTGCTTATCTGTACACCCTCCGACTTAATATCATAGCGATATTAAGTCGGAGGCCCCAAAATTTAAAAAAAATTCAAAATTAAATTTAAAATCAGCTTGCGGCCCACGGGTCAGAAGATAGACGCTCAATTTTGGCGCCGGCCATCCAGTGCTTCTACCATGTGACAGGGGCCGGCCAATGGCATGGATACCCTGTCACATGGTAAGGGCAAAGGGCCATCGGCGCCATTTTTATTAACGCAGCCGATGGCCAGAGAGCAGGAGATTGTTCCCCGCGCCCCCACTGGACCACCAGGTAATTTTAAAACCTTTTTTTGGGGTTCGGGAGGGTTTTTTGATTATCGGATCAGGCACAGCCGATAATCAAAAATCAAATCGGGCCAGGCGATACAAATTTTAAGATTTGGATCGGAACCGGAACCGATCAGATTCCGGTTCCGATTCACATCTCTAGTCCCTATGGTAGCTATGGGGATTATGAGGCAGGTTTTGAGTGGATAGCCACTGTCACCCGAGGGGAGAAGCCACAGAAAAGCTGGATATAGCTTTTGGGTTTGAGAATGGGACAGTTCACAGGACTAGGTTTGAGCAGGCCTACACGGTCAACTCTCAATCAACCTAAACATGAGATAATAGGAAGCAATGAAATGGGGAGCTGCTAGAAGTGATAGGCCCCTTCTTATCTAGAAGCCATCCATCAGTAATGTGCCCTTCCTGGAAGTGTTCATCAAGTCTTGATTGCGAGAGAATGTAGTCACTGTGAGCCGATCCTGGAAATCGACGCACAACATTCATGATGCCCCCGGCGTCACAGACCACTTGCATAATGGAACGGAAGCCCTTGTAATCACGGTAGGCAGCCTTGTCTCGCCAGATGCCCTTATGCAATGTTTGAGCGATCGATAGATCTCAAGACAGAGGGGAAATGTGCAATTTGATACAAATCAGTTATTTGATGGTGTTGCTGTCTTCTGCTACAGAAGGATATAAATTGTTGCATCTTCCTGAGCAAGGCAGCCAGGACCTGCGCTACACGCAGATATGACCTCAAGAGGGTTCTGGAAGGTGCCAGTAGCAAAAAAAAAAAAAAAAAAAAAAAAAAAGCTAGGGCACTAGTGACCTTGCCATGTACAGGCAAGGCCTAGCCCCTTTGAGTGGTAGGGTGCAGGTCCTGCTCTAATAGCATGCATTAGAATCATAGTATTGAAAAGGGACTACCCAAACATGAGAATCCCCCCTCCATATATAGGTAACAACATATAATCCTGGGGGAATTCTGCCCCTGCACAGAAAATGGCAGAGGAGACCGCGCCATGCCATGAACAGGGTGCGCGAAGATGAAGGGCCTGGCCTGTCATTCGCAGCGAGGATGATGGCCCCTGTGTGCCATGAACAGTGTACTCCGCTCATGGCAAAAATCAAGGCCCGGTGAGAGGAAAAGGAGAGGGGTGTGGGAGAAGGGAGATGAAAGCAGGGAAAGGATGCTTGAGTGTGGGTGCCAGAGAGAGGGAGCCTATATGAGGAGATCGTGAAGGAGTGTGCATGTATGTGAGAGACTGGGATCATGCGTATGTGAGGGTGCTAGCCTGTGTGAAGGGATTGTGTATGTGTGAGACAGAGCCTGTGTGAAGGGGTGCGTGAGAGAGAGACCTAGGTAGCCTGTGTGAAGGGGTGCGTGAGAGAGACCCTGTATGAGGGTGTGTGTGTGGGCGAGAGAGTGAGGGAGCCTGTATGAGGGTGTGTGTGTGGGCGAGAGTGTGAGAGAGCCTGTATGAGGGTGTGTGTGTGTGGGCGAGAGAGTGAGGGAGCCTGTATGAGGGGGTGTGTGTGTGTGTGGGTGAGAGAGTGAGGGAGCCTGTATGATGTGTGTGTGTGTGGGCGAGAGAGTGAGGGAGCCTATATGAGGGTGTGTGTGTGTATTAGAGAGAGGGAGCATATGTGTGAGAGAGGGAGGGACAGAGGGAGCCTGTGTGAGGGGCAATATTATTTATTTAATTTATTAGCTTGTATATATAGACATTCGTGGGTACATCATGCCAGTTTACAATATAACTGAAGGAGGAAAATACAAAAAACCAGGGTGGGGGGAGGGGAGCAGATAGAAAGAGAGAAGGGGGCGAGAGAAGAGAGGGAAAAACAGGAAGAGGAGAAAAGGAACAGCACCAGAGGACGGGGTCAAACTCTGGGACTGGCGATAGAGTGGAAGGGGTTGAGGCTAGAGATGGAGGGGAGAGACACTGGCAGGTGAAGGAGTTGAGGTCTGAGAGGGCAAAGTGGCCAGGGGAGTAGGGAAAGAGAGGAAGGGACACTTACAGTGAATTTCTAGGGAAATTCCACTCAAAATATTTAAAATTCTGCATCTTTAAGTAATAACTTTTTTTCTGTATTAATTTAAAATATAAGTACTTAATGACCATCGTGTAAATTGTGTTATTTTGCCCAATATAAAGTTTGCAGAATTTTAAGGTTTTTTTGCACAGAATTCCCCCAGGAGTAAATATACTCGCCTAGCCTCCTTTGTAGAGCCCCTGTTGGTCTTATTCCTATCTATTACTCTAAGCACCTGTCTAGACCTGAATGTCTTATTAAATCAGTGTAACTCTCTTTACCCGCTGGCTTGCAGCAAGTGAAGCAGGGATATGGCCCAGCCTGGCCTGACACCCCCCCCCCCCCCCCCCCACTTGATTCTGTGTTCACTGACCGAGAGAGACCTGCCCAGCAAAGGAAAACATGAGAGAAAATGAAAATTTGCACTGCCTCTCATAAATAGGCAGTAGCAAGTGTGTGCATGTATGTTTCTAAATACATCGTTTCATAAGTGTGCATCCCTTATAAACAACATCATACATGTATAAGTATGAAGTCCCAACCTAACACCCATTTTTTTTTTAATGCGCACAACTCCATCTGTGCAGAAATGCCAGCTTTATAAAATTGTGTTCCCAAGCACAAGCATCCAAACGATTTTGCACTTGCAGGCCTTTTAAAATTCACCCA
This sequence comes from Rhinatrema bivittatum, assembly GCF_901001135.1. Classification (NCBI taxonomy): domain Eukaryota; kingdom Metazoa; phylum Chordata; class Amphibia; order Gymnophiona; family Rhinatrematidae; genus Rhinatrema; species Rhinatrema bivittatum. The sequence continues at coordinate 71,302,907 of NC_042621.1, read as the reverse complement.
TATGGGGTGGAACAGTGTGAGCGGCTTTACTGAAATATAAGACAATATCCAGTAGTCTTCCCTGATCTAACTGCATGGTTAGCTAATCAATCTCAGCAGATTAGTTTGCCATCAGCTCCCCCTAGTGAATTCATGCTACTTCAGCTCATGGTTTTTGCCCTCCAACAATTCTGGTTTCAGAATTACAGGTGAATAAGTTGTGATACCTTTCTATTGGACTGGTCCCAGATGTATTTAATCTATTACAATGGTAGCTATCCTATCCCCTTCTTTGTGGAGCCCTAATTCTACCTATCCAAGTGGACTAACACAGCAACCACACCTCACTGGTTAGTCATTTAATTAATTCTCCCACCATCACTGACTGAGCGAGAGGTGCCAGTCTGCTGCTCTCACTCAGGCAGATTCAGTAGGAATCGCGGGAGAACGGGCAGTCCGTGTTAAACGCCCGCTCTCCCAACGCGCATCCAGCCACCTTCTCCGCCGACTTGATATCGCTAGGATTGGCTGCACCTTTTAGTTTTGGTATCCCGAGCAACTAACCAATAGCCTCATCAACATGCATTTCCATGTGATGAGCGTTTACTAGTTGCGAGGGAGTTAGGCTGCGCGTTTCGACACGCTAAACCCCTTACAGTATAAGGGGTAATAGATGCGCATTGAAAACCACGCAGTCAACCATTGTTAAACAGTGTGCGCGGCCAAGCATCCTTTACAGAATCGGCCCGACTGTTGGGGAGAGGAACACCACATCTCCCCGGTTCCAGACCTCTTTCTATTTCCGATGAGCGACTGAACAAGGCTGCTCTTTGTGCAATCAGCACCTCTCCATGATGCATTGCACCTGGCCTCACTGCCTACATTTCCTTCTGATAGCATCATCTAGGCTCTTGTTTTCTATAAACGGAGGAGCCAGCTCCCTCCTCTTTCTGCTGGAGTTGTCAAACTTGTTGGCAGCACTTCCCCCGCCTTCAGTGAATACAGCACAAAAGTATTTGTAAAGTATTCCAATTTTGCTTATCTCCATTCGTACACTTCTCCTGTCCTCCTTCAAGACACCCTTCTTTTACGACTTAGAAAAGACAGTCTCCTCCCTTTACTACCTTATTTAGCTTGTTTAACTTTTTTTTTATCATTTATTTATAAAGTTTTCAAACAATTAACAGAGAACAGTGTCCACCATCTTGAAGCTTACTGACAAATGTACCTGGCGTTCTCCTCCCATATCCGCCCCTCCCTTCTATCTTGTTTTACTTTTGTTCTCCTACTGCCCAGCTGCACCCTGTGCTTTTCTAAATCTTCTTCTCCATCCTCCTTCCACAGATGCCTGGTATCTCCTGAATGCTAATTGTTGTAGACTTACCTTGTCAGTCACTACCTTTCTTCCCAGCTCGATTTCCTCCGACATCTTTGAGGCTCCAGCACAATCAAAACAAACCATTCTTGGCCTTGGGCCCATTGAGCCTTTGCTCACAACCTCGAAGAGATTTTTCCTACCTTAGTTCCCTGCTTTATTTAAAATCCTTTGTCAGTCACCAAGCTGACAAACTCGGTTGTTACAGCAACAGTCTAGACAGGAGCCATGCACCTCATTCTGCACCCCTGCAATCATCATTAGTCCTAAAGCCAGCTAGTAGGCATCACCATTGTACAATACCGCATGTCCCCCTTACCAAGCTGGAAACACTTTGCAGTGCTCTCAAACCATCGTAGACCAGGCCGTAGAAGACAAAGCAACTCGATGGCACTTCTGGAACTCTGCCCAGGGGGATGGTCCTGTAGAGGCTTCTTGCAGTTCTGGCCAAGCTATGTTGGAGATCTCATCCAGGATTCAGTAGTGAGCAGCATATAGACTGTCCCATCTCAAAGCAGCCTCCCTAGCCTAGTTGGCTGCTACTCTTGAGAAGATTATGGGAACAGGCTCTGTTTATAGCTAGGCCCTGGAAGCTCATAACCCAGTTATTTCAAGGACTGTGAGTACAGTAGGGAGAAATCCCCAAATGGGAAAAGGGATTGACTAGCTCAGGAACCATGTGATACTGCTTAACCTTATAGTTTCCTATCGCAGGCTGCTCCTGTTGCCGCAGGAAAGAGCCAAAAAAAAATATTGTGTTTAAAAGAGACTGAATAGATGGGATATTGCCTGTGGGTGTAATAAAACAAGGAGCAGCAATAAAAGTGATCAACCAGAATCAGCTCTATATCCAAAAAGTAAGAATTTATTCTGCGATACAAGAAAAAAGTCCAAACACAATTATTCACACTAAATGACATATCTTGGAGACCTGAATCTTTAACAATGAGGTAGCTGTATTTAAATACTACTGATCTATTTTCATAACATGTTGTAAGATTCCCTGAGTCCTTTTTGGAGGAGGGCAACATAAATCTGATAAGTAATGTAATATAAAAGTTGTAGAACAATGTAGATTAAGTATCGACACTAAATTGTAGCAAGCATGCCATTGCATCTTCTCTCTCTTTAGAGAAGTATACCACAGTCCAAAATCATATAAGTGAAATGAATTTTCACAAGCAGCCAAGAGACCTTAACTATAGTTTTAGATTAAGACCTTACCAGTCAGAGACCGAGGATAGTGATTAGTTATCCATTACAGGAATGTGTTTTTTAAAAATCTGAATTGCTCTGAGATTAAAAATCCCTCAGACTTTGAGGATGTGAAAGTTCATGCACTTTGAAGTTAGTTTCTAAGAACTGTATCATACGCCCTGAGGTCATCCACTGGTCACCTACTTACTCAGTCCATCTCTTCCGCATTGAAAATGACTCGGGTCAGCACGGAGTCTGTGCCGACAGAACTGCCCGGATGCAGGCTTTGTGCTTCTCTACCAAGCAAAGGCCTGTGCTGCTTGCTCCTCTGACGAAGCTCTGTGCAGAGGGCATTCTTTGCACAGGACAAGATTTTTTTCATTGAGGCCTGCAGTGACGGCAGAGAGCCACCACTGCCAGACTGGTGAGACTGTGGCCACTGCAGATAGGGTGACTGCAACATTCTTTAGAGTGCCATGATCTGGCAACATAGAAGCCTGTCTGCTCTTCTTAGAGGACTTATCCCCTTTCCTTGTTGGGATCAAGGGGATGGAAGAAAACCTCTCTTTGACACTGCATCTGGCCACCTCCCAATTGAGGAGAGTAGCTCTGGTTTAGCAGTGGAAAGGGTCTGAAGAGTTGCACAATGGTCTTTAACCTGAGTCATCACATTTGACCTTATTCTGAAAGAGATTTTCCTCATTGTACGTCACATCCATAAAGTCTTTCCTTGACATCCAATTGGCCTGCAGTCAGGGGAGTCTGTGAGCACCAATACCCACTCCAAACATTCGTGATGCTGTCTTGAAAACAAAGTTTGACCAAACTATGTTTTTTCCATACTCCATACCCTTGTCCACCAGTGTTTCCTAATCACGCTGTTACTGGGGGATGCCGCTCTGCCACTTTGCCCCTGGGCTGTGTGTGTGGGTAGCCCATGAAGGCGGAAGATATGTCAAAAAGGGAGAGATGGGCTAATTCTGGTGCAGATGGAAGGCTATGAAGCGGTGTAAAGTGAACCATCTTGGAGAACCTGTCTACCACAACCAGATGGTTGTGCAGCCATTAGAGAGAGGGAAGGTCTGTGACAAAGTCAGTAGCCAGATGGGTCCAGGATTCATCAGAAGCTGGCAATAGGTTTAACGACTCCCAAGGGCAAGCATTGGGACTCTTAGGACTTGCACAATTGCGGCAGCACTCTACGTAGCGCCGTATATCATGCTTCACTTGAGGCTACAGTAATGGCGGAGGATTAACTGCAGGATCCTAATGACTCCAGGGTGTCCAGTCAGGTGAGAATCATGGGCCCATTTAAGCACTTTTTCTGACAAGTGTTTTGGGGACTACTGTCTTCCCCAGGGGAACATTTACAGCTGCTGGGCTGATGTGCGAGGAGGTGCCGAGGAGTCTTCAATCTCAAAAGACCATGAAAAATTATTGGCTCGTTGGTTTCTCTCTGCTGAACGGTACCACCCTTCAAAGTTGAAGCAATTGATGACTAAAGACCATCTAGCCTGTCATGGGTTCAAGCGCTGGCTTGTGGTAAGTATTCTAGATCTTATGGTCGATGTAGATCATAATTGGATGTTTATCATCCTCCAATAGATGGTGCCACTTCCAGCACTAATTTCTCAGCCAAGAGTTAGTGTTTCCTCATAGGGGAGCTATTCCATCCCCTTTATCATTTTGGCCGCCCTTCTCTGTACCTTCTCCATTGCAACTATATCTTTTTGGAGATGCGGCAACCAGAATTGTACACAGTATTCAAGGTGCGGTCTCACCATGGAGCAATACAGAGGCATTATGACAATTTCCATTTTATTCACCATTCCCTTTCTAATAATTCCCAACATTCTGTTTGCTTTTTTGACTGCATCAGCACACTGAACCGACGATTTCAATGTCTTATCCATTATGACACCTAGATCTCTTTCTTGGGTGGTAGCTCCTAATATGGAACCTAACATTGTGTAACTATAGCATGGGTTATTTTTCCCTATATGCAGCAACACCTTGCACTTATCCATATTAAATTTCATCTGCCATTTTGATGCCCAATTTTCCAGTCATACAAGGTCTTCCTGCAATTTATCACAATCTGCTTGTGATTTAACTACTCTGAATAATTTTGTATCATCTGCAAATTTGATTACCTCACTCGTCATATTCCTTTCCAGGTCATTTATAAATATATTGAAAAGTACGGGTCCCAAAACAGATCCCTGAGGCACTCCACTGCCCACTCCCCTCCACTGAGAAAATTGTCAATTTAATCCTATTCTCTGTTGCCTGTCTTTTAGCCAGTTTGTAATCCACGAAAGGACACCGCCACCTATCCTATGACTTTTTACTTTTCCTAGAGGCCTCTCATGAGGAACTTTGTCAAATGCCTTCTGAAAATCCAAAAACACTACATCTACCGGTCCACCTTTATCCACATGTTTATTAACTCCTTCAAAAAAAGTGAAGCAGATTTGTGAGGCAGGACATGCCTTGGGTAAAGCCATGCTGACTTTGTTCCATTAAGCCATGTCTTTTTATGTGTTCTGTGATTTTGATATTTAGAACACTTTCCACTATTTTTCCTGGCACTGAAGTAAGGCTAACTGGTCTGTAGTTTCCCAAATCACTCCTGGAGCCCTTTTTAAATATTGGGGTTACATTAGCCACCCTCCAGTCTTCAGGTACAATGGATGATTTTAATGATAGTTTACAAATTTTTACTAATAGGTCTGAAATTTCATTCATAGTTTTTGTTGGCTGAAGAACCTTTTGCGTTTTGGTAGGTTGCTGATAGAACCATCTACGGTTCACCCCATTTTTGTATTTTCTGCTTGCATGCCCAATGGCTTAACACCTGGGTCTTTGTATTTTGGCTCAAAAAAATCTACTTTGCCCATTCTCCGGACCTGCAATATGTAATGCTTAAAGCTGTAGCAGATTTTTCTACCACCATCAAATAGTAGGTCAGTTTCTTCTGAAACTCTTTGGTTCCGGGTACCCTCTTATTTATGCATAATTGATTAGTATACTTACTAATACTCAACTAATCATTGACTGCAAATGGAGTAATGATAGCTTTATGACCCTTGAGTCTAGCTGATTTATGTACCCCGTACTCTCTTTGCTTAATCTTGAGAGAAATGGGGTGCCTTTGGCCAGAACCAATCTTAAAATGGGCATCTGTTGTCTTAATATCCAATCTAGATTCTCTAGTGATATTCCTCTCTGCAACATTCAGGGAGTTTGTATATCTACAAACACCTTGCCATTATTTTCAGGTGATTTTTTTTTTAGCAATTTATGTAAGATTTATTTATTTAAATGCCTTTATATACCGATATTCGTTTGTACATCATATCAGTTTACATGGAACAATTGGAAGTAGTACAAGGAACATGATGAAAAGGAACAAAAACATATCAGGTTAAAAGAAACACATAACTTATGCTGCAAAGGGAGTTTTGGGTCAGTTGGATGGTTCTCCTTCCTTGGGATCCTCTCTGGGCCGAGGAAGAGAGGACGAAATTGAAGCTGTAGCTCCTAGATAGGTGGATGGCAGGAGATATAACCTCTTGGGAAACTTCTCTGTAGCCAGCTTTTTTTTTTGGAGGGAGGAATCTGCTTGGCTCTCTCCCTTGAGGGTTTCTTCACTGAATGTCGATTTCAAAAGCCTTGATTTCCCACTCTCAGGGTGTCAGTAAGCACCTAAGGCTTCCCTGTTTCAAAACAGTTAAATGCTTGGGCTTAACTCAATGTGAATCTCCTACTCGAGGTCTCAAAGAAAACAAGGCTATATCTTAGACTACTATTTGAGGTGGGGGGGGGGGGGGGGTCTTCAATTCCTGCTGTAGTGATTGAAAGATGTTATTGGTGTTACTAGATATATGCAATGTTATTCCAAAAAAAAAAAGACCTATTACAATGCCCTCTTCTGTACTGGGTCCTGTCTGTGCGTGGATGTAGGATTGCAGTTCAGTGAAGAATCTGGCCCAGGTGAAGTTGCCTGGGACCGCATTGGGTCTGATGGCACTCCCCGAGGGCCCCCACTGTGAAGGGGCCAAGTTGGGAATAGAGAGGTCCCGGGGTAGTCTTGCTGGTGGATCCAGAGTCCTCTACAGGCTGAAGGGGACCTTGTCTTGGCTCCCCCCCGAGCTTCTTCGCATAGCAGGCACGGGGCAGAGGTCACCTCGGGCTGCGCCGCTCTTAGGGGACATGCCGGGCAGAGGACTGGACCTTTAGCTGTCTTGGACGGCGGTGCCATGATTTGCACGTGTATCCCGTATAGGTGCGCGTGCCGGGAAGCCTGGTTATACTTCCAAGCACACGAGCCTAGTTGTGCGCCCGGCTGGCCGCTGTGCGCACGGCTCAATTGTGCAGATGATGCGGCGACCGGGGGGGGGGAAGGCACCAGTGACCACGTGTAAGATGGCAGCGCCCCAGGGGTGTCTCCACATGGGAGGACCCTCTTGGTGGATCGGGGTCTAGCCCAGACGGGGCTGCTCAACCCGAATGTACAGACGCCAGAAGGACGATCTGTGTGACTGTCCGAGCTTCGGAGACTTAGAGAAAGTTTTCTACCTTACCTTGTCTCGGCGCTTCCCAGTCCTCTGCTGGGTGGTCTCCGGCTGTGGGGGGAGAGGGAATTACCTTCACTACCGTGCTCGGCTCTGCACCCGCTGCCTCTCAGCCGCTCCCTTTCCCGGGGGCTAAGTCCACACCGGAACAGAGGCTTACTTCTGAGGGATCTCGGAAATCACCTCAGGAAATCTCGACTGGGGGAGGGACGCTTAGGTATCACCGCAGGAGAACGGGGCTCGTTTTGGAAGTTTTTCTTCGTTTCTTCTTTATTCTAACGCTGTGCAAGCGTGTGTGAAGTCCCGAACCGCTATGGAGATGGGAAAAAATGGAGAGCAAAGCCTCGTGCACAGGTGTATGTAGTGCTGACATCAGATTGAAATCTGACTCAGTCTCCAACTGCTATGAGGAGCACACTATACCCACTGGTCCCGAGTCCATCTGCTACACGCTAGGAAAAAAGCATTTAAAAAAAAAAAGAATCTTTGTTCTCTCACTAACATTTTTTGTAAAGTTTCTCATAGTATTAAACATAACTTCTAATTTCACAAAACTTCTTGTAAACTTAGAATCCAGCACCTTAACTACAGCTACCGTCACCTCTTCCAACAAAACTTCACTTACTTTTGGCTGGGCAGTAGCAGCGCAATAGTATCCACCATCTTGGATTCTGTAGACCTCATTTTCTTTTTTTTGTTGCTTTGTGGTCATATCTCAAATATCAAAAGATAATAGGGTGAGTATGCAAATTTGACAGTGCCTTAACATTCCATTAAAGCAAACAGCACAAAATACAATCACGAAGACATGTGGTGAAGCAACCCTCAGAAGACCCTCTCCCAATTGGCTGTTTTAAAAATGCACTAATGTAGGGTTTAAATTGGTCCCTGGAAGATATCTTAATAGGAATCATCTCTCCCTTCCAGATACAGCCCAAATTCCCAGTGAACTCCCTTTTTTTTGGGTTGACGTGCCTCATTAAGAATATCCTGTCTTTGTTCCTGCCAAAAGCAGCTAGTACTCAGAAAAGGTGACCAAGGTGAAGTTCCTTCTGCATTAATTTAACTTTGGGCAAGAAGGAAATGCTGCTAGCCTCTCTTATGATGCCATGAAGATTAAACTTTTTCCCCTCCTCCCATTGCCTTTTAGCTAAGAACTAGGCGTAGGATCTGAACTAGAAGTTAAGGATAGTCCCCCCTCTTGTTTTGGCTGAGACTAAGAACCTGCATGTTAAGAGGGGCTACCAGTGTCTCCTGACCACACTAGAGATACGATGTTATAATCACTCAAAGCAGGCGCATTAAATCTGTTCTGAAAAAAACCACCAAAAAGTTGTCTTAGCCACTCAATGGCATCAAACTCACTAACCCCTCCTATGAGATTTAATAGTTAACACAGATTTAAGGCCCATTAGAAATTGGGGGAAAAAATGTTTCAAATTTTGAGGGGGGTTAACATTATGTTGTGAAAGGTAGATATCAATTTGTAACTAGATAAAAACCCATTGACTAGTTTGGTATGTGTTTGCATATACATGGCATCAAAAATATAAATATGATTTAGCTTTTAATATAAAATGTTAAACATTTCCCTTTTCAAGATTTCTTAAAAAGAATTAAGATTATGTTTGTGAAATGCATCACATGAAGCTAAGAACAACAATAATCCTGAGAAATGAGGTCTCTAAGTTCTAGGCCGTGCACCTATGACTGTAGATCAAGCAAAGCTTCAGAAACCAATGTTGTAGTCCACAACTCAATGAATGCAATAGCATGTTGCTTAGACCTTGCATAATTGATTCAGGTCCAAGTATTATTTCTGCTGGGTTTTGTTTTTTTGTTTTTTTATAGAGGTCATGTATGACTTAAGGGCATATGTACAAAAACATTTAACATATGCATTATTTATTACTATGTATAAAGGCCCAACACACAAGAAAATGCAGTTTAGAACATATGCAAGTGCTTTTAACATGCCCTTATATTCTCAGCAGGTACACAGTGTGCTAATGTCTTTATCCCTCATTAGCACGCTAGGTGCTAAGATTCCCTGAGCAGAAACTATTTAATATGCACTTTTAGCTTTTATTAGGAGGGCTGTAGTAAAATGCTATAATGCAGTGTTAGCAATTTAGTACTGCATGGTAAAGCTGTCAACATGCACCCCCTGAATCCTTTTTAAAGAGACGATGCCTTCCATTCCATGCCCCGCCCCACCCACCATGCTCTGGTCTCCTATATAAGCCCCTTTCGCCGACAACACAATCAACTGCGCAGCCCTTGCCTCGTTAACTTCATATTTTCGTATTTTCCAGGAACATTATAATAGTTCTATCAAGTAATCTCTTAATCATATTCAATTTATTTTTGTTATGTTACACAATGTTCTAAAGTTATCTGTATGTATTATGTTGTTCTCATGTTAACCAGAGTGAAGGCAGAATGCTATACTTCGGTATATAAAAGATCCAAAAATAAAATAAAAATAAATTCACTCCCAGACTTCCCAAAAGAGACCACTCAAGGTCTGATGCAAAGCTGGCAGAGCACGGTACCTCACCTTCTGCTGGCTTGGCATGCACTGCTGATCTGAGGTAAAGATTGTGTTTGTGGGATGGAGGGGCAGATGGAACAAAAAAAGGGAAAGAAATCCCCAGTTAACCAAGCTGTTGCATGGTTTGGTTTGCACAGGGGAACTTTAAGGGGCTTAATTATTAATAATTATGCTCTGAGCACACAAATGCTGTTTAGTGCACTTTTCATAGGACATTTTTACTGCATTCTTAATACAGGATAGAAGGGTTTGTACATACTTTCTACAGTCTTGCCTGCATCTCAACATTTTGGCTGAGAGACAACTCCGCCAGGCTGGGTAAAAGCAAATAACTATCCGTGAGCTGGTCGAACCAGTTTTAAAATGTGCCTGTAAGGCGTTTTTACGTGCACGGGCCTTTGAAAATCTGGGTTTAAATGTTCTTGCTATCTTGTAGAAATGTATACAGTTGCATGGCCTGAGACTAATAACCACGAGTAGACAAATGGAGAAATTACTTACCTGATAATTTCGTTTTCCTTAGCGTAGACAGATGGACTCAGGACCATGGGTATAGTGTACTCCTGTTAGCAGGTGGGAGACAGATTTCAAAGCCGACCTCAGTCTACATATACCCGTGCAGAAAGCTTAGCTCTTCAGTATTCTCCTCAAAATGCAATTGTGGATATATGTGTGCTCTAAATAACTTGATTAAGTAGGACTGGCTCAACTGATTTCCAAGTTGGAGACCGCCAGTGCACGCAACTGAATAACGCCTACACCCAGCAATTGTGGGTGTCTTGAACTAGGGTTAATACCTGGCTTACCTGTGTTTGTCTTGTTCTCGGTGTTTGTCACCAGAGTTTCCCAGATTCCAGGGTAGCCGTGGGCGGGATGCCGAGTCCATCTGTCTACACTAAGGAAAACGAAATTATCAGGTAAGTAATTTCTCCATTTCGTAGCGTGTAGCCAGATGCACTCAGGACCAATGGGATGTACAAAAGCTACTCCTGAACAGGGCGGGAGACTGCCCATAGCCCACTTAGTACTGCCCTTGCAAAGGTTGTGTCCTCCCGGGCCTGGACATCCAGGTGGTAGAACCTGGAGAAGGTGTGTATGGAGGACCACATCGCCGTCCGACAGATCTCGGCAAGTGACAGCATCTTTGTTTCCACCCAGGACACTGCCTGGGCCCTTGTAGAATGGGCTCGTAGAGGTGGAGGCTTCCCTGCCTCGATGTAGGCCGCCTTGATTACTTCTTTGATCCAGCGGCCTATAGTTGCCCACGAGGCCGCTTCCCCCTGTTTCTTTCCACTGTGGAGAACGAAGAGGTGGTCAGTCTTTCGCACAGATTCCGATCTTTCCAGGTATCGGACTAGGAGTCTGCCGACGTTTAGATGGCGAAGACGTCGTGAGTCTTCCGAGTCCTTATATTTGTCTGGAGATGGCAGCACAATGGTTTGGTTTAGATGAAACTGAGAAACCACTTTTGGTAGAAAGGAGAGGACAGTGCGTAGCTGTATGGTTCCCGATGTGAACCTGAGGAACGGTTCCCGACAGAATAGAGCTTGAAGCTCGGAGATGAGACGGGCTGGACATATTGCCACTAGGAATGCAGTCTTCAAGGTCAGGAGCCGTAGTGACAGACCGCGTGTTGGTCTGAAGGAAGTTCCCGCTAGGAAGTCTAGTACTAGATTGAGATTCCATAGGGGCACCGGCCATTTTAAGGGTGGTCGGATTTGTTTGACCCCTCTCATCAGGAAGTGGGAAACATCTGGATGGGTTGATAGGCTGATGCCGTCCACTTTGGCTCTGAAGCAAGCCAGTGTGGACACCTGAACCTTGAGGGAGTTGAGGGACAACCCCTTCAAGCCATCCTGCAGAAATTCCAGGATCATGGGAATTTTGACTGTCCGCGGAAGGATCTCATGGTCCTCACACCAGGCTTCGAATACTCTCCATATTCGTATGTAAGCTAGTGATGTGGAGAACTTGCGTGCTCAAAGCAAGGTGTCAATCACTGCCTTAGAGTATCTGCTTTTCTTCAGGAGAGTCCTCTCAATGACAAGACCGGAAGAGAGAAGAGAGTCGGGTCTTCATGGAGGATCGGTCCTTGCCGGAGAAGGTCCCTGTGTGGAGGGTAAGCACAGAGGGTTCCCCGCAAGAAGTCTTCGCATGTCTGTATACCATGGCCTTCTTGGCCAGTCCGGGGCCACTAGAAGTACTAGACCCTTGTGGTGTTTTATCTTGTGGATAATCCTGCCCAGTAGTGGCCATGGGGGAAAAGCGTACAGCAGGTCTTCCTGTGGTCAGGTTTAGACGAGGGTGTCGATTCCCCAGGATTGCGATTCTCGTCTGCGGCTGAATTACTTGGGAACTTGGGCATTGAATCGGGTTGCCAAGAGATCCATGGCTGGGGTTCCCCAGCAGTTTACTGTCAACTGGAAGGCTGTAGACGACAGCGTCCATTTCCCCTGGGTCTAGACTCTCTCTGCTGAGGTAGTCCGCAGAGACGTTGTCTTTTCCTGCGATGTGGGCGGCTGAGATCCCTTGCAGGTTTGTTTCCGCCCACGCCATGAGGGGGTCTATTTCCAGGGACAGCTGTTAGCTTCTGGTTCCTCCCTGGCAGTTGATGTAGGCAACTGTTGTGGCGTTGTCCAACATGACTGACTGACTCATCCCAGAGTCTGTGGCCGAATCGTAGGCAGGCTAGTCTGACTGCTCGGGATTCCAGTCTATGTTCCACCCCGCCTCTTCCTTGTCCCATTGTCCCTGGGCTGTCAGTTCCTGGCAGTGGGCTCCCCACCCTCGCAGGCTCGCATCCATGGTGAGCAGGATCCAGTTCGGTGGGGATAGTTTTACTCCCTTGCTCAGATGGTCTTCCTATAGCCACCATAGGAGCTGGGTCCGAACCTCTTCTGGTAGCTGGAGGTGAATGGAGTAGTTCTGGGATGTTGGGTTCCTTTGTGACAGTAGGGAATGCTGTAGTGGGCGCATGTGGGCCCTTGCCCATGGAACGACCTCTAGGGTTGATGTCATGAGACAGAGGACTTGGAGGTAGTGCCATACCTTGGGGCGAGCATAGTTCAACAATTTTCCCAGCTGACCCATCAGTTTCTTTCTCCTTGGAGGGGGAAGGACAACCTTGTCTTGCTTGGTGTTGAACCGGATTCACAGGTACTCTAGTGACTGGGAGGTTTGCAGGCAGTTCTTGGCTGTATTGACGACCTACCTGAGATTCTGCAGCAAATTCTTGACTCTGGTCGTCGCCTGGTGACTTTCCTCTGGAGATTTTGCCGTGATCAGCCAATCGTCCAGTTAAGGAAGTATGAGGATTCCTTCTTTCCTCAGTGTTGCCGCCACTACCACCATGATTTTGATGAAGGTCCGAGGGGCGGTAGCTAGTTCGAAGGGTAGCGCCCGGAACTGGTAATAATGATCCAGTATCGCAAAGCATAGAAAGCGCTGATGGTCGTGATGTGGAGATAGGCTTCGGATAGATTCAGTGAAGTCAGGAATTCTCCCGGCTGTACTGCCCTTATGACTGAGCGTAGGGTTTCCATGCGGAAGTGTCGTACTGTCTTGAGGTCCAGGATGGGCCAGAACGTTCCTTCCTTCTTGGGAACGATAAAATAGATGGAATAGTGACCAGTATTTTATTGGTGCATGGGCACCGGGGTTATCACCTTTAGGCTGAGTAGCTTTGTCAGTCCTCTTGGAGAGGGAGTGGCACAGTGATCTCACAAATTTGTCTGGAGGGATGCTGTGGAAGTCCAGATAGTAACCCTCTTGAATGATGGTTAGGACCTACTTGTCAGACGTTATCTCAACCCATCTTTGGTAGAAAAGGGTATGTCTGCCCCCTACAGCTTCTTCCTCTGGATGGGTCTATTGATTCTCATTGTGGGGTGCGGCCGGAGTCTGTACCTGAGCCTGCTCCCCCTCTTGTGTCTGTTCTGAAAGGACTGGGCCCTGCCTGCAGGGTGAGGTGCTTGGTAGTATTTATTCTTGTACGGTCTAAAGCGCTGAGCTCCTCTGTCCTTGATTCTTTGGGGGGGGGGGGGGGGGGGGGGGAGGAGCACTGGTTTCTTTTGTTCCTGTCCGGTAGACAAGGTACTGGAGATTTGCCCCATTTGTTGGTTAACTTCTCCAATTCGCTTCCGAACAAGAGGGATCATTTAAAGGACATTCTCGTGAGGTTCGCTTTGGAGGTTGCGTCAGCTGACCAATTTCAGAGCCATAGTTGTCTTCTGGCTGCCACTATGGAGGAGATGCCCCTGGCTGAGGTGCACACCAGGTCTGAGGTCGCATCCATGAGGAAGGATATAGCAAATGTTGCTTACCTGATGTAACAGGTGTTCTCACAGGACAGCAGGATGTTAGTCCTCACAAATGGGTGACATCGAGGATGGAGCCCTGTACGGAAAACTTTTCTGTCAAAGTTTCAACAAGCTTTGACTGACACTGGCACACTGGGTGCACTGAGCATGCCCAGCCTGCAATTATCCCTGTGAGCCACAGGTGTCTCCCTCAGTCTCGTCTTATAGCTAAAAAGCGCAAGCGAAACTAAAATAAAAGTATACAGACCCAACTCCGCGGGGTGGCGGGCGGGTTTCGTGAGGACTAACATCCTGCTGTCCTGTGAGAACACCTGTTACATCAGGTAAGCAACATTTGCTTTCTCACAGGACAAGCAGGATGGTAGTCCTCACAAATGGGTGAGTACCGAGCTGAGGATGCCCGGGAATGCACCAGATACACCGCAGATGCGCAAAGGCGTAACGACTGAGGTGGAAATGGGAACGGAGGGCATCCGCAACACCATAATGGGTTCGTGGAAGGATGTTGGGTAGTGAATTGAAAAAAGTAAGAGTAGGCGGACTGGCCAAACATGGAGCATGCCGGCTAGTCAAATGTAAGCAATAATAGGCTGCGAAGGTATGGAGAGGACTCCAGGCTGCAACCTGATAAAAAAGTACAAGCAGCAGTAACCAAAGGGAAGCTGTTAAGGCTAAGACGGACACAACAGTATGTGGATACCCACAGTGTTGTAGTGAAATGTCTGCTTGTTGGTAGGAAAGGAAATATAGACCACTTAATCAGAAGGATTAGGTCTGTGTGGCCACTGGAAGTAGCAGCTTGACCCTTGCATGAAGGAAAGAGTCAAGTGGAATTCACATGGAATGCAGTGCAATGTAGATAGAATGTAAGCGCAGCATTACTGTCCAGGAATGTGGAAAACCCAGTCTCTCCCTAGGGCGAGAGAGAGAGGTTAGGAAAAATTAATAGAGTATTTCCTGAGGAAAGGAGATACAACATCTACCTGAAAAGGATAGAAAGTTGAATGCGTAGAACTACTCAGTGGCAGAGGAACGGAGTCAGGTGAGTATGGAAAGAGTGCATAACTCATGGACCCTGCTGGCAGGAATGACATTAAGAGGGAAAGAAGTTCCCTTGCCAAACTGTGGAAGAGAGGAATGGAAAGGCTCAAACGTAGAATGTATGAGACTTATAAGGAGAATATATATGTTCATTCCGTGATTAGAGAAATAGAGGCGGCTTGATCAGTGGATAATCCATGGTAAGCCGACTCAGAGAGGATTACCGAAAACGGGAACCCAACTCCCAAAACGATACACCTCCTAAGAGAAAGGTGTATCTATGTGGAGGATGTCTGGAGAACAGAATCCGAGGGAGTAAGAAAAAATGGTGGAAAAGTAAAAGGGGTAAAACCTCTTTTTTTTTTAGCGTCAGGAGGTAAAGCCTGCCATATTAAATGGCAAGATTTATGTTTAGAAGGTTTTGTGACGCTACCAGAACCTAAGAACATCAGTAAGTCTATGATTTGGGACTGACTGGTGAGGGAATAAAAGGTTACTGATATGATGGATTGAGAAGTATGGGAAGCATACTGATCTCAGTCAGGGAGTGGGGAAAAGAATACTGAACCCCATCCCAGTTCAACATTAGAAGAATGCTGGCTACGAGAGGCAGCAGAAGAGATATATTGAAGAGGCCTTTGATGGAAGAAAAGGCATCTAAGGGAACGCATAGGAAACATGTGTAGGGAGCAGAACCTGTGCATCGTATGGAATGATGCAGACGCAGAGGAAAGTTTAGTTAAACTCAGCGTTAAAAGATTTGCCCTGTACACATGTAATTGAGACCATTCGAGAGGATAGAACCTACGTGGAGAAGGTCAGATAGAGCGTTCATTAAATCTCTTAGATATGTGGCCCAAGGACGCATGAAGTGAACAAGGGCCAAGGGTAGAGCTGCGCAGTTGTCTAGCAGAGCAGCTAAGAGGTTGTGCGTGCTTATGAGTTGGAAAGCACATTGTCCCTATGCTGTCTGTCTGTATGCACAAAGAATTGTTGCAAAAGCAGTATTGGAAGGCATAAGGGCATAACTCATGGGTGCAACGTCCAGGAAGTTTATGAGAAACTATGCTGGAGTGCAATAGATGCATAATGGGTTGACAGCTTTCAGGAGAAACTTTATAACCCTAAGGAATTGCGAGCATGAGTCGAAGGAGACTAGGTCCTAGTTCGAACTGGGATAAGAATCAGGGACGAAAGCAATGAAACCACTTAGGTCCATTGAGTATAGAATGTCACTGAATATAACCCATAGCAGTTTTGAATTATGAGAAAAATGCATAGTGGGAAGAAACCCCATAGCCCAACCATGAAAAGTTGAAAGGTTGAGGTTATGGAAAATATGCGCAGGGACATATAACAATGTATCAGAATGTCTGTGCGCATGCTGGACAAGAGGGTCTTAAGACTGTGGTGTCCAGAAGTGTTACAGAAGGGATTTATGGCAGTGACAGTAATCCCAGTTAGTAAATGTATAGTGAGACCTGAAAAAAGTGAGAGCTCCTTGCATGTACTGAAAGTGGTTAGCAGTAGTCTATGCAAGGAAAGTGAATGATGTTACACTCCGCAGAGAAAACAGCATTCACCAACAGTGATGCAAGAGACAGTTCACTTACCGAAGCTGGTGCCGGCGGCAGAGCTTGGGGTTGTAATGTTGACTCACCATAAAGCACATAGAAACATTAAAATAATGTACTTACTGCAGTATGGAGTGATGGTAACCAAAGATACCATTGTACCTGTGACGTCTAAAGAAAGTTGGATTTTCTTAGGTCCAGGATGTGCGGAGAGTAACTATTTTCTGTTAAAAGTAAGAATAGTGCAATTAAAACTCCCCAACCCCCCTCCCTTCTCCCCTCTGCACTTCGTAGCGCCTGGGGGAGTGTACCGGGACTTTGGTACAAGGTGGGGTGGCCGCTCTGATATCTGACCAGATGGGAGACCAGGAGGTGTCCCAATGGAGGATATCATGTAGGCTCCTGCAGGTGTGTGAGCGGTAAGTGGTACCCGCATTTCTGTATGCTGTACAAGGAGACACTGAGACCTGTGGCCAGGCCTCAAGGTGGACTTGTACATGGGGCAATGGTTGCTGAATCTCATGTTTAGCAGATCAGCCAATGCAGCTGGACCTTGGTTGGGAGGGAACCAAGAGTCAGAGCATTGGTCGGCACAGGGACTTGTTACTGACAAGAGAAGAAGCCCTGCTGCAATCCCAAGAAGATAGAGGGGTTCTCCTGATATTGTGGCTAACATAGCTAACATAGTGATATGTGACACTAATACAGTTCTAAAAGGCACATGACCCAGAACTTTTCGAACCACGGTCCGAATGGGAGAACACAACTCTATGGGAATGCCGCCGAAGCGGGTACTTACCATCCGACGTGGATCGCCGCAAGACGAGCCGGTGAAGATTGTTGACCCCGACGGTCTCCGGAGTCCTCGAGGGTAAGGCCGGGGACGTAAACGTCCATCTCACTCTGAAACCCGGTATGGTGGCACAGGTACAGAGGAGACAGGCCAGGCGTGAGTGGCGTTTAGACTGCTAAGTGTAACAGATGGCCATAGTCCCACACCACTTGACGGTGGGGCACGCCAGGAACAGAGGAGCCCTAACGGAACTCATGTTCCCTTCCCTCGTCACAGCGGCTCGATGTGTCGTGACGCCAATGCAGAAGCTGTCGGACCTGGATCCGGAAGTTCTGGATCACCAAGGACTGCCAAAACTGTAGGAACAGTGCTGATGGCAGTGGTGATGTCGCTCTGCCCGAGCGTTGTCCAGCCTGGAGAAGGATGGCACCGATGTGCTGGATGGCGTCAGCGGCGGACGATCACGATGTCGGCGATGATGGGTGCCACGGTGCTCGGCCCGGTCTTTCCCCAGCGCCGAGATGGAAGCCCTCGTCGTCCTGGAAGGCGATCGATGACGAACTGTCAGCACGCCTGCTCTGCTCCTGACACAATGGAGTGTCTTAAGCTAATACGGGGCTTAAAAAAGAACCCAAAGCGTGGAGCAATGTGAGGAGGCGAGGGTATTATGTGGCGGTGCTATGTCGGTATTGACGATATTGAAGGCAACCTAAGGGGCTTCGAGGATATCATCAAAATGGGTATGAAAAATTGTCAATGACTGGCCAGGAGAATGATGACAGTGACGGGCACTGACAGCAGTGGCATAGGTATCTTTGAAACGATGTGGAATCGAATAATCGAAAAACATTGCCGTTATTGAAAAAGATACCGGCATCGACTGAGTCGAAGTCGAATCAATAGGGCGTCAAGGACACCGAAGGAAAACGGAGGTGTCGAGGGCATCGATGCATGGAGGCGGGCATTTATGCCATTTGTGGCATGGCCACGGGCATCAACTATAGGGCCACAGACGTTGACGGTATCGATTTGGACAGACTCAGATTTCCAAGTGTACATGGCATCGGTGCCCCAGACACGTGTGTCGGTGGCATCGATATGGACACGTATGGAATCGATGGCATGGATCTCCCAGTCGATGAATTCCATCCCGGCATCAACGCCAGTCCTGGAATCGGCATGGGCATCGATGCCAGCCATAAGGCTGGCATTGGCATCAACGCCCATCCACGGAATCGAGCCGGCATGGATACCCACCGATGGGACCCACCTGGGCATCGAATTTCACCGATGGGAGCAGCCTGGCATCAACTGCCCTCGATGGATGCATTCTAACATAGATGCCCATGGATGAAACACCTGGGCATCGGTGTCCATCGATGCAAAAGGACCCGGCACCGATGCCATCGACGGACGGCCATCCGGCACCAATGCCATCGACGGACAAGCCATCCGGCACCGATGTCCATCGATGGGGACCATCCGGCACCGATGTCCACCGATGGGGACCATCCGGCATCGATGCCCACCGACGAATCGATGTGGCACCGATGCCCACCGATGGAAAAGGGCTGGACATCGGTGGGGAGGATGGGGCATCGATGGCATCCCCAAAAGGGGGGGGTGGCATCGATGAAGTGACCCTGGGATCATTAAAAAGTGTCTCGGGCAGCGGTGGCGGCGACCCGAGTATGCATGGCAGTGACTAACAGCGTGTGCGTCAATGGCATGCATCCGGGTAGGGACGGCACCGAGGAAGCCCAAGGAAAAAAACAGTGCGTAGGAGGAAAAAGCCTGGTAGCACTGAAAAGCAAAAAACATGGATAAAGGCATCAGGGCACCGTAGGGGGAGGGGCGCTGATGACATATAAAAGCCCAGGGCGGTTTAGGAGGGTCCCGGTGTAGCGATAGGGTATCGACTGCGTGAGGGTACCAGGGAACGAAGGACTTGAAGCTACAGAAGTCCTAAAGTTAAGGAAAAAATCCCTACCCCACTAGCATAAGCAAGCAGAGTGTCACAGAGATACTCGCAAGCTGTTTAAAGCTAACTGAAAAATGGGGGAAGGGAAGGCTTCAGTCAGTTAACAGCCTTAAGATAGTGACAGGAACCGACCGAAAAATAAGAATTAGTACTCACCGAGCGTCGTAAAAACGTACGCGGAGGGAGACCTGTGCAGGGAAAAGTGTTTTTTGAAGTGAAAAGTTAAGTGTTTCCATGAGGTAATTAGTTAAAAAATCCTCACAGAGCTCCAACCGCTATGCTGACTGCAGAGCGGAAAAAAGAAGACTGAGGGAGACACCTGTGGCTCACAGGGATAATTGCAGGCTGGGCATGCTCAGTGCACCCAGTGTGCCAGTGTCAGTCAAAGCTTGTTGAAACTTTGACAGAAAAGTTTTCCGTACAGGGCTCCATCCTCGATGTCACCCATTTGTGAGGACTACCATCCTGCTTGTCCTGTGAGAACGCTGGTTCCAATGTTTCAGCGGACATGGTTGCATCTCTGGAGAGGAGCAAGCAGGCACGTGTCACTATGGCGCAGCAGGAAGCGATCTGCAGGGTCATAGCTGCTACATCAAAGGACTGTTTAAGGATGGATTCCTGAAGTCTGTCCTGGGCATCCTTGAGTGCCGCTCCTCCGACTGGGATGGTCATGCGCTTTGAGATTGCGCAGACCATGGCATCCACTTTTGGGAACCGTAAGAGTTCCTTGGCCGTGGGTTCCAGGGGATATAGGGCTTCTAAGGCCCATCTTCCTTTGAAGCTGGCCTCCGGGGCATTCCATTCCTAATCAATCAGTTGTTGTTCAGCCTGCAACATTGGGAAATAGCATGAGGCCTGACAGAGGGACACCAAAATGGGGTTTGTCTTTGGCTTTGCTGTGGTACTCATGCCTGGAATGGCCAGCATCTTCAGGGTCAGGGACACGAGAGCTGGTAACTAGTCTTTGGAGAAGAATCGCAGCATGGTTTGGTATGGTTCCATCCCTTGGGGGGGATTTCCCCTTCCTCCAGGGAGTCAGTCTCGTCTCCCCTGAGGGGAGGCTCTTGCTTAGATGGGGCACGTCTCAAGAGGTCAGAGAGGTGCTTGGAAGGTCTTGTGCTTCTGGTGGGGACTGGGACTGTCGCAGGCGGTACCGATTGTGCCTGGACAAAGGTTTGCAGCCCTTTGAAGAATTCCACCCAGGAAAAGGTCCCTGGGTCCATATTGAATCCAGGTGGGGTTATGGTGGAGGCCTTCGAGGTGCCTCCTGTGTAGGTACCGAATCAGAGATACAGAGGTCCGGGGTACTATCATTAGTGGATCCAGATCCCTCTAATGGCTTTGGGGAGCCTTGCTTAAGTTCCCCCTGAGCCTCTTCGCACTGCTGGCATAGGGCGGAGGCAACTTCAGGTTGCGCAGCTCTCAGATGGCAGGCTGGGCAGAGGGCTTGTCCCTTGGCTTTCTTGGCCGGCGGTGCCATTTGTGCGCAAACTCCTCTGTGTGCGTTGGTACATGCGCCAGGCGGCTTAGTTGTGTGCTCTGGTTGCATCGATGTGCGTGCGGGATGCGCAAGATGTGCGCGCAGGCTATTAATTTGTGCACCTGGCTAAGATGCACGTGCCTATCTGTGCGGGCTGCTATGCGTTCGGCATTGTTGTGCGCGCCGCTGTGAGCACGGCTCAGTTGAACGGGCAATAAGGCGGTCAAGGGGGGGAGGAAATGGCACAGACGACCACGCGGACAAGATGGCGACCCCCCCCAGAGGGTCTCCACGTATGTGGAACCTCGCATCGGATCGGGGTCTAGCCCAGACGGGGCTGCTCAACCCGATTTAACAGATGCCGGAAGGGATGATCTGTGTGGCTATTCCAGCCTCGGAGACAAGAGAAGTTTCTATCTTACCTGGTCTCGGCATTTCCCGGTCTCGTGCCGGGCGGTCTCCGGCTGCGCATGATTCTACACCCACTGCCTCTCAGCCGTCCTGGGGGCTAAAGTCCACACCGGGAGCCGGCTACCGGACCAAGGCTTGCCTCTGAGGGATCTTGGCAATCACCTCAGGAATTCTAGACCCTTAGGCATCACTGCAGGAGAGCAGGGCTCATCTTCTAGAGGTAAGTTTTCTTTCTTTGGTTTAAAAGTTTCTAAAACTATTCTAGCGTGTGTAGTGTCCCTATCTGCTTAGGAGACAGAGAAATACTGAAGAGCTAAGCTTCCTGCATGGGTATATGTAGGCTGACGACAGCTTTGAAATCTCTCTCCCATCTGCTATCAGGAGTACACTATACCCATTGGTCCTGAGTCCATCCGGCTACACGCTAGGAAAGCGTGCTGTTTGACATCCTGTTAGCAATGTACATAGTCATACAGAAGTGTATATAATCTAATAAACCTGTATATATTTGTACATACTGCCAAGCCTTGCATAGTCCCATTTGTTTTCCTGGGGTGAAGGGAGGGAAATCCTATCCACTAATACTTTCTTCCCCAAGTGGAGGTACCAGGGACCAAGAATGCAAGGACTAATGAAATCTGCCCGGGGGGGGGCCTCTTCTGTCAGGTCAGGTCTCGGACCAGGAATACCCCCACAAGGTAAGCTGTCAAGGGGGTATTGCATAGGCTCCTGGATCATTTAACATCTATGTTTTCTCTAATTCATATTTACCCTCCCACACTGAAAAACAGTTACACTACATCATAAACCTGCAACCTTTCTCTATCCAGATGGATGAATCTTTGTTCACTTGATTACTTCTGTCATCAGACTTTGCTTTCCGAATGCAGAACCTTCATAAAACATCCCAATAATTTAGCATCCAGGCTTTGTATATATTTCAAGAATGCTGATAAACTGCAATGGTTAAATTAAAACATTTATTATGTTCAGTGTCACAAAATTTTCTAGACTGAGTCAAATACATAGATGAAATGTACAAGACAAATGAGCAGGCCAACTAAAAATCTTAAAAGTATTTTACTTCATATTGAAAAATGAACAGTTCAACTGTTCCATTTAAATAAAGATTTGCAAGATATACAGTATTTTATGAATACAGTGCTGGTCATTTGAGGCAAATTTTTAAAAAAAATACCTCAATTTTTCCTTCATGCTTTTTCTTTTAGAAAGATACTGTTTACCAAAAAGAAACTTAAGCAGTCCAGGAAAAAATAGCTATTTTTTTCCCATTAAATTTATGAAAACCATAAATTGAAGCAAACCTAAGATTCCCAACGGAATCAAGATTATCTTCCCGCTACCACCATCTTAAAAAAATCACATGCTTTCTGGAACACTAATATCAGCACCTAAATAGTACCATCCATTTTCAACAGTGAGGGCAAGTCTTGCTAACACTTCAGTGCGGTAAATGGAACACAGATCTCTGCAGGGATTAAGTGTCTGGAACAGTTCAATTATAGCAGCACAATACTGGATTTAATATCAATTTATAAATAATTGTTCCCCTAAGCAGTTAAACACAAAAATCCAGGTAATTCATAACAATTCCACAATGAAAATAGCAAATACTGTGATTAGGCATAATGTGGTCTGAAGTGTATGAGTTTCTGGTAACAGAAGCTCAGCACCTTGCTGATAAAAATTTATACAACCTGAATAAAATTTTAAAATTTAAAAATATCAAATTGACATCATTTTTTTTTAACCCTAGGATTTATGCAATGCTATCTGCAAGTAGTTTTACAATGTCATTTTTGGAATATAATTTTGTCCTCTGAAGTAAAACACTTAAAAATTGAAAAAAGTTTAATTTCAGTGATAAGTTTTTGATGTAAAGTATCTAATTGCAAAGCAGTTACACTAATCTGAGCCTTGTTAAAGGTTCCTTTTTCAGATCTGAGAATAATTTAAAAGACTGGAGATAAATGAATATATATAAAGATCTCATCACAGCAAACTGAGGTCCATACATTCCTTTCCTTCCTTCTCAACAGTGGGTCTCAATCATACTATACTAAAGCTAGATGTTTTTTTCCCCAATAAGGAATCTTTTACATGGATTTCCAAAATATGAGAAACTGTAAGAAGGAAGTCAGATGCAAACACCTCCACTGTAGGCAATATCTTAGGAGAAGCAATAGGCTACACCAGTATATCACAGGGTTTTATACAAACAATATTCACTTGCACACGCCTCTTAACCCAGTGCCCAAATTTCTACCAGCATGAAATGCTGAAACTGCCTGCTTAGTGATAAACAAGTTTATCTACTATATGCCAATAGTAGTGGTTTTGAGCTGGGGTGTGCAGCTGCACATTTCTAAAACTATTGCCACCAGATATTTGCATGGCGTAAACCTCGACAGGCACATACATGTAAACCCAGATTTAGTCTGTGCCCACCCACATTCTACTCAGCACCCATACAAATGACAAGCTCATATAGGTGTAGGCTGTTTGGGAGTGCCAAGCCCACAATATGTATAAGAGCTTTGCACAACCAAATCATTTTCTAAAGGCCTATTTATGGGCTCTGTTTAACAGTTCTTGATTTGTTTGTTCATTCTATATTTGGTGGCTGAGAACAGATAGGTAGAAGAATGCTAATCAGGTACATGGTGCCTAGCTGCATCCAGTCCCATAAAAACAAAACAACCACCTTGTAGAATAAAATGTGGTTAGCTACCCTAATATGGTACAGCTCTCCAACTCAGTAATTCAACCAAATTAAATATCTTGATGGATATAGCCATGTATGTGGCTAAAAACCTCAAGTCAAATAATCTGTTAGGATAGTTCAGTGTTTCAGGTAATGTGATGCTCCTGTATACCTAAATATCTGGGTTTTAACCTGACCCATTGGGATTTCTCCCGAGTTGCACCTACAGGGAAAAAAAAAAAAGGTTACTGCTTAGAATAAAGCTAGTTTAGTGGCTGCCCATTTTGGCTATTCAAATCTGAGGTCATCATACACATATCAAAGAAAACTACTATCTTGTGTCAGGTTCTGGTTACTCTTCAGAGATGTACCCTGGCCTCAAGGCTGGGCCCAATTAGATGTCAGCTTTTGGAGGGCACTGCTTTCTGATTGAACCCTGTCACAGGGTTGGAAAACAGATTAAAATAAATAAGATTGAAACTGGTATTGAGCAGAAAGTCTGGATTTTTACTGTTTAAAAATGTAAAAAAAATACATATATCACATAGCATTACTAAGTAGTACTGCACAACACCAGCAGCCATATTTCCACTGGGAAATGTTGCTCAGAGGTCTATCCAGCAGCACTTGTCTCATGTCAAGTCTGTGAATATCTGATTACACAAAAAATAAAACAGCAGGAGGCAATGCTAAGTACAGCACTAAATATAACATTTAATGCCAAGAACACAAATAAATTATAATCCTGGTCTTTATAAAATAGTTCAAAAAATGCTTCAAGCAGGCCATATATTATGTTGTTCTCTCTCAAAGAAGCTAGACAAAAATAAGGAAGCTTTAAAAGATGTAGGGAAGGAAATCCCATAAATTAACTATTTTGTTGCAGTTTCCAATGCAAACGATGAAAACCACTTGGAATCATTTCATCCTTAAAATAAACAAAACCTTTGCTGTAAAAAAGGAGACCTGAGATTAAAAAAAACAAAACAAAAAACAGTGCATATTACTAAAGATTCTCAGGTCAAAAAAATGCCAAGTGGGAAAACTGCCCAAAATCTGAGCTTGTTTATGCAGTTGGTTCCTATAATCAAGGAAAAAATAAAAGCGCCTTTCTTCTAAGATGTGGATTGCATGGTAAATTCTGTCCAAGGAGGATAAAATACAACAGGTGGGTGGGGAGGAGGGAGGAGGAACACATGTTAAGCTTAAACACGAAGTCAGCTTCCAAGGCTTCGGACCGTCTTTTCGAAAAGGGAAAGGAAGAACCCATGCCAGCCTCCAACGTTAAACTACCTGGTTAGTAGATGTTAAACTCTTAGTGGCAACGGCACCAATGTAAAGATGGTGTCAGAAATGGCTACAGGGTTCTCTCTCATTTTATGCCTCTGGGGAAAACCTTTCAAAATAGGTTCCACAGTTTTCACACACACAGCAGGGACATGTGCATATTTTATAATACAAACATAAGCAAAACGTAAAAACGTGTCACCACAGATTGATTTTTTTTTTTTAGAACAATTTTTGCTGTAGATTGTAAGTAATAAATGTAATTTTTTTTTTTTTTTTTTTGCTTTTGAGGAAAACAAGTATTCCTATGCATTTTCACTGCCCAGTGATCTCAAGGTGACAACTCGGGCTTTATCTTACAAACTAATCCTGAGAAAATTAGGAAACTATAATTTAAACAGTAATGTAAGGTAGAAAACGTTAACAAATCCACTATTACAAATGTCAATAATTTTTCTATAGTATGGTCATCTATATACACAATAAAATATATGCAAAAATAAAAAAACATGCACAAATCTTTTGCCTTGTCTGTGTTTCCCTCAAAGTACTTTTTTTTTCTTCATTTTTTATTTTTTCTTTTGTTTTGTGCATCACCCCTTACACACACTGAACACTAACCCTATAAGTCAGCATTAAAGCTGAGGAGACATACTTGTTTATATTTAAGCTTTTACATCCTAAATGATCCTGTTGTAGCATATGACATCAAATGAGCAGCCTTTTTTTTTTGTGCGCGCTTTTTTTTTTTTTTCTTTTCAGTTGTAAGTCTTCATGATCCGTTCCGTGGCGAGCTGGGAAAAAATGCAATTGTTAAATCAATGTCTGAACAGTTTGAAGCTTCCAAAGATGCCAGAAGTTGTTTTCAAACCATCCTGCAGCATGAAATCACTGCACACACAAGAACAGTTAGCCATAACACTGGCAACTATCTACAAAGGTCTGAGAGTGCAGAGTCCCTCTTGTGTTTTCTTTTTTTGCCATGGAAATATTGTTGATGTGATTTGTTTCCTTGATGAGGTTTGTTTGTCACCAATGAGCTGTGGCTTGCACTGGACTGACTCTGGAAGCCTTTATTAGACGAGGAGGCACGAAACAATCTCACAGAGCCATGCTACAAAATAAAGGAGAGGGATTATATCAGTTTAACAGTTCAATAGAGAGCTGAATATTCTGCAAGATTAACAACCAGCTGTCAGGTTCAAGTGGAAATGCTCATAAAGACAAAAATGATGCAAAGAAATGCTATAAGACAGCATTTTCCTCTCAGATTCCCTAAATTGTTTCTAACAGAACTAAATACAGACAATCATTTTTGTGGCTAACCATGAGTTTTAATTTCTTTATTCCGTAGACAGCTATATTTTTCCAGTAAAATTCAGGACTGCAGATTTATTACAGTGCAGTTCTGATATTGTTACATTACAGATCAATCCTTGTGACACAGTCACTTAGATAACCTTAAAAATTACATGAATCAATACAGTGGCTAGCTTAAAAGCCATTACAGAGGAAGAGAGTAGCTGGGGACAATCAAATACACCATGCACTCACAAGTAAGCATGCTGCTGAGGTTCCTACTTTGCTTAAACTTTTAAGGACATACCCTAGTCTCTCTCAAAGAAGCTCGACAAAAATAAGGAAGCTTAAAAGATGTAGAGAACATTAACTATTTTGTTGCAGTTTCCAATGCAAACGATGAAAACCACTTGGAATCATTTCATCCTTAAAAAAACCTAAAGACTCATATAGACCAAAGGCCACAATGCCGTACATGTAAGGTAAGAATTCTAACTGAAAGGATTTTTCTATTATCAGGTCTTTTTCCTTAAAAAAAAAAAAAAAAGAAAAGAAAAGAAAAAAGCAGCACTTTCATGGAAAAGGGGGAGGAGTTCCTCTCCTCTCTTCTCTTAAGATTTCATGCGTGCCCGCTCTAGCCAGCACACACAGCTTACAATCTGCCAGCAGAAGTGTAATGTGCAGGTCCATCAGCCCCGTAATATATGGAATGATTTCCAATTGAACTTTCTTTCCTAGTCTTGTTTCCCTGCCAGTATGTTTTCACAGTTTAGCTGATTTTTTTTGTGTGTGTGTAACACTTGTAAATCTTGATCTTACATACAAATGATCCATTATTTCTAGCTTTATATTTTTGCCTTCAACTTTCAACAAAATACTACTTTTGCAAAGAAACACAGCTAGTGCTATAATGTAACAAGCTGCGTGTCAAGGCACGTGCAATGAATAACGAATTTATATGTTCCTAAAATAATATGTGAAACCATCTTTCAAATAAAAAAAATGGTCATTTCACCAACTTTAGAAGTCCTTTGATGTATTCAAAGATTCTTCACTTAATGCCACATCCTCAGCAATGGATTCAGGTTTAAATAAAATGCCATCTGATGTGTGCATAGGCCCAGCAAGTTCATCTGCTCATGCTAGAGCTTATGAATACAGACACCCCATGTAACCTGTTAGTTATTGCTTAAACGCTGCTTTAAATAATTATAGGGCAGTCTGAAAACAAAAGCTGCTACAACTCTCTTTTTTTTTTTTTATTTAAACAGTGGAATATTTTTTTACCCCAGAATGTTAACGAACAGATCAAGTCTATTCTGAAGTCACAAACATATAGCCCTGAAAATGAATCACTTGGTAAAATTTTTAGAATAAAAAAAAAAAATGCTGTTGGCATATCTTGTTTGAAAAAAAACAAAAACACTAGGAGCTGTAAATATAATTTATAAAGGCCGAACAGCTTTCGTTTTTTTAAGACTCATTTTATAGAATTAAATATAAAAGTCTCTTGGTAACACACACAGGTACTGAAAACAGCAGCGGCCCAAATTATATTTTGATCTACCTAACTGATGAAGCTTCTAGCCAACCTCAGTTTTTCATATATTACAGTCATACAGATCACATGCTAATATGCTTCATCTAGCTAGGACTTTGCAGCATTAGAGGGAAAAAGTTCTGTCACCTTTCATTTCAATTCTACATACCTGGGGTTTATTTACACTGCTGGATGTATTGGCAGTTTGGCTATTTTGCACTTTTCCACCTGAATGGGAAGATCCAGTTGAAACTTCTTGTGATGCTACCCTGTTCATGCTGGACTGCCGACAGTTCAGTGGTTTAGATGTTTTGCAAGGTGCTCCATCCGAGTCCTTAACCGAAGGAAATGTATTATTCGGTTACTTAGTATATGTCAAACAAAAGGGAACCATCTTTGAAAGTTGATGAATAAAAATGAAATGAAATAAACTAGCTTTCCCTTGGAGATTCTAGCAGAGTTAAGCTCACTTATAGACAGAATTACAAGTAGATTTGTCATCCATTAATACAAAAAGTTTTCCAGACAAATTATTAAAATACATCACTGCATACCTAGTTACATCAGCTACAATGCAGTTTTTGTAGTAGCTACATTACATATGTTGTGAAGCATACAAGGGGTTTTTCTTTATTAATACGTTAAATCATTTACTTTGCGTTCTCTGCTAAAAGCATGCTGAGCTACAGAACTCCTAATCTTCCTTCCTCCACTCATTCTCCTACACTAAAACAGTAGCAAAGAACAAGGACCCAAGATTGTTCATCTTGCTGCAAGACACAGACAAAGACAACACTTACCACATCACTAGAACTGGACAGGGTGGAAGAGGATGACGACAATGGACCTGATGACGAGTTTGAGTGTTTACTGAGTGCTTCAGAAGCTTTACTTTTAGGCTGCCCCAAGGCAGAATTTTGTTCAGACACATTATTGTTACATTTGTCTAGCTGCTGATTATCTACTATCAAAGTTACATCATTTCCTGAAAGAAAGAAAGATGGCTTCATCAGTACAGCAAGTTATTTTTTTTTTACAGTAAAATCGAATACTGAACACTAAATCACGAAGCTCGCTCTACATATTGATGTAAGGCCCCTTATACAAGATGACAGTAAAAATCGCAAAGTTTACTGCTGGCCTTGGACTATGGGCAGAGGTACACCTCTACTATAAGGTGCATTCCTAACAAACAAAATCAGTAAACCTTAAATTGTAATGGAACATACCAAAAAGACTATTGGAGCCCACAATTAGTGTAATGTTATAGCAAATTAAGAGTCAATCAGAAGACTAACCTAATAAGGTCCGTTACTAAGAGACAGATAAGGATTTGTATACTGCAAAACATCTAAATGTTAAATTATACTTGAAAGGGAAAGCTACATGCAAATTGGTTTACAAAGTTTAAAATGTGCAATGTATCATTCTGCTAGGAGAAATCGAGACTGGAAATTCCAGTAAAAAATAAATGCCCTGAACATAGATCATGATCTGAACTTAAATCCTTACGGCCCGATTTTTAATTTTTTAATGCGCACAAGAGCCAGGCCTCAGCAAAGGGGTGGTCCCAGGGGCAGGGCTAGAGGCAGCCGCTACAGTGGCCATTTGCTGGCGCAAGCAACTTGCTACAGCTCCTTTGCAGGAGCAAAAAGTAAGTTACAAAATGGGGAGGTGACCTAGGATAGGGATAGGGGGCGGGCAGGGAAGTTCCCTCCCAGTCTGCTCCTTAATTGGAACGGACTGGGAGGGAACTGGGGAAGCCGGACGATGAGCTGCCGCGCGATTATGGCCTATGTCTGCCCCCTCCCCTTGCGCGCACCGCCCATGATTTTATAACATGCGCACACGTTATAAAATCGTGCATCCTTTTTTAAAATCTACCCCTTATTTTGTAAGAGGAAAGGATAATAGTTGCAGCAGACAGTGAATCTCACCATTATATGAAGGTTCAGGTCTACTCTGTTGACCCCAGTGCTTTGATATCCAATCTCGATAAGTGACCACTTCCTGCGTCACTCGAATTATTCGACCCAATATACTGCAAAAATAGGGGAAAAAATTCATTTGGGGCATATTTAAATATGTGAGTTTACAATGGATAACTGGGTAACAGATATGTACATGAACTTTACCTTTCCGTTTCGTTGTTGGGATAGTATTTAGCTATTGGTGACACAGCATGACTTAACACAACATATGCATAATCAAAGGCTTGCTTCACCTGCATGGCACCATAGGAACTTCGACCAACATCATTACCTTTAAAAAGACAAAGTTTTGAAGGTAAAGCTTATTCTTCTAGTAAAAGGAACAGTGAAGAAACAATTTTTGATGAGATGTAAAAATATTCACCAATTTAGTCACAGCACCTGCATTACGCTGATAAAGTCAAACAATTTTATCTTAAATACCGAATCTTTTGCGGACATTGGGGAGGCTATAATTTAGAACCTTTGAGTTTGAAGTTTTCTCTTAACAGCTACTCCTGCTCACTAGGGGGCTGATGTAACAAGACCAGCGCTGAAGTCTGTGTTATTTTTCCGTGGGTTTTGTTTTTTATTTGTATGTGCATGTCAAAAGCAGGCGCCTCCACGGGATGTAATAAGGGGATGGCACGCAAAGAGATACGCACAAAAAGCTGCAAGAAATACCTAATACAAGTGTCAATACCTGCACAAAAGCCCTGACGCAGAAAGCTCAGGAAAACAGGCACTAAAATAGGCACTCATGGAAAAATGTTGCAGACTCATTTCTAATGATTTCAAGTTACTACTATTCAAAAATAAATTGTTTCACCTCCTACCGGCCCTTTTACTCCAATGTTGGCATTAGTGCGGTTGTGTGCCCATGCAGTCTTTTCCTTGTTTGGCGCCTGGGGCTGCTTGGCATGGATCAGTTCTGCCGGGAGAGAGCAGGAGTGGGGACTGATGGACTGGCGACCTCCAGGGGCCTACAGAAAAGCACCAACACCGCCGGGACCGCAGCATCCCCGGGACCCAAAGCCACCAAAGTGGAAGGAGTGATTGGAATCTGCTAGCCCCAGGCACCCAGTGACAAAAATGCTGCATGGACACAACCTGGCATCAGAAAAATATTCAGGAAATGAAGAGAGTTCAAAGCAGCTCAAAGCTAATGAGAACCAATGCTAGCAGTGGAGTACAAGGGCCTCTATTACAGGCATTTTCACTTAACTCCTGCCCTGACCCAGGTGCTAAAAAAAAAAAAAGCCCGCTTAGAAAAGCCCCACACTAACCAATCTCCCTACTAGCATGGCGCCCTGCACAGCCTGTGAATAGATAATTGCCTCCTTTACATGCCATTTGCATGCACTTGCGCAAAACCTGCCGCAGGTGCGCATGCATTTTTTCCGTGCTAAATGCATTATTACATAGGTGTGCAAGATAAGTGGGGAAAACCATGCACAATCACTAGCATAAAAACCCGTGGCAGGTTTTGCACAGCTTATTACATCGGCTCTTCAATCTTAAAAAAGTGAATGTAGTTGGGATGGCTGCTATTTTTTTTTTTAAATTTTCAGAAATGTGACAGAAATGTGACAGAAAACTGCAATTTCAATTGATGCAAATTCCTTTCTAAACTTATCACATGCTGCTTTGCATCTAATAAACATTGTTAAATTGGTTTTATTTAACTCTCCCTAAACAATCACAAGTGCTGACAACTCATTTCATGCCTACTAGCTATTCAAAAACTTTAATGCAGCTCAAACTACTACAGAAAAAAAAAGTGCTGGTGCGATACTGCTTACGATGACAATTTAAAATTTTCATGCAAATTAGGATTAAAATGTTATACCAGAACTACAGTCCAAAGTACGCATTTCTTACTTAAATGGAGTGCAATTATTTCACTGAAAGTTATGCATAGAGAAGTTTTGTCCGAAACACATCCAAGTCACTTTCATATTTGACTTTTTTAAAATAAAAAACGTATTTTTTACTCTGTTTGCATTTGGTTGACTAGGCTGTAGCTTTGAACTGTAAAATGTGTTGCATTCTGATTTCTTCCTTTGCCCTGAATTACAATTTCAGTACCTGGCTGTAATGGATCCTCAATATACAACATGGATGGTCTGTATCCATCTAGCATATTCTTCTGCACCTCATCTTTTGCCACGTATGAACCACCATCCTTTATTCTGATGCCAGTCTTAAGGTAGTTGAAGTGCCGTCCATACAACTCAAAAAATTCTATTAGAAGAACGCCATAGTTAGCCTCAGGACTACAGGCATCTTCCCTGGGATGAAGCTATATAAAAACAGAAGATATGTTGCGTTAATAATTTGAGTTTTAGCCCAATAATTTCTTATTTATTTGTCATGGATATAAAAGCATGAACAATTTTAAAAATTTGCATTTGCACTGGTCTGTTACATACATTGATAATATAATATTAACATTATCATTCTGTGCTGTTGTACATAGAAAAATCCTTGATAACCCAAAACCATTAATGCAGGCTAGGATTCAAATATCAAAACTGAGAAAGCCGCTGACTGAGTATTGTACAAAAAACTCCATCTGGAAGCATTTATCGCTGTCAGTCATAGGACTAGCTCCATTTTAAAAGGCACTATCCATGCAGAAACACTAGCAGCAAATGTACTAACATTACAGGCTACCAATGCTGATCCCAAATCTGTCTGAACCCCATAGTACTGGTTCAGAATTAAATCTCTGTTCATAAATAGTCTTACCAGGAGATCAACTAACATTTAAACAATGTTGTCAAAAAAAAAAAAAAAAAAAAAAAAAATTACCCGATACATGTTTACATGTTCAGCGACAAGAAAATTTCTCAAGGCAATAACAGGCTAAGTCCTTTTCAGAATTCTAATCAAACCAGGCTCCAGGTCACATCCCGTTTCAGCAGTATAAGGTCTCAAGTCAGCTTTTGTTTCTGGCCCCTCTGGGACTTGTTTAAATATCCTACTCAAAGTAATAATTCAACATATAAAAACATATTGAAACCAAGCAACATATAAAAGACTTAACATGTCACAAGCTGACATTATTAACGTGATATATCCAGCATGCGTCTTGTTAAAAAAAAACCAACCCAAACCAAACCTCTATAGTGATCACCTCTTTACTCAGCTCTCTAATTTATAGACCACATCTGTCATCCAAACTTTTAATAAGTCAGTGCATTCTTTCCCAAATGACCACCATGGGTTATGCCATAAACCTGTTTATATATACCACTCTTATTTCAAGATTTAAATATGAACATCCAATGTAGGCTGTCCATACTCTAAAAAGGAGATGGATTTCATCATTAAATAAAAAAATTCAGCTAGGAAGGACAGATCAAATGTAGCCACAGAATTAAGTAGTAATAAACCCTAAACACAAAATTCTCTTCAGTTGCTTTCGCCCTCCCCCATCAAAAAATAGACTTTCAGTCAACTTACCTGTAAGAAACTTACAGCCATTAAAAAAAGACTATAGGAACCAATTCCACCTGTAAATACTTCATTAAGGTCTCTCTGTAACAGGAACTGTTTCAATACTAAAACCAAATATGGCAGCACAGGATATTTCTATGACAGAAAACAAAGTACAAATCAGAAAAGCTGCTGTATAATAGTTAATATAGATTCAAAACTATAAGCCACACAAAAGTCATATAGAAATCATTTACATGCCAGAAAAGACCAGCCCAGTAAGATTGGCTGAATAATCTTTGTCAAATTTTTCTGGTACTCAATATTTGTTAAAAACCAAAACTATTTATCTTAAGTACCTTGCTTTTAACAAATTACAGATGCAGCCAGTTGACAGCTGATACATGCTATATACATGCTATATACATAGTGACGTGCAAACGTAACACCTTTAAAAACTCAGATGTGTAGATTACAAGTGAAACTTGCAGATTGTTCCAGATATGCTTATTGCAAATCAGTATGATCTTAAAGTATATTTTCAAAGTTACAATTCATTATCTCTGCAATTTTTGTAAAATGAAATAAAAACTGGAAAATGCTGCTTGCATAAGTATTCAACCCCTGTGCTGTAGAAGCTCCAACTTTACACAGATGAAAGATATTGCCCTAACAACTGGCCTCTACCTGTGAATCATAAGAGTCAGCTTTTCTGGATAAAAGACCTCAATTCCAGAAGATTAGAATATGAAGACCAAAGAGCATCCTAAAGTCTACAAAGTATTCTCCAAGTGCTTGGATATCCCAGTGAGCACGGCTGGATCAATTGTGAGGAAATAGAAGCTGCATCATATCACCCAGACACTGCCTAGACAAGGCCGTCCTTCAAAAGTCAGCACCAGGGCAAGGAGGAGACTTGTGAGGGAAGCCACAGAGAGGCCGACAATCACTTTGAAAGGGCTACAGAGTTCAGTGGCTGAGACTGGAGTGGAGGGGCACCAGTCAACCATGTCAGTCTGCTAAAAAACTAAAACTTGAGAAAGAAAACTTGAGATAAAGTTCGCTTTTCAGCAGGCAAATGATCCCAAGCATAAGGCCAAAGCAATACAGGAGTGTGGTTGAACAACAAAAAGGTAAATGTCCTACAATGGCCAAGTCAAAATCCAGATCTCAAGCCAATCGAGAATCTGTGGCACTATTTGAAACTTTCAGACCATAAGCAACCTCCAGCAATCCTGAACAACCTGGAGCAAATCTGCCAGGGGAGAACGGGCAAAAATCACTCCCCAACAGTGTGCAGAGCTGGTAGAAACTTACCCCAGATTTAAAGCTGCTATTGCAGCAAAAGATGGGTCTACCAAGTACTAGTCTGGAGGAGCTGAATATTTATGCAAGCAGTATTTTTCAGTTTTTAATTTTATTTCACAAAAATGCAGAGAAATAATGACTTGTGACTTTGAAAATATACTTTAAGAACATATTGGTTTGCAATAAATATTCTGTCTGGAAGAATCTGTGTGTCATTTGTAATCCACACATCTGACTTTTTAGGTGGGTCGAATACTTTTGCAAACCCTTGTGTGTGTGTATATGTGTGTGTGTAATATATTATACACATACATATACACATTGTATTCTCTGCAAACAAGCATAAAATGGGAAATGTGACCATGCTTGGCATTAAATCTTCCAGAGCTCTCTGGAAAGTCAAATGCCTTCCACAGTTCACCTGTGGTAGTTCAAGTTGCAGTGACGCCATGGTTACTTTTGTGGTGGTTGTTTCTCTACTGAGATCAGACTTTTTTTGTGCTGTGGTCTTTCTGCCAACTCCCCCCCCCCCAGGTTGCCCTAGTTGGAAAAATAAAACCAGGATGTTGCCAAAACCCCTGCCTTTTCTCGATGCTGCTAAGCAGGCCTGGGATTTTCTTTTATACTGCCATTGCCAGCAGACTGTCCAGTCAAAACTGCACTCTTCAATTATATCATCCTGTTCCTCGCAATGTCCAAGCAGCAGGTCAATGACGTCAAGTTGTGTCCCAAATGCCAACAGCAGATTTCATTATGAACCATCACAAGGCTTGCTACAAGTATTCTGAATAAG
Source organism: Rhinatrema bivittatum (assembly GCF_901001135.1). Taxonomy (NCBI): domain Eukaryota; kingdom Metazoa; phylum Chordata; class Amphibia; order Gymnophiona; family Rhinatrematidae; genus Rhinatrema; species Rhinatrema bivittatum. The sequence goes on along the minus strand of NC_042621.1, from coordinate 71,267,263 downwards.
GCCACCCTGACTCCAGTTAGGACATCTGCATGAAAATGTCATCAGAGCAGTTTGGGCCCTGAACAGCAGCCTTTGAGCCCTCCTTCCTGGTGACTGAAGTCCAGCTAAGTCCTAACAGGGATTATTCAGCTGTCAGTTACAATAATAGAAATTCAAAAGCTGTGGAATGAATGAATGAATGAATATATAAGCACCCCTACCTGTGAACTGTACCAGTGCTAATATATTCACCCCTTGGGAAGAGGTAATAGCTTCTCCTCTTCCCATAGGGATACATGCCTGTTACAGCCAGTTTTGTTTTTTTTAATATTGAGTAAACAGGTGAGCGGCAAAGTTACCCAGCCAACTTTATCGGGGTAACTAAATATATTCAGGAGACTTGTCTTGCTGAATATTCTGTTACAGTTAGCTGGGTGACTTTGACGAGATAACTTTGCCGCTCACCAGCTTATTCAATATAGACCTCAAAGATGACGGACTATGTTTTCTGGATCTAAGAGAAGGCATATAGGTACAGAGATGCATACCAGGACAGGAATTCTCAGATTTGTAGTAGGAAAAAACTCTCTGGTAGCATCATTTTATTTATTTATTTATTTAGAATTTTTCTATACCAGCATTTGCGATGGGAATCGCATCATGCCAGTTTACAATTAACAAGGTGTGACAAACTAATATAATAAAAACATTAACAGGTGCTAAAAGAAAAAGTAGCAGTTACAATAAAACAGGGACATAATACAACTTGGAACGCTGAAGAGGCGGTAGTAATTTAACAGAGGAAAAAACAGCCTATTTAAGGAGATCGTAAAGTTAAGGCATTGGCAAAGTTGTTGTTTACCCTGATGGGTGATCAGAGTTGATTAAAGGTGAAATAAGGTTCAGTTGGTGTCTGGAAAGGCTTTCATAAATAACCAGGTTTTAAGTCTTTTCCTAAATGTTGGAAGGCAGGGTTCCTGTCTCAGATCTGGTGGGATGGAGTTCCATAGAGTAGGTCCTGCCGTGGAGAATGCCCTGTCTCTGAGAGTTATATGCTGATAGGTTTTGGAAGGAGGAACCTGTAGTGAATCTCTATAGGACTCTCTGATCGGTCTGGCTGAGGTATGTTTTTTAAATGGAATTTGAAGGTTAAGCAGAGAAAGTTGATGGATAGCTTTGTAGATGGTGGTAATGGACTTATATAAGATTCTAAAGTGAACTGGCAGCCAGTGCAAGTCTTTGAGAATAGGAGAGATGTGGTCTCTTCTTCTTGTGTTTGTCAATATTCTGGCCGCCATGTTCTGAACCATCTGGAGGGGTTTAGTGTGAGAAGATGGGAGACCTAAAAGAATGGAGTTGCAATAATCTAACTTAGAGAAGATTATTGATTGCAAGACTGTTCTGTAGTCGTGGGAGTGGAAAAGTGGTTTAATTCTTTTTAAGACGTGAAGTTTATGAAAGCAGTCCTTGGTAGTTTGATTAATGAATGCTTTTAGGTTTAGCCGATTATCAATGATGGCTCCTAGGTCTCTTACTTGTGATGTTTGAAAGCCGGTTGGTGGATTTGCGGAGAGGTTACTGTTTTCTGGCGAAATTAGGAGTTCGCTTTTAGAAGAATTTAGGATTAGATTTAGACTGGAAAGGAGGTTGTCAATTTTTAGAAGGCAATTTTCCCAGTGTTTAATAGTTTTTGTGAGGGATTCTTTGATGGGGATGACTATCTGGACGTCATCCGCGTATAGAAAGTATTTGAGGTTCAGTTTGGTTAATAGTTGACATAGGGGGAGGAGGTAAATGTTAAAGAGTGTGGGAGAAAGGGAGGAGCCCTGCGGAACTCCTAGCGTGGAAGGATAGAACTGAGATTCTTTGTTGTGTATTTTGACCTTGTATCCTCTGTTCCCCAGGAAAGATTTGAACCAGGCAAGAGCACAGCCAGTTATTCCAATGTTTGCTAGTTGATTAAGGAGGAGGGAGTGATTAACAGTATCAAAGGCGGCCGAGGAGTATCAGTAAGTAGGCATGACCTTTATCGAGGCCCATAATGAGGTAATCTGTTAGGGATATGAGAAGTGATTCGGTGCTTAAAGATTTTCGGAAGCCATATTGGGTGGGGAATAATATTTTGTGGTCTTCGAGGTAGTCTGATAATCTGGTGTTAACTAGTTTTTCCATTACCTTAGCTATGAAGGGAGGTTGGAGATTGGGCGAAAGTTGGAAGGATCTTTTGGATTTAAATTAGGTTTTTTTAGGAGTGGTTTGATGGAGGCAGTTTTCAGGTCATCTGGATAGATTCCTTGGGCTAAAGAACAATTGATAATGTCAGTCAGGGCTTTGGAGATGGTATCTGGTATTAGCAGCAGTAGTTTGGAAGGAATATGGTCAAATGGGTGAGGAGGGTTTCATTCTCTTCAATACTGATTGGGTCTCTGAAGTTGAAATAGGTTCGAAGGCTTGAATAGAAATGCCTTTGCAGGGATGGAGGTATGCGCTGGGAGGCGCATACCTCCATCCCTGCAAAGGCATTTCAGCTGTGATTGCAGGTTGGATATTTTGTTACTGAAGAAGTTGGCCAACTCCTCTGCTTTTTCGTGCGCTTGGTTGAGTGGAATGTCCAGTGGGTTGAGTTGAGTTAAATTCGAAACGTAAGTAAAGAGGGCTTTTGAATCGAAGATGAGGTGATGGATCTTGTGAGCGTAGAAGTCCCTTTTTGTTTTTAATGTAGTGCGCTTGTATAGGTGGAGGGCGAGTTTGTAAGCCGAGAGGGAAGTCGGAGATGGTGCTTTACGCCATTTACTTTCTTTTTGCCGAAGGGAGTGTTTGAGTTTTTGAAGTTCTTCGTTAAACCAGGGTTGTCTTTTGGAGGCTTTGTGTTTCGGTTTTTTTGTTGCCAGTGGACAGAGTTTGTTTGCTGCTGATACTGTGATGTTGGACCAGGAGTGGAGAGCTGAGTTGGGCGTAGAGATGTCTATGAGAGGGAGTTCTAGGACAAGGTGTTTGTGTAGTTCATCGGATGAACAAAGTTTTCTGTAGGTAAATTGGGGTTGAGGATCATTTTTGTTGCTCGATTGTGCCAGCGAAAATGTGGTAGAGATTAATGCGTGATCTGACCAGGGGACTGATTTGCATATGGGTGGTGTTGCATGTGAGATGCCTGAGTTTACAAATATGAGATCCAAAGTGTGACCTGCTCTGTGGGTGGGATTGTTGATTATCTGCTTGAATCCCATAACAGTCATGGCGTTTATCATCAATGTGTGTATTCACAAAAGGTCCTACAAAGTATTTCTACACAAATGTGGAGGTGCATTTAGCATGTTTACATTCCACAAAATCTAATTTCATGATCAATTCGGATTACAACTGTGCATCCATAATTGAAATCACAATACAAAAAGTTGGCCTGCATCCCTTCATGGAAAGATCTGATGACAGAAACCCTTCTCTGAGCAGCCAAGTTTACGGAGGCTTTTCCATATGTTATTTCAGTTGATTGTATCAAAGACTCCTGTCCGGACTAAAGACCATGTATAGATCTCTATTTTGATTAAGGCACTTTTCCAGAATCTACCCGGCTGAGAACCCAGATCTATCATATTCAGCACATTTATCCAGCTAAATCTGGCACTGACAAATGTCAGGTCTTAAAAATCCTCTATGCCCCTGACACAGCCAGATAGACGATCAGCTGGTCAAGAACATATCTTGGGCAGAAACAGACAAACCCATGTAGAGTACCACCTGGGTGCTGCAGTCACTGGAGCTTATCAACTATCCCAAATCCATTCTGTGGCAGACACCATAATTGGAATTTTTAGGGGTTCTGCTAGACACAACTTAAGCCATGTCTTATCTTGCCACCAACAGGTTCAATGATATAGTAGTCGTGATGGAAAGTAATTCACAAACAGCAGACATCAGCTTGGTTTATGTTGAGAATGCCAGACCTTATGACTTCCACAGTTTACTGTCAAGGACTTTAAAATCCCAGTGAACAGAAGGAAAACTGTGTCATGGAAGAGCTAAAGACTTCCTGTGGCTCTCTGGATTTACCCTTTCAGATTGCTACTTACCAAATTGCCCTAACTAGGTATGCTCCCAACATGGGCTAGAGAACTCACCTACAAGGGGGCTTTGCAACCAAGGCCCTTGGTATCTCCAGAAGAGGATGTACATCAGCCTGCTGGAGTTATGTGCAGTTCTGAATGCTATAAAGGCTTTAAAAAATCTGATCGCCAACAAAATTATCCTAATCCAAACAAGCAAATCAGATCAACATGTATTTGAACAAGCAGAGAGGAGCATCTCCTTTGTCAGGAAACTGCAAAGATATGGAACTAAGCCATCTCTCAAAGGATGACCCTAAAATCAACTTATCTAGCAGGAAGAGACATCCGCAGACAGTGTCATCCCTGAATTAAGATGTAATAAACAAGATCTTAAAATATATCCCACAATGGATACCTTTATGGAACAGCCTAGAACAGGAAGGTGCCAACCAGGGAAGAGCACTATATGTAGAGTAAGGCTTTTAACATGGTTTTGCAAGGAGTCATAACTAATTGAGTGTTAATGTTCTCTGTAAACTGTGCATGTGCGCACACAGATTGTGAAACAAGCACCCAAAGGAAATACAAGAAGAAAAATAGAATGATGTTTCAAAGAACACTGCTCACAAACTGCTCCACCCCAACAGGGCATCATGTGCAAGGTGTGCCCTACTCTATAGTGAAGTGGTAGAGCCAATAGCAACATCTATCCTTCCCCATCACGGTATAATCCCCTTCTGCTGGCGAGAACAGTGCTTCTTTCCTGACTACTTCTTTGCCAGCTTCACTTTGAAATCTAAACTGCACAAGGTCCCATATCATGGTTCAAATTTCATGGTGAAGCTGGCAGAAGAGGCAGGTGCATGTAAGAAGTATTGCTCTCCTCTTGCCATGGGAGGGGGGGGGGTTAAGACTATTATGCCAGAGGGTAAGTTGGGGAAGAAACTGAGTACTTGGCATGTGTCTCCTCTCCACCTGGTATTCCTCATTAGTTCCTAGGAATGTGGTTGTGTGTATGTTGCAGATAAATGTGTATGGGGTGGGGAAGATTGTTATTTTTGGCTTCAACACAGGGTGCTGTTTTCCCTAAGGCTATCCTTGACCAACAGGCTCTGGCCCTCATAACTTGGATGTTCAAAAGGGATTTAATACAGTCCCTTGGTTTTTCCAATAATGGTTCTCAAATACTTCTGGCTTCTTGAAAGGAATTAAAGTCTTATGGTTTTTAAATGGAGGCAGTTTGATGTCTGGTGTGAGGGCAAAATCTTAGATCCCTTCATTGGTCTCCCACAAAAACTGCTTGAATACCTTCATCAACAAATCTGACTGCGTACAAATCCCTTATGCACCGCTACAGGATCTCCATCCTCCGAACAAAGAGAGATTTCTTCGCAAGGAAAATCCACCACTTCATATTAGACTCTAAAGCATTGTTCTCATACATCTCGATCCTCACCAAACCATCTCCCTCAGCTATTCCGGACGATCAAGCTGCTAGCAAAGCCTCAGAGCTAGCCTTATACTTCGAGAAAAAAATCACCAATCTTTTATCACCGCTAATCTCCAACATGGGGCAACCTCCTCCCCTTTATTCTGCCTCTCCATACCAAAGCACAAGCCTCGAAGCTTTCGAGCCCACTTCATCACTTGAGATAAAAACCTTACTCAAGAAGCTCAAACCTTCATCTCACCCATCGGACCAGATTCCATCAAATCTTCAAACCTCCATCCCAAAAACCATCGCTAAGCCGACTGCAGAAATCATTAACTGCTCCTTAGCTCAGGGCCTAGTTCCAGACGCCCTAAAACTGGCCATCCTCAAACCTCTATTGAAAAAACCTAATCTGTCACCTGCCGATCCAGCTAACTTCCATCCTATAGCTAACCTTCCATTCATCTCTAAACTCTTGGAAAAAATAGTCAATAGACAACTTTCGGAATATCTGGACGAAAATAAAATCTTAGCTCCTGCTCAGTTCGGCTTCCGCAAGTCTCTAAACACAGAAGCCCTCCTAATCTCACTCTCAGACACCATTCTTCTAAGTCTGGGAAAAAAAACAACCTTGTCTTCTCGCCCGCCTCGGCTTATCAGCCGCCTTCGACACGGTGAACCATTCAATTCTCGTGATCGGCTAGCCGACATCGGCATCAAAGGTACCGCACTAAGTTGGTTCAAGTCCTTCCTTAGCAACAGATTCTATAAGGTCAGAATCAACAACAAAGAATCTCACCCTGTCAGCTCAACCTTGGGAGTCCCTCAAGGCTCCTCTCTATCCCCCACCCTCTTCAACATTTACCTTCTCCCTCTCTGCCAGCTCCTTTCGAATCTAAAGTTAACCCACTACATATACGCCGATGATGTGCAAATGCTCATCCCGATTATGGACTCACTACAAAAAACCCTCAGCTTCTGGAACAACTGCCTTCAATCTATCAACCTCCTCCTCACAAGCCTCAATTTAATCCTTAACACCAGCAAGAGAGAACTCCTCCTCCTTTCCCAGGATGACAAATACGCAGCATCCATCAATCAGCTCACCGCACAACCAACCTTCTCCTCCCATGTGAGAAACCTCGGAGTCATCGTTGACAATCAACTGAACCTAAAGAAATTTGTTAACACCACCACAAAGGATTGCTTTTTCAAACTACAAGTCCTAAAACGGCTGAGACCCCTCCTACACTTCCAAGACTACCGCACAGTCCTCAATCCATCATCTTTTCCAAAATAGACTACTGCAACTCGCTTCTTCTCAGTCTCCCAGCAAACACCATCAAACCCTTGCAGATGTTGCAGAATGCTACAGCCAGGATTTTGACCAAGACCAACAAAAGAGAGCACATTACACCTATCCTGCGGAACCTTCATTGGCTTCCAATCAAATTTAGAATTCTGTACAAATCCCTTATGGTTATACACAAAGCTATTCACAATCTCACTCCTCTCGACCTAAATATCCCTCTTCGTCCTCTCAAACCATCAAAACCGGTTAGATCTGCTTACAGAGACACGCTCTACACCCCCCCCAGCCAAATCCTCATTAAGGAAACAAGCTCTCTCCACAGCCGGCCCTCCACAATGGAACGCTCTCCCTCCTGATCTCCGGCTAGAACGATGCACGATAACTTTAAAAAAAAAGACTCAAAACTTGGCTGTTCAGTCAAGCCTTTCCTTAATCCCAGATGACACTTACATCCCCCTATTTACTTTACTTCCCACCAGCTCTCAGGTCATCTTGTCCTATGAACAAGGCACAGCTCTGCAGGCAGAATATGCTTTCAATTTTTTCAATTTTAATTTGTCCTCTTCTTTCGGTTTGTCTCCACACCTGATCCCTTCCCCTGTAACTTGCGCATTGCTCCATGTTATCCCAGTATCCTTGGTTTTGTCTCCCCTTGACTTCATCTGCTAGCATAAGCAGCCCTTGTTCATCTGTTATGTGTTATAGAAATGTGTCATTGTTCATTGTTTGATTTCATTCATTTTGCTGCCCTCTGGATGAGCTTAGTTTTCATCTGTTCCCTTTTGATCCCAGTTACCGATATCCCTTGTTCGATGTAATGCATTCATTTATGCTTTTTTGTTTCACTGTAAACCGATCTGATACATTCTTTTGTACATGAATGTCGGTATATAAAAGTTCCAAATAAATAAATATATATATATCTTCCAGAGTATGGATCAAAACCAACTCTTTAGGGTTTACTTCTGTGAGATTAGCATTCAGCACCAACATGTAGAAGGAAATCCCATTTCTGTACACATTTTAGGTGTCATTCATGAAATGATTGCTTCAGTTGAGGCCTCCCATCAAATCTCCTAGTGCAGTTTGACAAATATGGTTCTTACCCAGCTGATGAACACCACCTTTCAGCTTCTTGGCTCTTGTGAGCTTAAGAAACCTGCTGTGGAAGCTTACATTTTTGGTGGCAATCACTTCAACTCAGAGTTAGTGAGCTTTAAGGCCCTAATGCAGGGGTGTGCAAGGTTTTTGTCTGGGTGGTGGGGGGTTCCCCAGCGGTTTTCAGTAGCATGGTGGGGTTGATTGGAGAATCTCATCAATAACTCCCTACTGGATCCACTGAAGTAGAACAGTAACTTCACTTCTGGGCTGATGTCAAGTCCAGCCTGAAGTAACATGCTCTTGCTGCTGTAGGCACATGGAAATCTCCTGCAAGTGAGATGTACCCAACTTTGCTTTAGTGACATATCCATCTTATACTAGATACTAATAGGGTGATGCTTGGCATGCACCCTAAAGTGGTACTGAACTTCCATCTTAATAAATCAATTATCCTATCACCTTTTTCTCCTAAGCTATAAAAAGGTGAAACATTTTATTTTATTTAAAACAGCTTATAGTCCATGTTTTCCAAGAGAACACTTTCCAATGAAAATTACAATAAACATCCACATTTGAAACAAATTCTTGCAATGCCCTGGCTTGCAAGACAGCTGTCTTCTACCTAATAAGCTCATAGAAAGTTTTCTGGGGCCAGCCCAGTGACTCAGTGGCAGTGCTGTGTACTGCCATGGAGAAGATCCCCGGTTCAAAACTGGACTGAGCCTTCTACACCCTGGCTTTGCTCTCTGCAGAGGCAGTGTTCACAGCCCATACAGGAGAGGAAGTCATGATCGCTATGAGCAAACCCTAGTGGCCAGATTTACAGCCCATGATGCAGGGTCGAAGAGCCCCGTGCATGGCTCCCAGCCTCAGCATTGTTGCTGCAATGATCAGACTAGGAACAGTGGGAGAATGATCTATTAAAATAGAGGTACAGTTTCTAGAAGTTTACAAATGAAGGCTTATGGTACCACAATCTCATCACTGGTTCTGACAGCTGGAAGAAAAAGGAGACAGAAGGAACTATAAAGACCATCCCCCCTCCCCCACAAAAACAAAAAAAACCCTACTAAAAACTTATCTGTAAACAAGGATCTCCACAGCTAGGATAAATTAGCCATAACATGTGAATGTCATCATCCGATGGCACCAGCACAGCTCTCAGAGCTCAGTAACACTTTAATGAGCATGTATTAGAGATCATGCATGCACAGACTGCCTCATGAAGGCCTTCAGTGTTCTTTCAGAGCATAAACTTTAGTGAGGTAGTCAACTCTCCAGGAAACGGGCCGGTATTAAGAATGGCTAATTTATTTTAGTATCTATGGAAAACCCTGTTTACAGGTAAACAAATCTGCTTTCTCCATCAACAAGCAGGCATGAATTAGCCATGACATGTGGAACGTCCCAAGCTGAGGGTGACACTCTGGAGCAATTATAAAAAAAAAAAAAAAAATGACAACCCGACCCCACCAAGTGACTAAAGTTTGTCCCCTTGATATATGCTGTCCAGATAGTAGTGGCATGTGAAAGTGTGCAAAGATGACCAAGCAAGCAGCTTTACAAATGTCGTCAACAGAAATGATCTGAGATGAGTCACTAAAGTCATCATGGCTCCTACCTGATGAACCTTGACAGAGCCTCGTAAGCCAGCTGGCGCATAACAGTACTCTATAAAGTCTGCTAGCAACTGGAAAAAAATTGTTTGGCATCTGCACTTCCCAAACTATTAGGATCAAAGGACATGAACAGTTGAGACACTTGATAGTGAGGTAAGTAATATACCAAGGCATGAAAAGCCTTATCTCCTTTGTGCATATGTGACTGTGGAAAGAAGGTTGGCAGCATAACAGCTTGCAGATACCACTTTCAGAAATAAGTTAGGGTGAGTTTGCAGAAACCTATTGTGAAAAAAACTGCAGGTATGGTGAATATGAAACTGAAGCCTGTAGCTTACTCTTCATACTGAACTAACAGCAACAAGGAATCTCTTTACAGGTGATAAACTTCAAGTTCACCAACTTTAGCAGTTCAAAAGGAGGTTTCATGAGTTAAGCAAGACACTGAGGTCCCAAAACTCTGGAAGTTTACTGTCCTGAGGTCTGGAATGCCAGTCCTTTCACAAACTTGGATACCAAATGGAAAGAGAGATTGCAGCTCCTTCCACCTACTGGTGATACATCACAATGGCACCAAGAAACTTTGACCAAACAGGTGCTAGGGCCTGAGGATGAGAGGAACAAGAGATATTGAAACAAGTACTTTGGGCCACAGGAGAAGGCATACAGATAGCTAGCCCCACATCAAGTCCAGAATCTCTTCCAACTAAAACCATACATTTCCTTGAGGGCTTTCTAGACAAAAACACATCCTCTATCTCCTTCAGGAGGAAGAAACTACTGAGCATTCAACACCATACTGTGAGGGCCAGGATGAGCAGGTTGAGAGAGAGTCTCATCTTCCTGTGCTATGAATGAGATAGCCCCAATGGAAGTGGAGATTGAACTGATAGGAAGAGATATGGAAACCACTTCTTGTGGCCAGGCTGGTACAATAATGATTATCTTCACCTTGTCCTGAAGGACCTGCTTAGTCCTGGTGATTAGAAGAAATGGTGAGTATGCATAGAGTAGACTGACATTCTATGTAGCAGAAAAGTATCAAGAGCTGATCTGTAGCTGCAAGGAATCATGGAGCAGAATTTCTTGACCTTCCTACTGACCTCTGAGACAAACAAGTAGATCACTGGCTTTCCCCAGCAACTGAGGAAAGCTCAATGACACTGAAAAGAGCAGAAAGGACAAGAAAAATACTGATGTTGGGTGGGAACAGACTGATTCCCCGCCACAGCCAGTGACTGGAATGTAGACTGATGCTCCTTAATAAACGCAACTCTCTCAAACTGTCGTTTAAAAATTGTTCTCAGAATAGGGTACATCTGCAAGATGATCATGCATATCTTCTAAGACCACACTAGCAGTCAAAGTCCAGGAGCATTATCAAAAGCTTCATATACAAAATGGATAAATTGGTTCTCACATTCCTTCAAGTCTTCCACTGCTTGAGGGAAGTCCTCCCCCATTCAGAATCTGAAAAATGTAAGAGTTTTAGCTTCTGGACACATTCAAGCAAATACTGCATGGTGTAGCAGCAATCTTCGCACTCGCCATAGAACTCTGGAAGATCACCTTCTCAAACACATCCAACACTTTTAAGTCCTTTCCAGAAGGCATGTTAGAGTGAACATACTTCAAATCTGATTTCAGCACCATGGAGTGATATGGCAATTGGACAACACCACATCCCAGGCAGCCTGAACTCTATGCTTCAAGACAAGTTTCTGGGCTACTGGAAGGCATGATGTAGGCATCTGCCACATCTTCATCTGAAGATCCTAGACATGTTTAGTTATGAACCTAGATAGCTGCAGGATCCGCTGGGAGCTGAAGAAACTGCAGGAGCCCTAAGAGCCATTTTTGTGTCCTTTTCTTAACCATGTTTATGCTAGCTTAGCCAAAAATCTTTAGACCCTTCAGAGAGGAAGTATACCAGATAAAGTCTGGCAGGGGATCAGATGGAATACCTGTGAAATCTTCCATTTCCAGAGCATGGAGGAACACTAAGCCACAAAACAATGAAGACTGTGACCTAGGCAGAAACCTCCACTTACCTGATTGGGAAACATCCAGAAGGAATGCAAAGTGGAAGAAACCCACTTGGCACTTCTTCCCCTTCTAGCTCGTGAAGGGACTCTTCTAGAGAAGGAGAATCCATCACTTCATGGTAAGGACTATCTCCCAATGTTGAAAAATCCTGATGAAAAGTGCACACCGGCAGAGCACTTGAAGATTCCCCACAATGTGGGAAATTTCCCTCCATTTTAGACATGAGAGGTTCTAAGTCTGCCTCTTCATATCTTCAAGGGGCAAAAAAAACCCCCAAACATCATTAGTTACAATAACTGGGCCCCCACTGGCTGACAGATCCTCTGAGCTGGAATTGAAGAGACATCCTCTTCAGAAACCCTGATTGGCTCACCAGTAAAGCTAAAAAGGACCCTGTTACCAAGGAGGCATCCTCTGCCTCAAGCTCTGAGGTGCTCTGTGCTGGTTGCATCATCAACTCCAGTTAACTAGTCCCTGGCACATAGATAGTGCTAATTCCTTCTGTGCCATTCCAGTCACATGAGTTTCTTGAGCTTACACACCAAAGCACTATGCTCCGACCACAGATGGCACCTTGATTTGCCATGCTAAATATATTGACTATGCAGACTCCATGCCAATACCAAGGACAGCATGCTAGCAGGCCCTGGGTCCAGATAAAACAAGTGGCTTGATAGCATAAAAGGGTCCTTTTGCATCATGAATAAAGATGGCACCTGTACTGTTGAGACTAAATCCCACTTTAGTGTCAAGGAGGGTCCAGGTCCAGCAGAGCCCTGTACCAATGGGTGCTGATCTTTTTGGTTCTGAGGAAGACTGCCCTGAATAGGTCCTGTGTGTCATTCTGATACCTCCTTTGGCACCATAGGCTTTGGCTCCACACGATACCCTGTCCAAGGAGGATCTGAAGGCCTGTACCACGGAAATGGGGAGGAGGCGGAGTTTTCCAGTGTTTATGGGATGAAGAGAAGAAGCCTCCTGCCTAGACTTCAACTGGGATACCAATGATACTTCGCTCATAGAATTGGAGCAGCTCTGCTAATTGGCATTGTACAAAGGCTTGGCTCTTACCTGCCAGCACTTTCCTTAGGACTGCCATCTTCCAGATGTGGTACTGCTGCGCCTTTTGGGAACATACAACTATAGCAGTAGCAGATGGAGTAAGTCATGGTCTGGGCCCAAGCAACGATAACATCTGGCACCCACAGATGCAGGCCGTAAATACTTAATGCAGACTTCTTAGCCTTGGGCTTCTCCGTCTATATATTTTATCTTTAAAAAAAAAATGTAAGAAGTTAAAAGTACTGTTTTCTGCTGCTGCCTTGGCAGTCCCTCAAATTTAGAAAGCAATATGGTAGACAGAAGCAATAGGCCCCAAAAATTAGAAAAAGTTTGAGACAAGACATCCATGTGGTAGCACAGACAAATATGGAGAGCCTCATGAGGCAGTGTGTAGGATCTCCCGTGTATGCTTGGTAAAGCTTTACTGAGCTCAGAGCTGGGTCCATATCAGTGCCCATGGATGAAGTCACCCACACATTATGGCCAATTCATGCCTACTTGTCAGAGAAAAATTCCACCCAGCCTTGTCTTTTGACCTCAATATAACTGGAATTAAAAAAAAAAAACCAACTATTTCTAATTGGATAGTAAATCTTCCATGATGCTTAGGCAGACTGTTTGTATATGGCCTCCTTTCAGGATAGGCTTGGATCTTCCATTCACCGCAATCTGAGAGGTACAGTCCAATCCCCGCCCCCGTATTACAAGCGAAAACCCAAGCAACATACCCGCAACTACCACTACCTCAGTCCCACCAAAACGTCTAGTCCAGCAATAGAACGATGAATTCTCTACAGCAACTGAGACTAGCACCTCAAATCCAATCTTATTAGAAACACCAAGAATTCTCCATGGTTCCATGAAGGTCTCTCTCCTAAAACCACTCCCCGACAACTCTGTCATGGTGGAAACAAAAAACAGATATCAGAAAAACTTGAGTGAGACCAAGATGGCGGTGAGAGCAGTCGCTCAGTAAGACGCTCCTGAAAGATTGTTACCTTAACAAAGATGCCAGCTAAAAGAAAGGGCAAAATGCGGGTTTTCCCCACCGACCCGCCGCTGCCTGAACTTCAGAAACAGATTACAGAGTACACGTCCGCATTGATGGTAAAAACGGGGGATGAAGTCCCCGCTGCAGTGCTACCTGGGGAGGTCAGCTTGAGTCCCCCGGATTACCGACCTCCACCGGCGCCTGGACAACAGGCGGCTCTCCGGCAGCAGACGCCTTCTGATGACATCACCCCCTCGTCGGGGGGGGGGGGGGGACGCCGAGAGGGAGCAGAGGCGGCTAGCCCTAGGTTCTCCTCGAGTTTGCTGGAAACAGCAGCCATGTCGGGTCAGGAAGATCGGGAAATATTGATATCTCCAGTTTACCCGAATGAGGAGTCAAGGAGGCTTTCGGAGATTGCAACGGGGAGAGTTTTTATGCTGCCGAAGGAACAGGAAAGGGGTGAGTTCATTATCCCCCCTAAACCAGCCACGGTAATGTTGGACCTATTGTGGGAGTTAATGGCCAGTATTGGACAATTTGTGAAAGAAGCTGATGCTAGATATAGCAAAATGGATATTGATGTGCAAAACCTGAAACTTAAGACGGAGGATCAAACGAGAGATCTTGGAAGTAGGCTGAAAGAGGTGGAGAATAAAAACTTTACAAGTTCAAATGGTCGATGTTAAAATGAGAAAAGACTTGGCATACCAGTCCAAAAGATTGGACGCATTGGAAAATTACAACAGACGTTTGAACTTACGATTCTTAAATTTTCCTAGTGCTTTAGGAGAGGATGTTCAAAGCACATTGAAAACATTTTTCCTAGAAATTCTAAAATTTGAAGAATCTAAATTGCCCATCATAAATAAGGCCTACTTCCTGACTAAGATTGAAAGAAAAACCGAAGGAGACCAATTGGCAATTTTTGAGAATTTAACTCAGTTTATTGAAAGTTCTGCTGTAGAGATATTGGGCAGGGGTACGTTATTAGTATCTTTTGTCATAGAAAGAGATGTTAACAATGTGATGAAAGCATTCTTTCAAAATTCTTCTGAAACCTTTTTTGGCCAATTGGTTAAGATTTTTCCCGATTTTGCCAGACCCACCCAATTAAGACAGGAGTTTTTAAAATTGAGACCTCAGGTAGTAGCCTTAGGCTACACTTTCTTATTAAGATATCCGTGTAGACGTCTTATTAAGGGTAAAGGTGAAAGCTTTGCATTTACTGTTATTGAGCAGCTGAAATCTTTTTTAAATGCAAGAACGGTGACCATAGCCCCACAATAATGTTTGGTAATCAGTAACCAATTGGTAGCCATCAAAAATCGTTAAGCTAGTTACTTAAAATTGTTTCTTTGTCATCTCCCCTTTGGATTACAGGTCTCACTCACCCATGTTGCCTAGGAGAACATATATTGGTTAAGATTGAATTTTGTTTGAGATGTTATCTTTTTACTTTTTTTATGTATCTCTTTATTTCTTTATCTTGAGAGTATATTTCATGTATACTTTGTGAAAACTCTAATAAAGTGCAAATTAAAAAAAAACAAACAAAAAACAAACAAACAGATATCAACCTTCAACTCTGCAAAGAGCACACCAAAACAAAAATCCAAAGTAGCCATCCAACAAGCCAAAAAGACTACATTTCGAAACTAGAACTGCCTATGAACCACCCAAGTAAACTTTACCTGGTACTGAAACCCAACTCCTACTGACAAAGAGGGTCACAGAGCTGAAGACTGCCAAATTCTTCACTGAAAAAAGTTACAAGCTATTCGTTGCTCCTTTTATCCCTCTATCTCACCCAGATATCAATCACCCAATGAATGCAACAATCACAAAGGCAAATTCTATTCAACTCCCTCCAGACTTGATTCCAATGTCCGATTTCAGGACAATCACTACTTACAAGAAATGGAAACGATCCTCTAGTATAGTGGCTCCTAAACAAGTCCTGGAGGACCTCCAGCCAGTCAGATTTTCAGGATATCCACAATAAATATGAATGAGAAATCTGCATGCATTGCCTCCATAGTGTGTGGGGGGAGGGGGGGGGCAGGTGTCCTCCAAGGTAGATTTGGGAAACTCTGCTCTAGCAAAATCAGCCAGTCCATGAGCCCAAGATTCATCTGTAACCTGAAATATGACCTAAATGCCATTCTAACCCAAGGCTTGCTACCCAGTTCGCTAAGACTTATCAAACCCATCCCAAAATACCTGGTGCTGATCCTAAATCAATCAACAACTATCACCCAGTCTCCAGCCTATTGGTAGAAAAAGTAGTTTATCTTCAACTCTTTAGAATTTCTAGAGGAGTACAATATCTTACACCACTAACAACCTGGATTCCAGATAGGCCACTAAACAGAATCAGTCCTGCTGGCCATCACAAACAGTATCCACCTCCATGCGGATCAAGGTTATGACTCCTTTATTGTCCTACTTGATCTCTCGGCCACCTTCAATATGGTTGCTCACCATATCTTGATCCAGCACCTAAAGAAGATCTACATTGATGGCACTGCCCTAAAGTGGTTTGAATCATTCATTGCCAATAAACCATCCTGCCCTAGAGTGCTTACCTGTAGAGTTGCCTCAAGGCTCAGTCCTCTCTGATACTTTTCAACATCGGTGTGTCCTATCTGCGATCTCATCCAGTCCTTCAATACTGAGTGCCACCTATTTGCAGATAACATCCAATACTGCATCAAAATGGAATCTGACCAAACTTCCTCCATTAACAAATATCAATAACTGTCTAAAAGCGGCTTAAACACAACTCAGACTAAACCCATCTAACTTGGAACTCTTCCAGCTCAGCTGCCAAGGTCGCCCCCCCCCCCCCCCGTTAATCGCTTCCCTCACTAGCAGGTACCACCTTACATTTTAAGGAGTCAGTGAAGCCTACTGAAACCTCACAATGGAACCCCACATTTTTAAAGTGGTAAGGTTCTCCTTCATGTATTTGTATCAGATACACCAAGTATGTAATTTCCTTGATAATCTTGCTACTGTAATCCATGTGTTAGCAGCCAAATCACTTACTACAATTCCCTAAGAATAGCATCTCACAATACAGTTCAAAATGTTTCCAGCTCCTACAAAGTACTTCTTTGAGAACTTTGGTAGGTGCAAAAGCAACTAATCATTTCAAGCTCATTCTACATCAACTTCACTGGCTTTCTGCTTTGTCTTCAAATGCTTGAGTAAACAGGTCCTTAATACCTCTCTCAACTTGTCTCCCCTTAAAACACTCTCAAGGGAACTCTAGGCTGCCAAAATGCTTCTTTTCTTCTCTTCTGCTGACCACTGCCTGATTGTCCTGCACAACATTTCATGCTTTCAGTTGCTATGCACCAAAAATTTGGAACAAAGTACTACTAAACCTGCATCTGGAACCATGCTATCTTAAGTTCACAAAAAAAAAAGCTAGGGAATGAGAGTATCCAAGATGGTTGCTGCAAGAAGTCAGCGGTAACGGTGTCCTGCTTTTCTCTTTTCTTTTGCCTGAAATGCCACACACCGCTCTGAAGCGGCGAACAAGGGAGAAAATCCCTCCCGCAGGTTCCAGTCTTTCCTGCTACGGGACCTATAGACGCCCATGTCTCTCGTGGGCTTAGATCGGGAGAGCTGGTGAAAGAAGTGGCCAGAACGGACTTGCCGGTTTCCCCACCAGACTTATCTGTTACATTACCCAGATCATAAGGGCTCCACCAGAGAATCCAGTCACCTCCAGGGATCGGGAGGTTCTGTCAGAGGAGTCATCTGCCACAGGTGCCAAGGACCTCTCTCTCTCCATGTGGGGACGGGCCTAGCCGCAGATACTGAAGATTCAGCTAAATCAAGGCCCTTCTGGGGCAAACCTAACTCACCTAAGGAGGTCTTGGAGCAGCCTGAAGCTGCCTTCAGAGTACCAGCTAACTCTCTTTGCAAGATTTCTGTGTCTATACCAGTGAGACCAAAGCTAATTACATTAGATACTAGGGATGTGCAATCGTTTTTTTCCCCCAAATTAGGAAATTTCAATGAAATTGCCTAATTCGGACTGGTTCGGGAGAACCAAAAAACGATTTAATTTTTTCCGAAATTTTGGAAAAAAATTCATTTTCGGGTTAGTGCATGCTAACTCTCGATAGTGCGCACTAACCTGAAAATCAGGGCCCCCGAAAAAAAACAAACCCAAACCGCCCCAAAACGAAGCCCAACACGATATACCAACCCAAAGCACATCTCTATTAGATACCATATAGGAAGCAATATCTAACTTGGGGTCCTCTATCTCTACCCAACTTAATCCTATAATTGAGAAGGTTAATGATATTGAGTCTAGAATCCTTGTCTTGGAGGAATCTAAAACAACATCTTAAGAAATTGAAACTGTGAAACAAGAAGTTTCTGATTATAAAATCGATGCAGGACTTAAGGAAAATCAGTTGCTACACAATACAATGGAAAATGCCCTCCGAGGGAAAAATCTACGCTTCATAAATTTTCCTAAAATTGTGCATATTTCTGCAAAAGAAATGTTAAAAAAACACTTTTCAGAAATTTTGAAAATTCCAGAGACAGCTGTACTACATGTTGCTAAAGTCTATATGGGAGAAATGAAAATTTGTTTCAATCTGATGGGATGGATATTATCTCCCCAATAAATGTATCTCAAATACTAGAGTCATCAGATATTAGAGATGTGAATCGGAACCAGAATCGGATCCGATTTCAGTTCCGATTCACATCTCTATAGATGTGAATCGGAACCAGAATCGGATCCGATTTCAGTTCCGATTCACATCTCTATCAGATATTGACTTGGCACAACCTGTTACAATGTTAGAACCCAGTCTCGATCCATATCAAATGCAAACAAAAAACTCAGACTATACTTTAAACACTGCACCAAATCTTTTTACCAGGTACATGTCAGAATTTATCCGGATGTTGAGGGTCACACAAATTGGGGCTTCCTTTGTACTAAAATTTCCCTGTAAATGCTGTGTGAAATATAAAGGTCCCTTATATTTTTTTGGTTCCATCTCAATTAACTATATTCTTGTGCGATAAACCGGTTACATTCTGAGAATGGTAGTGCAGTTCAGCCTGCTCCTCCTCCGGATGGTTGAATGCCCTATATTGAAGTATAGCCCCGCTGATAAACTGCATATTCTAGATCAGAGCTATTTCCTTAATAAATAACGATTTATGTTATTTTGAAGTCTTTGGATCCCATATTGTGGGCTGGTGGGATTGAAGAATCTAATTTATGTATTTTCTTTTTATTGTGTGATGTATGAAGATATATTTTCTCTCTTCTCTCTCTCATTCAAAATGTTTCTTGAAATTTATGGAAATTCAATAAATAAAAAATTTAAATAAAAAAGCTAGGGCATGGCTTTTTCAACACATCTTCAGCCCAACTTCCTGAACTCCCGACAAGGGACTGTTACACACAAAGACACAACTGAGTCTTGAACCTATTCACACAATGGGCTTTCCTATGCTGATACCAATGCTATATTAATTGCAAAATCTGATTCGCCTGTAAGCTGTTCCAATTCCTCTGTTCATTTGAATTTACTGTAATCTGCTTTGAGACCAACTTTGGGACAAGGTGGAATATCGAATGTTCAAGACAACCCTAAAGGGCCCTGTGTTCTGTTGGAAAAAAATGAGGCAGCCTGAAATCACAGCAGGTTGGATGTGGAAGGAGTTGGGATTAAACTGGAAACAAGTTCTTTAAGACAGATTGTCCAAAGGCTGAATCTTGACATCCTTCTTTGTCCAAGCAGTAATGAGTTGCAAACGTGTGGAGAGAGCTCCATGTTGCAGCCTTACAAATCTCAGCAATTGGAACTGAATGATAATGCACTACTGAGGTTGACATTGCTCTTACTGAGTGCGCCTTGTCCTTGGAGAGGAAGGCCTGCTTTTCATAGCAGAAATCTATGCAGTCTGCTAGCCAGTTGGAGAGTTTGTTTGCCACTGCCCTACCCGGTTTGTTTTTATCAAAAGAAACAGAGTTGGGTGGATTTCCTATGGCCTGCAGTGAGGTCCAGGTAAAATGCAAGTACACGTTTACAGTCCAAAGTGTGTAAAACCTTCTCGCCTTGGTAAGAGTGAGGCCTTGGGAAGAATGTGGGCAAGACTATAGACTGATTCAAGTGGAAGTCAGTAACCACCTTGGAAAGGAATTTAGGGTGAGTACAGAGGACCACTCGGTCATGTAGGAACCTTGTATAGGGTGAGTATGTGACAAGTGCTTGTAACTCACTAACTTCTAGCAGATGTAGTAGCTACTAGGAAGAGAACTTTCCATGTAAGAAATTTAAAATCGCAGGAATCTATGGGCTCAAAGGGAGAACGCATGAGCCTTGTTAGTACTACATTAAGGTCCTATTCTGTGACCGGTGGCCGTAACAGGGGTTTAAGCTGAATTAAACCTCATAATCTACTGACAAGGCGTTGCGTAGGTATTGGGGCATCCCCTGTTCCTTTGTGGTAAACTGAGATGGCTCTCAGATGCACTCTTACTGACGTAGTCTGGAGACCAGAGTCTGAAAGGTGCCAGAGATAGTCCAACAAAGATGATGTGGGGCAGGAAAAGGGATCAATACTTTTTCTGGGTGCACCACGTGGTGAATCTTTTCCACTTATGATATGATTTGTGTGTGGAAGGTTTTCATGAAGCTACAAGCACTTGAGAGACATAAGCTGAAAGATTTAGTGGTTGCAGGATTATGCTTTCAACATCCAGGCTGTGATGGACAGGGTTTGAAGGTTGGGGTGGCACAACCTGCCCTGATCCTGAGTTCTGAGAGTGGGTGCTGTGCCCAGGCGAATTGGTTCCCTGATCGAGAGGTCGAGAAGTATGGGAAACCATACTTGTCGAGGCCAATACGGGGCTATGAGTATCATTGACCCCTTGTCCTGTTGTAGCTTCACTAGAGAGTTTTGGTTATTAGCGGTATCGGGGGATAATCGTATAGAAGGCCTGAGTTCCAGGGGCAAGCAAAGACATCCATGGCTAATTGGTGTCTCTGCTTGTGCAGGGAGCAGAATCTGTCCACTTTGTGATTTAGTTTGGATGCAAAGAGGTCTATTGTTGGCTGACCCCAACTTTGGAATAGTCTGGTAGTTACCATAAGATCCAGGGACCACTCGTGGGGATGGAACTGATGACTGAGGCGATCTGCAACTACATTGTGTATGCCTGCTAGGTAAGTGGCTCGGAGATACATGGAATGGGTCAGGGCCCAGTCCCAAATCTGCGTTGCTTCTTGGCAGAGGAGATAAGAGCCTGTGCCCCCTTGTTTGTTCATGTACCACATGACTACTGTGTTGTCTATTTGTATCAAAACAGTTCTGTGTGAAAGGCAGTCCTTGAACGCATGAAGAGCATAACGTATAGCTCGAAGTTCCAGGAAATTGATTTGAAATGTTGCTTCGAGTTTCGTCCCAGTACTCTGAGCCTGAAGATTTTCTGTGTGTGCTCCCCAACCCAAGGTGGATGCATCTGTAGTTAAGGTAATTTGTGGAACTGGTTGCTGAAAGGGTAGGCCTGTGAGCAAGTTGTTCCTGTTCGTCCAGAAGAGGGATGAATGTAACTGGTGGGTTACTTGAATTGGAGATGACAGTGGTTGAATGGCTTGGAGCCACAGTGATTTCAAAGTCCATTGTGTTACTCTCATGGCTAATCTGGCCATAGGCGTGACGTGGACCGTGGAAGCCATGTGGCCCAGCAGTGTTAGAAACTGATGGGATAAAGCAGTTTTCTTTTTGTGCAGAGCTTTCGCTAGTTTGGAGAGTGTCTGAGCGGTCTTTTTGGTAGGAAGGCTTTTGATACGGTGGTGTTCAAGTCTGCTATGATGAACTGTAGAAGGCGAGAAGGCATGAGATGGAATTTTTGGGAGCTGATAAGAAATCCCAGCGAGTGGAGCAGATTGATTGTGAGCTGGAGAGAGTAGAGTGCGCCTTGTTTTGATTGTCTCTTGATGAGCCAGTCGTCCAGATAAGGAAAAACGTGTATGCTGTCCTTGCGTAAATGGGCCGCTACTGCTAGGCACTTTGTGAATACTCAGGGTGCCGACGCAAGTCCGAATGGCAGAACCCTGTATTGAAAGTGTTGATGATCCACCAGGAAACGCAAGAACTTGCGATGAGGAGGGAATAATGGAATAAGCACATTGACTGGCATATATGTTATATATATTTAAACCCCTGCTTCTTTTCTCTGATCCAAGTTATATTACTCCCTTGTTTTATTGTAACTGCATTCCTTAGCCTTCTCTTGTTTAACGTTTTTTACTACTATTACTATTATTTTTATTATTATTATTACTTAGATCAATGTTATTTATTGCCTTTTGTTCCCTATCTACTTGTTAATTGTAAACCGACATGATGCGATTTTTATCGCGAATGCCGGTATAGAAAAACTTAAATTAAAAAAAAAATAAAAAAAAATGTGAGCGTAAGCGTCTTGAAGATCCAGAGAACAGAGCCAATCTCCTATTTGAAGAAGGGGAAGCATGGTGCCTAAAGACACCATTCTGAATTTCTTTTCGTAGAAATTTGTTGAGATTTCGGAGATCTAGGATAGGGCAAAGGCTTCCCTGTTTTCTTTGGAATGAGAAAATAGCGGAGTAGAATCCTCTGCCCTGCTGAGGTCGGGGAACAGGTTCCACAGCCCTGGCTCTCAGAAGGGTGGATAATTCTGTTTCTAGAAGTGTGGTAGGATCTTTGTGCACCCAAAGAGGGTTTGGTGGAGAACCTCTGGGCACTGTGAGAAAATCCAGATGTAACCTTGTGTTATAATGGATAGAGCCCATTGATCTCTGATGATGTTTGACCAGTTAGGTAGAAAATAGGAAAGCACAGATGCAGGACATAGAAACATAGAAATGACGGCAGAAGAAGACCAAACGGCCCATCCAGTCTGCCCAGCAAGCTTCACATTTTTTTTTCTCATACTTATCTGTTTCTCTTAGCTCTTTGGTTCTATTTCCCTTCGCTTAACTCTGCACTCTCCCTAAAATCCTTGGCCAATGGCGCTAATATAGGGTGAAGACCCGATTTTTGAGCATGAGCAGCTAGAGGAGCGTGTGGGGAATGGCGAGCAAGAAAAAAACCTATTGACTTGGAGGTGTTTTCCCTTGATGTGAGTGGATCTCTGTTTGCAGCCTTAGGAGATGCGTCAGAATTTGGTGCTTCCAATATGGCTGACAACCCAAGCACTGGAGATGATGCGGTTGATTTGGCCACGAAAGCAATAGAGTTAACTAAAAAATATTTTTGCCGCTGGTTTCATGAAATTCAGGGCAATATTAAAGACCTGAAAGCCAATGTGAATGGAACCCTACAAGATTTTCACACGGACTTGACAGAGTTCGGTTGGAGAATTTATTAAGTTGAATCGGGGATGGAAAATCAAGGCTCAGATCTCTTTGCTGTGTACAGAAGTTTCCAACCTACAGCATCTGAATACAGAGATGGCCCTGAAGTTAGAAGATCTGGAAAACCAGTTGAGAAGATCGAACATTCGCATCTGCGGAGTATCGGAAATGGAGGATTTTGAAGATGCAGGCTTAGTGGTTCGGAAAATATGTTGCGCCATTCTTAATACATGGGTTAATGACGACATGACGAGATGCGGACAGTTTTAGAATGGGCACATCGGGCCCTTGGATGATCTCCGAAGAATGTTCCTCGAGATATTATTGCCTGTGTCCACAGCTTCAGCTTAAAAGAACAGATCATGCAACAGGCCAGGTCTATGGGAAATATTTCCTGGGAGGGCCTTGACATTGCTTTGTTTAATGACCTTTCTCCCATCACTCAAAAAAAAAAAAAAAAATAAAAAGATCTCCATGCGGTCACTACTTTTTTATGACATGAAAATGTGCGGTATCGCTGGCTTTTCCCGTGCGGTCTGTCATTTACGATCAGTGGGGTCACCTCAAAGATCGTGACAGAAAAGGAGGCCGCTCCTATCTTGGCACCCCTCGACTTTACGGCAGCCCCGGCGGCTGAAGGTCTCCGACCAAAGATGATTTGTCGTAACCCTAAGTGGCAAAGGGTTGGAAAGAATGGCTCTCGACGCCAACATCGATCGCAAGATGTGCTACCTGATGCCACGACCGCATCCCGATTCCAGCTACGCAAGCTAGAGGTTTCAATTTCTGGGGCTTCCTTATCTGTTGCATGCCCAGATATCTAGCGGCTGTTCATCTTCCCTCTACTTACTGGTGATGTAGCTGTTTACCTTTTGGAGGATCATGGACAGTTTTGGTGTGTAGTTATTTTGAGAGTTCGTTACTCTGACTTTGGTTCTCCTTCGATAAGACATCATAATCTCCCTCTCTTTCATGGGACCATAATGCTTCTTTGCTACTGGGTCGAGATTCTGTTCTTATCTACCTCATGACCCTCTATTTTTGTTTTTTATGGCTCATATCCATCTGTCTTTTGGACGGGGGATAGCAAATGTTGCTTACCTGATGTAACAGGTGTTCTCACAGGACAGCAGGATGTTAGTCCTCACAAATGGGTGACATCGAGGATGGAGCCCACCACGGAAAACTTCTGTCAAAGTTTAAACAGAACTTTGACTGGCCCCTACTGGGCATGCCCAGCAAGGCACTGACCCTGCAGCCAGCAGGGGTCTCCCTTCAGTCTGATGTTCAAAGCTACAGGCAGTGCCTAGAAAGTAAAAACAAAACAAACCCAACACCGCGGGGTGGCGGGCGGGTTTCGTGAGGACTAACATCCTGCTGTCCTGTGAGAACACCTGTTACATCAGGTAAGCAACATTTGCTTTCTCACAGGACAAGCAGGATGGTTGTCCTCACAAATGGGTGAGTACCGAGCTGAGGATGTCCTGACTTGCACCAAATGCACCCAACGACGTGCAACAGGCACTACAACTGGGGTGGAATTTGGTAAAGGGCATCCGCACCCTACCGGGAAGGTGGAAGGGTGTTGGTACATCACGTTGGAAAAAGGTTACGCAAGACAGATTGGCCGAAGATGGAGTCCTGTCTTCCAGCTTTGTCCAAACAATAGTGGGCTGCAAAGGTATGGAGAGAACTCCAGGTTGCAGCCTTGCAGATGTCAGGAAGCGGCACCGATCGAAGGTGTGCCACTGACGTAGCCATGGCCCTCACAGAGTGTGCTTTGACACGGTCTTGAAAAGGGATGCCCGCTTGCTCATAGCAGAAAGCAATGCAGTCCGCCAACCAGGAGGAAAGAGCCTGCTTACCCACAGGTTGTCCTAACTTGTTAGGATGGAAAGAGACGAATAATTGAGTGCTCTTCCTGTGAGAAACTGTACGGTCTAGGTAAAAGGCTAGAGCCCGTTTACAGTCTAGGGTATGCAGGGTCTGTTCTCCAGAGTTGGAGTGGGGCCTGGGAAAAAAGATAGGTAGTATGATGGATTGATTAATATGAAACTCAGAAACTACCTTAGGTAAAAATTTAGGGTGAGTGCGGAGTACCGCCCGGTCCTGCAGGAGCTTAGTGTAAGGCGGATAGGTAACTAGGGCCTGTAATTCACTAACCCTGCGAGCTGAAGTGATAGCCAAAAGGAATAACACTTTCCATGTGAGATACTTTAACTCACAGGAGTGCAGAGGTTCGAAAGGAGGTTTCATTAGACGACCAAGAACCAGATTAAGGTCCCAGGATGGGGCCGGAGGCCGTAAGGGTGGCTTCAGATGGAGCAAGCCTTTAAGAAAACGTGTTACTAGGGGTTGTACTGAAATAGGGACACCCTGTACACCTTTATGGAAGGCGGCTACCGCACTGACATGCATCCTAATGGAAGAGGTTTTAAGACCTGATTCAGAGAGATGCCATAAATAGTCCAAGAATTTGGAGATTGGACAGCAAAGGGGATCAAGGGACTGAGAAGTGCACCATGATGTGTACCTTTTCCATTTGTATGAGTAAGACTTTCTTGTGGAAGGCTTTCGTGAAGCTATCAGGACTCGAGAAACGGAATCTGAAAGGTTGAAAGGCTGAAGGACTAACCTTTCAACATCCATGCCGTCAGGGACAAGGCTTGGAGGTTGGGATGGAGGAGGCATCCGTCGTTTTGAGTGAGCAGATGCGGGTCCTTTCCCAGAGGAATGTGCCTGCGGATGGAGAGATCCTGGAGTATTGGAAACCATACTTGGCGTGGCCAGTAAGGTGCTATCAGGATCATGGTTCCTCCGTCCTGGCGTAGCTTCACGAGAGTCTTTGACACAAGAGGAAGTGGAGGGAATGCGTAGAGCAGACCGGTTGTCCACTTGAGGGAGAATGCATCCCTCGGCCGAGAGTGCTGGCTCCGAATGAGAGAGCAGTAATCGTCCACTTTGTGGTTCTGAGGGGACGCAAAGAGGTCTATGCGGGGAGAACCCCACTTGTGAAACAGAGAGGTCGCTATCAGAGGATCGAGTGACCACTCGTGCGGTCGGAAGACACGGCTCAGCCGGTCTGCCAATACATTGTCTACTCCCGGCAGGTAAGTGGCCCTGAGGTACATGGAGTGGGAGAGGGCTTCCGCCCAGATCTGCGCAGCTTCCTGACACAGAAGGAAGGAGCCTGTGCCTCCCTGCTTGTTTATGTACCACATGGCCACTTGGTTGTCCGTCTGGATTAAGATTATCTGATGAAAGAGATGATCTTTGAAAGTGCGGAGCACATAGCGGATTGCTCGAAGTTCCAGGAAATTGATCTGGTGTTCGGCTTCCTCGTTGGACCATAACCCTTGGGTTTGAAAGTTGTCCACATGGGCTCCCCAACCGATGTGAGAAGCGTCGGTGGTTAGGATTACTTGCGGATCCGGTGGAAGAAAGGGTAAGCCCTGAAGGAGGTTGACCTGAGTCGTCCACCAGGTTAAGGATAGGCGCAGCGCTTGTGTGACTGTGACTATGGAGGACAGAGGCTGAAAAGCTTGAATCCATTGGTGTCGTAGAGTCCATTGTGTTACTCTCATGGCTAGTCGGGTCATGGGAGTGACTTGAACCGAGGATGCCATGTGTCCTAGGAGAATGAGGAACTGGCGAGCCGTGGCCGTGTCTTGAGACTGGAGCTGGTGAGCTAGGGACATGAGAGTTTGGATCCGTTGAAGCGGAAGGTAGGCCTTTGCCTGTAAGGTGTCCAAGTCTGCCCCAATGAAAGATAAGGTTTGAGATGGGACGAAGCAAGATTTCTCGTAATTGACAAGAAACCCTAAGGAAAGGAGTGTGTTGATTGTCAATTGTAGGGAGGACCGGGCAATCTGAGGGGTGGAGGCCCTGATTAGCCAATCGTCCAGATAGGGGTATACGTGGACACCTTCCTTCCTGAGGAATGCTGCTACAACTACGAGGCATTTGGTGAAGACTCGTGGAGCAGAAGCCAGACCGAAAGGTAGTACTCGGTATTGATAATGGTCGCGGCCTACTAGAAACCGCAGATATTTGTGATGGGATTGTGTTATCGCAATATGGGTATAAGCGTCCTTGAGGTCGAGGGAGCATAGCCAATCCCCTTTTTGCAGCAGAGGGAGTAACGTGCCCAGGGTTATCATCTTGAACTTTTCTTTTTGAAGGTACTTGTTGAGGGCCCGAAGGTCCAAAATTGGACGTAGCCCTCCTGACTTTTTTGGAATTAGGAAGTACCTGGAGTAAAATCCCTTGCCTCGTTGAGAGGGAGGGACAGGTTCTATAGCATTTGATTGCAAAAGAAGGGATACTTCCTGTTGTAATTGAGTCAAGTGGCTGGAGAGACTCCATGCTTGAAGAGGCGGGGAGTCTGTCGGAAGAGTTATGAAATTGAGGTGGTAACCCTGTGCGATAATTGCCAGCACCCACTGGTCTGAGGTAATCCGTATCCAATGCTGTAAAAAGTGGCACAGACGACCCCCTACAGGGATGTGGGGGAGTGGGATATGGCATGTGCTCCGTATCGGGAAGTCAAAGGCCTGCCGCAGGCCCGGGAGGTGGGGCTACAGCAGGTCTTTGTTTCCGAGGTTGGCGGAGCTGAGGTCTGGTGGAGGATCGAGCCGGACGAGGCCTAGTCGACGGAGGGTAATAACGACGTGGCCGAAAGAACGACTTTTTAGAGTCCTTCTTAGGTGGTGGTTTGGAGGATACCTCAGATGGAACAGACGAAAGTTGTTTCAACGTCTCGTGGTGATCCTTCAATTCCGCCACAATCTGTTGAATCTGTTCTCCGAACAGATTGTCCCCCAAGCAGGGTAAATCGGCTAGACGATCCTGGACCTCTGGGCGAAGGTTGGATGATTTTAACCAAGCCCAACGTCTGGCTGAGATGGCAGTAGCTGAGACTTTCGTGGAAGCATCGAAGATATCGTAGGCCGTTCTGATCTCGTGCTTCCCAGCTTCAAATCCTTTGTGAAGGAGGGCTTGAAGCTGTGGCTGGTATTGGTCCGGTAATGTGTCAGCGTAGTCCTGCATCTGTTTAAGGATAGCTCTGTTGTATTGAGTCATATAAAGTTGGTATGAAGCTATGCGAGATATCAACATAGCCCCATGATACACTTTCCTTCCCACACTATCAAGGAATTTGTTGTCCTTGATAGGGGGAGTGGAAGAGTGTGGTTTTAGGCGCTTGGCCTTC
Source organism: Rhinatrema bivittatum (assembly GCF_901001135.1). Classification (NCBI taxonomy): domain Eukaryota; kingdom Metazoa; phylum Chordata; class Amphibia; order Gymnophiona; family Rhinatrematidae; genus Rhinatrema; species Rhinatrema bivittatum. The sequence goes on along the minus strand of NC_042621.1, from coordinate 71,239,071 downwards.
TTTTGCGCAGACTCAACTACAACAGAGCGATGATCCAGTTGAGACTTCTGAAATCCTGGTGCTGACTGAACGAGGTATGTTGAGTCAGCTTTTTTATTAACTGGTGACACAGAGGAAGGTGATTCCCAGTTTTTCTTTAAAAGATCCAGAAATACCTGGTGAATGGGGATGGAAGCGATGATTTTTGGGGCATCCAGAAATTGGAGCAGCTCCATCATTTGGTGCCTGTCATCGGTCTCAGATTGCAGCTGAAAAGGCACAATTTCTGACATCTCCTTTACAAAATTTATAAAGGAGAGATCTTCAGGAGGAGATCGTTTTCTACTCTCTGTAGGAGATGGTGGGGATGGTAAATCTGTATCTGAAGATGTATCATCACCCCAGGTATCATAAGGATCATGTAGGGCTTGCAGTCCTGAAGGACCTGGTAGAGGATCCAAAGGCATCGATGGAATCGGTGCTGCAAGCGGAACTGTGAACGGCATCGAGGGCTTCGGGGGTACCGATGGAATCGGTGCCGATCTTGGAATCGATGGAGCCGAAGGATAAATCGGTGGAAAGGTATGTGAAGGCACCGATGGAACGACACCGGACGGGGGAATCCGGAACGGTGTTTCTCCTGTCGATGAATGTCCTTCCGGAGATGATGGTGTAGTCGGTGCTACTGGAATCACCGATGGAAGGGCGCGCATGAGTGCCTCCATACGATTTAGTATCGGTGCCAACGCTTCCACTAGAGGCTCGGTGGTCGGTTCCCTCCTCGGTGGCAGAGTCGGTGCTGAGGTCGGTGCCTGAGGCGGTGCCGGTGGAGGCTGGAATCTTCGCATCGCATTCTCGATGGCCTCCTGGACCAGCCGGTCCAGTTCTGCCCGGAGACCAGGGGTAACCATACCCGGCTCGACGGGAGAGGGAGGCTGAGGCAGGGCCGGAAGTACCACCGTAACCGGTGGGATCACGGCCCCCGCACCCCGGGAGGGTGAGGGTTTCCTCGGTGCCTGCGAACGAGACGTGGACGGTGCCAGGTCTGACCGAGGCTTTTTCGTCGGTGGCTCGGCCTGTTCAGAGGTCGATGTTTGTGGATCCTCGACGGGCCGAGACTTGTGCCGTCGATGGCGATGCTTATCCTTCCGATCTCCTCGCCCATCCGGGGAGGGGACAGGAGTCGACGGCCGAGAAGTCATCGGTGGAGGACGGTCACCGGAGGGTTGACGATGGTGGTGCAACTTCGACGGTGCCGGTTCCGATGACGTCGATGCTATCGATGGCGTTGGGGTGGGTGCATGGAAGAGGAGCCCCATCTTCTCCATCCTGGCTTTACGACCCTTAGGTGTCATTAGGGCACATTTAGTGCAAGTCAGGACATCATGCTCACTTCCCAAACATAGAACACAGACCCGATGGGGATCTGTGATTGACATAGTCCGGGTGCAATCCGGACAACGACGGAACCCCGTCGCCATGGCCTAGGGCCAAATTTAGCCGCGGGATTGGTAAGTGCCAACAGGCCTCTAGGGCCAAAATCGACGGCAGTCGATGAAAATCGGCAAAAAACTTACCGGCTTTCGCGGAGGTGACAAAAATTTGTCGAAGGGAGACCCCTGAGGGGCAAATTTTCTTCGGAAAGAAAAAAACCGAATTCCTGTCAGGAACGTGGTAAGAGAGCTCCTTTCACCGCGTGGCAACTGCTGCGCGGAAAAAAGAAGACTGAAGGGAGACCCCTGCTGGCTGCAGGGTCAGTGCCTTGCTGGGCATGCCCAGTAGGGGCCAGTCAAAGTTCTGTTTAAACTTTGACAGAAGTTTTCCGTGGTGGGCTCCATCCTCGATGTCACCCATTTGTGAGGACAACCATCCTGCTTGTCCTGTGAGAAACATTTTTATTTTTGTCTTATACTTTGGCCCTATGACTGTGCTTTGCCAAAGTTATTGTGACCTGGGGGACATTTTGGTGTTTATTTTAGTGCGCTGAGGAGGGAGTTTGGGGAATATTTCAGATTGATGTTCCCTTTTCTATATTTTTATTGTTATACTCTTTGTATAATATTTGCTTACTTTTGCTAATGTGGGTCTAATTATGTGATTATGATTGGGATTGGCGCCATTTGGCAGGGATGGGAGGGAGGGACGTACGTACTTCCTCCTTTATGCGTCACTTGAAGGTGGTGTATGTAGTTCTAAATGGGTGGGGAGATGCGAAAAGCTTGGGGAACATACCTTGATGTCCAAACCCTTTTTGTTTTTTGCTGGCCTGGTGTGTGTTTCTCAGAATCCTGGGGGATCTCATTGTTTATAGGTTTGTGCAATGGTTGTACGTACAATGGCTGACCTCAAATGTGTTTCTCTTAATGTTAAAGGCCTCAATTTGCCATATAAAAGATCTATTCTGTTTAAAGATTTAAATTCCATGCAAACCTCTGTGGCATTTGTGCAGGAGATGCATTTGCGCATGCGTGATGAGCATCTTATACAATCCTGGCGTTATGCACCTGTTCTCTTGGCTGCCAATATGCCAGGGCATAGGTATTATGGGGTGGGTATTTTTATATCTAAGGATATACAATGCCTAGTGCATTCGATACATCGAGATGAACTTGGTCGATTAAAAAATCGTCCATGCTTGTTTGGATGGCTCTCCTGTGATATCAATGTTTACTGCCCTAATGGACCTCACGATGAAGTTTTTCATGAGATTGATAAGCTTTTGCTTAATATGGACAGTATTTAACAACCTACCTCGGTTTCCTTAGTGCTATAATTCTACAACCTCCAAGACATCAAGGAAACCTCTTGATTTGTGGTTTTTGTGCGGTTGCTATCTATGGATCAGCCACTTGTCTTAGCTGGCCCATTAAGATAGCTCCCATGTTTTATTCTTTAATTTTCTTAAAAACAATTTTCTTTGTGTTTTTTCCTTTTTTCAAATTCTCTTTAAAACTATGTGCTTCTGTTCTCCCGATATGCGGTGCGACCCCTCATTTGTTGTTATCTTTCATGAAAAGATTAACTTATCTTTTAGTTGCTCAATTGCTGCCGCTATTCATGGGACCAACTCAGCTTGCCCGACACTGGCCATGTTTCGGCAGTTATCTGCCTGCTTCAGGGGCCACGGGAAAAAAATTTTTGTCTCCGTATCGCGGATCCTCCGTCAGAATGCACTTGAATCCTTTGTTTTTGCATACTAACTGACAAGTTAGTATGCAATAATAATGCTGTGATAAATCTCCCGGATGGTCTATAAAAAACTAAATTAAAAAAAAAATCTCTTTAGGATCGTCAAATTGTAGGACTTCTAAAGTCTGTCTGGTATCCTCCTCCTCTGTAAGCAGCTGAAATGGAATTGTTAGACATTTCCCTCACAAAGTTAAAGGAGAGGTCTTCAGGAGGTGACACTCTCCTTCTTCTGGTGGTGAGGGGTCCGATAAGATGTCCTCAGTAGAGGAATCCGTGTCCACATCCTCCCAGGCATCTGATAGTGTGTGGATGTGGACTAGAATGAGGAAAAGAGAATGGCATCGATGATGACTTGTATTCTATGGATCCATCGATGATTTCTTCTTTTCCTTCATTGGCATCGATGGCGATGATGGAATTGGGCGGCTCAACCCCGAGAGTCCCGACAGCCCTGGCATCGGCTGAGGAGTCTACGGTTGACGGTCGGAGACGATGCAGTCAGCATCCGAAGAGTCCCGAATCGGTATCTGGTCTTTCGGGTACTTAATCGGTGTCTTCGGCCTCGATGGCGCAGGTTGTGTCAGCAGGGCACCGATTAAGGTATCAAGCCTGGACAGCAACGGTTGAAGCATCGATGCCTCCGGCATCGGTGGAGGTATGGAAACCAGCACCGGTGGATGGAGTTCTCTGATGGCATCTATGACTGCCTGGCGGATTAATCTGTCCAGTTCCTCCCTTATAGCTGATGAGGACAGAGCAGCTATAGGGGGTGGCAGAGAAAGCAAAACTGGCTCCACTACAGGTCCCTGTGGGGGCTCAGTAACCAGCACTGATATCTGTGGGGATTGCCTTGGTTCCTTTGGCGTCGAGGGCCTCAATGAGTCTTCGATCCTGGCCTTCTTAGTGGGCGGTTCAATTCGGCACCGGGTGCTTCCCGATGCCGGTGACTGTTTTTCACGGTGCTCTCTTTTTTCTAACACCGAGGCTTAATTAGTCAAAGCCTTAGATGGAGTTGGGATAGTGGGTCACCAATACCCTCGTGCACCCGGAGGGTTCTTATGATTACCTTTTTTGTGATTCCTGCTGGTGATGATTGTGTCAATGTCGATGGGAGGAGCTGAATATTAAAAAGATGCTCCATTTTTTCTAGACAGGCCCGTCTACCTTTTGTAGTCATCTCTGCACATTGGGGACATGGAAAGACGTTATGCCCCGGGCCGAGGCACAAGACACACTCGATGTGGGGATCGGTGATCGACATCGTTCAGGGGCAATTGGGGCATTTTTTAAAACCGGTTGCCATGATTTTTGAAAGGCTGGACAGGCTTCGACTGCCTGTGGTCACCAAGGAATCTTGGGAACGGTATCGACCGCTAAAAATTTTTTTTTTTTTTTTAAATCACCAATCGAAGAAAAATTGATCCAAGACTGGCAGACCCCAATGAGGGGATTTTTCTGAGGAAAATTTACTAGTTTTTCCATAAGGAAAGTTGTGTGAGAATCACAGGGCTCCTGACCGTGAGGCAAAGTGCAGTGCGGAAAAAAAAAAAAAAAAAGAGACTGAAGGGAGACCCCTGTGGCTTGTGGGATAATGGCATGCTGGGCATGCTCAGTGTGCCAGTCAAACGTTTCTAGAAACTTTTACAAAGTTTTCCAAAATAGGACTCCGTCCAGTGACGTCACCCATATGTGAGGACTATCATCCTGCTTGTCCTGGGATAACATTTCAATAGTACCCAATTCAAGCATGACATACACAATGTTTAATAATGCAGTCATCCCCTACCCAGTACATAAATACTGTAATGTATCCTTCTCAATACACATACATATCCCTACTCATCCCCATTTATACTCACTCTTCCCTCCATTCACTACCTGTTTTTTCAAAAATACAACCTATAAAGATATTTTCACTGAATAATGCACATCTCTTACATTCATATCTTTTGTCTCCAATTCAATTAAACATAGTAACAGAGTAATGACAGCAGAAAAGAACCAAATGGTCTATCCAGTCTGCCCAGCAAGCTTATTGTATTATCTACTGCGGTGTGGTTTTCCCATGTTTCTCTTAAGAGTAGTAACTGCTGCTCCATGCAGTTATTTGATGAACCTTCTTGAAAATTCAGACCGTGCTGATGTTTTGCTTATGGACTTGGCCTTAGAAGCAGTCCTGTATTTTTTCACTTATGTCTGCATATCAATGCCCCAGACTGTAAAAGTCAGGGCTTGTGTTGCTGGTCATCTGAATACAATTCCTGTTCTTATTCATTGTTTTCTATATACAGTAGTGAATATTTTGCACCCAACCTTGTATACAACCATATCCAAAAATGGTAAATGAGAATCATGTTGCTATATAGTGAATTCTAAGTTTACATCCAAGGAATTAATCTATTCCTTGAACTAACTTCTTGCCCCGGTCCATATCCAAAATAGATCAATAAAACACCACCAAAACACTATATAGGCAGGAAATCTAGATAGATAAATATACTTACTTTCAAAACCTGACACATATAAACACTCAACAAGAAGGTGGGTAAAGGAGATGCTATAGGGATACCCTTAGTCTGCTGGTAAAACAACAACTGAAATGTAAAATAACTGAGTTATAGTCATCTTCGCCAACTACATTACAACCAATCCGGAGATATCGCCAACTCTTGTAATGTGTGCTGTATCACTCCCAGAGCATCATCCTGAGGTATACTGAGATATGTTTGTATATAGTGCCATTATGCATGATGTGACCAAGTCCACTTAGGATCGAGGTCTGTTAACACCTGTAACTCCTTAGTGTGTTGAATCACAAATATATGAAGCTATTTTCACTAAAGGTTTGAAAATCAAGCCTATAGCTGATACAACAGAGCACTGGGGGGGGGGGGGGGATTTATGGTATGTTCTGTGTAATACAGAAATATGGGATTGCTGGAGAAGGTTAAAATAAATATCAGAATTGTCTAGCTGTAATTGGCTTTATATGTAAGGCTTGTTCCAATATCCCCTTTAATTGTACTTGTAACGATCTAGAAGGATCCCAAGATAATACTTGATAAAACACCAGATTGTTTAATTGTTGAAAAGCCTCGTTCATACTGTATCTAACAGGCAGAATACAGACAGACCCTCACCAAATTCAGAAAAGAAACAGACAAAAATTAAACTGAAAAATTCAACAAGCAGTTGCATATGAACAGAAACATTACCATTCTTCACAAATCAAATAAAACCAAGAAATATAGAACATAATAGTAAACCCATACTAAACAATGTACAAATTTCAAAACAGCTTAAAAATAGAATAGCCAATAGTTGAATACTCCTAGAACTCTAAATTCAAAAAACCTTAGCCGGATAAGTCGTACTTATCCAGGTAATGGCACTGCTGAATATGACTACTGTCAGCAAGCAACACAGCCGGATAAGTGACTTATCTGGCTAACAGGTCTATCCAGTACCGAGCGGTAGGAAGAGCTGCGTTAGTGCCTGCGGCACCCGCGGTTGCCGCACGCACAGTGCAGCTCACCTACCGCTCGATCCTGAACACTAATTTTATGTAAATGTAAACCGCGTCTAAGAAGGGCCCGTGAAGCCTTAGGCCCGCGCAACCCATTTTACTGGATAGAGCGCCTATACAGTATCCTGGGTGCGCGGGCCTAACGCTTCACGCCACGCTGGTATCTGTCATTTCAAATGTCATTTGAAATGACAGATACCAGGAAGTCGGGACTGCCAATCCCCCCTCCCCTCCTCCCGAAGCAGGGCGCGAAAAGCAGCCTTGTTCCGGGAGGAGGGGAGAACCTGACAGCAGCAAAGCAAAAAAAAAAAAAGCGAAAAACCAAAACCAAAAAGTAAGTCGCTTCGCTTCTTCCCTCCTCCCGGAGCAAGGCTGCTTTTCGCACCCTGCTCCGGGAGGAGGGGAGAAGCAACTTACTTTTGCATCCCCGATCGGACTTACTTTTTTTGCAGCCGTCCGGCCATCTGAAGAAGGTATCATGGCTCCCCTGCCTCCCGGGGAAAGATGGATGCCAGCAGGGGGGAAAGCGGCCCCTGTGCATTCAATTGGCTGCTGAAGACGTGACGTCACATGCAGTGACGCCAAACGTCGTGATGTCACGTCTTCAGCAGCCAATTGAATGCACAGGGGCCGCTTTCCCCCGTGCTGGCATCCATCTTCACCGGGAGGGGAAGATACCTTCTTCAGATGGACCGGACGGCTGCAAAAAAAGTAAGTTTAGGCAGGAGAAGTCCGATCGGGGATGCAAAAGTAAGTCGCTTCGCCATGAAGCGGCGAAGCGACTTACTTTTTGGTTTTTTCGCTTTTTTTTGCTTTGGGATGAGGGAGAGGACTGGGGCTGCCCCGGAGACCGGGGCAGCCCCAGTCCTCTCCCTCATCACGGCCAGGGCAGGTGAGCGGGGGCTGGGGGAAAGCTTGCCACCTACCCTTACCCCTGCCTCTACCGCAGGGTCAGGGTAGGCGGTAAGTTAGCCGGTTAAATGCGCGACAAAACGGCAGGGAAAGATAGTGATAGTCGGGGCGCGGGTTACGGGATGCTAGGGAATAGCTAATTCGCTCGTTTGCATGCAATATCCATGCCGCGTGCGGAAGGGGTTGGCCAGGGATTTTAGGACGCGGTAGGAGTAGGTTAAAGTGGATTCGGGATCGCAGGAAGGGATAACGCGGCCGGAAAGTGAGTAAAACGCGGCTTAGGAGCAGGGTAAACGCAGCCGCACTTTACAGGATAGACCTGTAAGACTTTAGTCGGATAACCCTGACAGGGAATGGGCAAATCAGAGAGCCTAATAAGTTATCCAGCCAACTTCAAAGTGTTAGCTGCATAACTTACCCAGCTAACTCTTGTTAAACCACAGGACTTTCCTAAAGTTTGCGGGATAAAATTAAGATAGCCGGGAATATTCAGCAGCCCAGGCTAAGTTAGCCCGATAAATTTATCTGCTAACTTGCTGAGCCACAGTTTTCAAATATTATTGGTGTTTGGAAAACAAACACTACTCAATAATTAAAACTAATACGGATTTAAAAAAAAACCCACTACTCTCCATCCCTGGGAACATTTGATTTCCAATTATCCTAAGATTGTGCACCTCCCTCCTGCCAATAATCCAAGACAAACTTTCCCTTTCCTCCCTCTGTCACACACACAAGCAGGCTCCCACTCTCTCTCAAAGGCGCACGCACACACACACAAGCAGAATCCTAAATCTTTCACAAGCACTTCAAAAGCAGATTATATTCAGGTACTATGGGTATATCCCTGTCCCAGAGGAATCGCAATCTAAGTTTGTACCTGAGGCAATGAGGGTAAAGTGACCTGCCCAAGGAGTGGCAGTGGGATTTGAACCCTGGTTTCCCTGGTTTGTAGCCCATTGCTCTAATCACTAGGCTACTCCTCTATGCTAAAAGACACACACACAAGCTCCCAAACTCACAATTATGCCTCTGCTCATTATCTGGCCCCGCTGGCCTGAGCTCCGGTTTGCTGCCCCATCTCCCCATTTCCTTTGGCCCCACTGGCCTGCCCACTGTTGTGTCACTCCTGTTCTCCATCAGCCACGCCTGCCTGGCCTCCAGCAGTGGCTTGCTGCTGTGTTGCTCTTCTCTTTTCCTGCGGCCTAGGTTATGGCAGCAGCCTGGTTCCTCTCCTCCCCTTCCTTTGGCTGCCAGCAGGTTGAGGCTGCTGGCGGCTTCTTTAGCCCCTTTGCTCAGAGTGCAAGGATACAGCACAGTAATCAACCAATGCAGCGGTAATGCTGCCGCCTTTCATGTGACCACTGGGGTATGCCTGAAACCCCGATTAGCCAATCTGCCACTGGTAATTAAATAAAGGCCCAGCATTCTGAACAAGGCTCAGGCTGGTACCTATCTACATCTTAACCCATTCACGGAGAAAGTCTGATAGAAGGCAGAAAAGCCATAGCTCAAGTCGAGGTCTGCTTTTCATATGACCTCCAACTGAGGTGAGAGACTCAGGTTTTAACATGGGAAAGTTGAAGATTAACCCTAGTAACGTCATTAGCTGGATGGTGCTGTGCATGGATTTGGCGTTCTCTGCTTGAAAGGTGCCCTTTACCAGCCACTCTCTCAAGCAGGGCAACATATGTTGCGCACAGGTTGCATAAAAACACCACAACCAGACATTCTGTAAATGCCTGTAGAGCTAATGCTAGGTCAAAAGACAGTATTGCTGGACTGGGAGGTAATGAGCTCCCACAACAAATCTGATACACATCTAGGTCACAGGAAGGATCTCTATATGGGTGCAAGCTTCCATCAAAGCCAGAGAGCAGAGTCAAGTTTCCTTCATATAGAAAGGGGTAATGTAATGCCTAGAATTATAAAGATTATATATCTTGACTGTCTCTCATACGAGATATCTGTTCAGGAGCTTTAAAACATCTAAGAATGGAACAGCATCCTGTTTTCAGAGTAAAGCTCCCACCCTCTTTTCTGTAGTAGGACAGATTCAAGCACTTCAACCTGCAAAACAGGATTTGTGACAGGAAGAAAAAAGGTGCTAGACACTATTAATGGCACCTGAAGCTCAAAAGAATTACCTAAAAGACCCCCTTTATTGGTCAAGTTTGACAAAGAAAAAGCTTTTGATAGGGTGGACTGGTAATATCTTTTTGTCATTCTGGAGACATTTGGGTTTAAGGGGTCCATTTTGAAGGCTGTTAGGCTATTATATAAGAATCTGAAGGCTTATATTTCTGTTAACGGATCAGTATTGACTATTTTTAGTCTGAGTAGGGGTACAAAGCAGGGTTGCCCCTTGTCACCATTATTCATTTTATCACTGGAACCATTAACTTGCAAAATCAAGGAGGATCACACTGCTGATGGCATCAAGATAGGCCCGACAGTTAAAAAAATGCAATGTTGATGGTAAGTGATGTTCAGGTCATACTTCCAAAAAGTACGAGACTATTTATATTTTTAGTAGTTTTTCTGTCCTAAAGTTAATTTTAACTAAATCGGAAGCTAAACATACTGCAGGGAATCTAATGATTAATTGGCCCTATTTTCCCTTGATTTGGGCGACAAGCTATAAAACATTTGGATATCAAGGTACACAGGAATCCCAGTAAGTGGTATGACTAGTTTTAAATCTCTAATTCAGAAATTTAAACAAAAGTTCAATAGTTGGGCACACTTTCCCTCTTTCCTTGTCTGGTCATTTGGCACTAGTAAAAATGGTATTAGTGGCTAAAGTTTTCTATAAATTGCAGATGGTCCCTTTCACAATTCCGAGAAGGGATTTGTGACTAGTGCAAAAGATATGTACTACATTTTTTTGGAAGGTGAACAAAGCAAGGCTGAAATGTTCTACCCTGCTAACTCCTAAAGATGGTGGGGTGGGGGTTTGCTGATTTATGCTATAATATTGCTTGCTTACTGATGATATTAAGGGACTGGGTAGGCAGGATAGGGGGATGAGTCGGTTGAAGCATTGGAAAGTAAATTTGAGACCTTTCAACTTAACCTATTTATACCATATCAATCACTTTTGGTTAGGGCTGTGAGGAGGGCCCGGAGAGCGATCAGGACGCACCTGGGTCTTAGTTGGCGGGTGTCTTTCTGCTTGCCATTAACAGCCCTATCTTTGCACCAGGGAATGCAAATAGAAGGAGCCAGTCTCTTTGCTCCCAAGGTGTAATAAGCATATTGCCTTTTATTAATCTGCAGACTGGTGATATGCATTCATTTGAATACTGTATTGATCACTTAAATTTAATAGCAGGGATTTTCTTACGTATTTACAAATGAGAAGTTACGTGGGGAAGATACTTCAATTAGGATCAGGAAATATTGCTACGGTGCCTTTCAGCATTTATTGTGTTTAATAGCAAAAAACAAGTATCAGATTCTAAATTGTACAAATGTATGCATGATACACATATCTTATGCATTAGAGAACTGGTCTCGAGATTTGGAGATTAACAGAGGATGATTTGGACTGTGATCTTCTAAATAGACAAGCTATGAAATATGTAACTCTGTGGGAAATACATTTTAGGATATAGTACAGAACTATATTCTGGCCGAGCAAAGTGTCCACAGCAAAAACAGCTTCTTCTGGGTGTTGTCTGAAATGCACATGTCCATCTGCTTCCTGACACTATACAAAAAGTTTTGGGAATCTGTGAAAGTGCTGAGTCGATGCAAGTCTCAACCAAGACCTGGTCAGCAGCTTTCTGTCTGCTAGGTCATATGAATGTATCATCAGATTTGAAAATACAACACAAGATGCTGTTGATTAAAGGATGCTTAGTTGCCTCATATTATGTAACTGGTTAAAACCATTAAGCCCGACATTGGAGATGTGGACGATTTCATTTATGGATGTATATTTGTTAGAAAAGATGTCAGCTAGAGAGGGCTCCGAGAAAGTTCAAGGATGGGTACAACAAATCTGGTTTCCACATATGAATTCACTACCAACTGAACTTAGGGAATAAGATAGCATGTCATTGCAGAAGGCTGGTTAAATTGTTATTCCTAACTCCTCAAGGTCTGACTACTGTATGATGAACTTTTATGTATCGCTCATCATCATTTGACACATCTGAAACACAATGTGTGAGTAACGCATAATAGAGTTCTGGATGGAAAAGAAGTTGGGGGAAGGACGAGAGGGATGGGGGTTGAAATTCTGTGGAATTATACATACATGTTGACTTTGAGTTGTACTTGTTATAGATGAAAAGTTTAATAAAAATATTTCAAACAAAGAACATGATGAAAGATTAGTGGTGTTTGTGCAAAAAAAAAAAAGGCAACCGTGTGCATCTACTAGATGACAATTTGATTAGTTTATTATTTGCTTAACCACCTGATATTTATATGCATCTAATATTAGATTCAAAATGTTTGCAGCTTCAGGTCTTTTACCCACACTTTTTTTAAAGTCTGCCCTGATTCTGGCTCTCTGTAACCAGTTTTGATCTGAGCTGCACACATTATACAAAGATCCCACATGTTCTCTTGGTAGCATACATTGTCTGGCTTGTAATTTGGAAATTAAAACCTTAATAAACCAGTCAGTCTCCCTATCAGTTTTCCTTATGCCTCTATTATTGGTAGAGAGAAAGGAGCCATGGTTCCTGACAAAAACCTGGTTCAATCATCTTCTCTCAGGTGAATGCACTGCCAATATATGAAGCAGATATTAACTTCATTTATGAACTATTGTAAAAGAACAAGCAGCATTTTGCAAATTGTCATTCAACATCTGACAAAATTCACTGTAGTTATTTAACATCTTCATCTGATTGGTTTTATAGCCTTACTTTTATATAGCATTGAATGTACTTTATACTGTAAAACCAACCTTGATAAAATCTCGGATAAGTTGGGCTGCTTTGACTCCATTCTGCACATTAAAGCTGATATCAACTTTTACTTCCGTGAAAGAATCTGTCAGTTTAATAATAGGAACCTATGGAAAAAGCAACATAGTTAACATCTACATAAAGTGCTTACTTCTAAGTACAATCACTAATCTCAAGTACTATACTATTAAAAGGTGTTTGCCATAGACAGAATTAATTAGCCATGACACAAGCGTGACATCCTATGGTCCTGAACAGACTCAATAAAAATCTCATTAAGCATGTGGTGGTGGCTCTCACACGCCCCGCAGTCTATTTCAAAGCTTAAGCTTTAGTGAGGTAGTTAAAGTCTTGAGAGGAAAGAATGGCTAATTCATCCTGCTGTCCACTGAAAACCCTGTTTACAGTTAAACTTGTTTTCTCCGTTGACAAGCAGAGCTGACTTAGCTTTCATACATGGGCAGTCTCAAGCTGAGGGCTGCACGACAGCACTTGGTGAATAAAGCAGCCCAGCCCCACCAACAGTGAATGACTACTTGCTGAACTGCTTGTGCAAAACTACAGTTTTCTCCTGATCTGCTGTCCAGACAGTAGTGGGATGTGAAGGTATGCACAGATGACCAGATTGGAACTTTGCAGATGTTTTCAATGTAAACAGCCCTTAGAAGAGCCACTAGTGCAGCCATGGCTCTCATGTGATGAGCCTTAACAGTCTAATCTATAAGCCAACCAGCAAATGTGCCAATTTGACAGTTTTCTTGGCTACTACTACTACTGCTGCTATTCCTCCTCCTACTACTGGGATCAAACGATACAAACTTGAGAAGCCCGATTCTCTCTTAAATAGTAAACGAATGCTCTCACAATCTAACAAAGAGACTTCTTGCCTTAATGTGCCAGAAGCCTTGGGAGAGGTAGAAACTACTTGAACCTATTACAGAAGAACTTAATAAATGATGAAGAAACCAGTACTTGCGATTTACTGACTTATTAACCTGTGTTGAATTTATGAGTGTAATACCGTTAACTACCCAGAAACGTGAATGGGTGGCACAGAAGTTTTATAAATAAACAGCTAGCTAAAACAGAACTTTCCACATCAGAAAATTTAGAGAAACCAACTCCGGAGCAGAACCCCTAGGCTCCTGCAATCCTGCAGTTGCAGGAAGAGCCACATAATTGACAGTCCACCTTTATATTCAACAAACTTCTAAGACCCCCCTGTGTGAATAAATTACCTAAACAAAGGCTGATAGTGCCTGCAGAGCTACTTCAAGGCCCTTGGCTCTGCAAGCAAGACAGAGCTAAGTATTTGTAGACTAACAGCCAATCACAGCCCAGCCAGCAAGCTATTCACCAGTCACTATGGCACATGCAGACACAAAGAGAAACAGGTCTCTGTCCAGACCCAGGATTCATACTGCTGCTGCCATCTTCTGATGAAGAAATAGTGCCTGCTCAGACTGCTTTACTTGCTGCACTGAATCCAACTTAGACGTATGTATTATACTTTGAAAATATTTGCTGCTTTATTTATATAATGTAATTTTATTTGGAGTATTCTCATGTTCCTTTTTATTATTTTATATATGTATATAGATATATATAGCAATTTTTTTTAGATATCAATTTGCAAGTACAATTCAAATAATATACAATATAAAATATAAACTGCAATAAAAATATATTATGATGCAGCTTGAATTCTGATGCTGAGCACAGCTTCAGTATACATAAGCTTATATATTTAGAAAGACGACGAAGACTCAGGAAAATAAAAAGAATGGTTGCATTGCATTTCAATTCAACACAAAAGTGATGGTGTATTTACTTGATGAGTAAACTGATTTTTGTAAATGGCGAGTTTGTATTTGAATGAGTTTAAATATTGTTTAAAAAGTGTGAATTTTCAATAAAATAGACTTTTGCACATAATCAGCTGTAAATATTTATGCAAAATAATGTAAATCTGTCATAATTGCTAAGAATTGCTAATCCTTGTACACAGAATCTTGGAAAAAATCTGCTGCAGGAAACAGGTGTTAAATGGAGATTTCATCAGCTGAAGCTAAGACAACATTAAGATACCAAAACAGAGGTTTTACTGACAGGGGGCTTTGAATAGCACAATTCTTCCATAAGTTTGGATACTAAAGGGATGAATGGATATTGGTTATCCATTGACCTACAGATATGCTGCAACAGCATATGCCAATCCAGGCCATAAGAACCTGGCAAGTACCCAAAAACTAAGTCTACTCCATGTTACTGTTTGCAGTAATAGCAGTGGCTATTTGTAAGTCAACTTAATTAATAGCAGGTAATGGACTTCTCCCAAGAACATATCCAATCCTTTTTTATACCCAGCTACACTAACCTGCACTAACCACATCCTCTGGCACAAATTCCAGAGTTTAATTGTGCATTGAGTAAAAAGAACTTTCTCCAATTAGTTTTAAATGTGCCACATGCTAACTTCATGGAGTGCCCTTTAGTTTATTATCTGAAAGAGTAAATAACAGATTCACATTTACCCGTTCTAGACCCTCGATTTTAAACACCTCTATCATATCCCCCCTCAGCAATCTCTCTCCAAGCTGAAAAGTCCTAACCTCTTTAGTCTTTCTCATAGGGGAGCTGTTCCATTCCCCTTATTTTGGTTGCCTTCTCTGTACCTTCTCCATCGCAACTATATCTTTTTTTGAGATGCGGTGACCAGAATTGTACACAGTATTCAAGGTGTGGTCTTCACCATGGAGCGATAGAGGCATAATGACATTTTCCGTTTTATTCACCATTCCCTTTCTAATAATTCCCAACATTGTTGCTTTTTTGGACTGCCGAAGCACACTGAACCGATGATTTCAATGTGTATTCCACTATGACGCCTAGATCTCTTTCTTGGGTGGCAGCAACCTAATATGGAACCTAACATTGTGTAACTATAGCATGGGTTATTTTTATTTATTTATTATTTATTTGTGGATTTTTATATACGGACATTAGTATGGAACATCACATCGGTTTACATTGAACTCATAATATGCATATAAGCTTTACAGCTTATATATACTTTCCCTATATGCATCACTTTGCACTTATCCACATTAAATTTCATCTTGCTATTTCGATGCCCAATTTTCCGGTCTCACAAGGTCTTCCTGCAATTTATCAAAATCTGCTTGTGATTTAACTACTCTGAACAATTTTGCATCATCTGCAAATGTGATTACCTCACTCATTGTATTTCTTTCCAGATCATTTATAAATATATTGAAAAAGTAAGGGTCCCCAATACAGATCCCTGAGGCACTCCACTGCCCACTCTCTTCCACTAAGAAAAATTGTCCATTTAATCCTACTCGTTTGTTTCCTGTCTTTTAGCCAGTTTGTAATCCACGAAAGGACATCGCCAACTATTCCCATGACTTTTTACTTTCCTAGAAGCCTTTCATGAGGAACTTTGTCAAACGCCTTCTGAAAATCCAAGTACACTACATCTACCGGTTCACCTTTATCCACATGTTTATTAACTCCTTCAAAAAAGTGAAGCAGATTTGTGAGGCAAGACGCCTTGGGTAAAACCATGCTGACTTTGTTCCATTAAACCATATCTTTCTATATGTTCTGTGATTTTGATATTTAGAACACTTTCCACTATTTTTCATGGCACTGAAATCAGGCTAACCCAGGGGTCAGGAACCTATGGCTCAGGAGCCAGATATGGCTCTTTTGATGGCTGCATCTGGCTCGCAGACAAATCTTTAATAAAAAAGTAAAAATCTAACAAAAGTCCCTGGTGGTCCAGCAGGGGTCCAGGAGCGGTCCAGGAGCGATCTCCTGGACTTGGGCTGTCGGCTGCCAGTAGTCAAAATGGCGCCGACGGCCCTTTGCCCTCACTATGTCACTGGGGTCGACCAATGGTGACGGTAGCCCCTGTGACATAGTAAGGGCAAAGGGCCGTCAGCTGCCAGTAATCAAAATGGCATCGATGGCCCTTTGCCCTTACTATGTCACAGGGGCTACCACCGCCATTGGTCGACCCCAGTGACATAGTGAGGGCAAAGGGCCGTCTGCGCCATTTCGACTACTGGCAGCCGACAGCCCAAGTCCAGGAGATCGCTCCTGGACCCCCGCTGGACCACCAGGGACTTTTGGCAGGTCTTGAGGGGGGGTCAGCAGGGTGGGGGTTGTAGTAAATTAATTTTGGAGGTCTTGGAAGCGACAGGAGGGTGGGGGGTTTTGTTAGATTTTTACTTTTATTAAAGATTTGTCTGCGAGCCCTGGACCCCCGCTGGATCACCAGGGACATTTGGCAGGTCTTGGGGGGGGGGGGGGGGGGGGGGGGGGGTTAGGAGGTTGTAGTAAATTAATTTGGCAGGTCTTGGGGGAGTCAGGAGGGTGGGGGGTTGTAGTTAGTATGGCTCTCACGGAATTGCATTTTAAAATATGTGGCGTTCATGGCTCTCTCAGCCAAAAAGGTTCCCGACCCCTGGGCTAACCGGTCTGTAGTTTCCCGAATCGCCCCTGTAGCCCTTTTTAAATACTGGGATTATATTAGCTATTCTTCAGTTTTCAGGTACAATGGATGATTTTAATGATAGGTTACACATTTTTACTAATAGGTTTGAAATTTCATTTTTGAGTTCCTTCAGAACTCTGGGGTGTATACCATCCGGTCCAGGTGATTTACTACTCTTCAGTTTGTCAATCAGGCCTACCACATCTAGGTTCACCGTGATTTGGTTCAGTCCATCTGAATCATTACGCATGAAAACCTTCTCCAGTACGGGTACCTCCCCAACAGTCTCTTCAGTAAACACTGAAGCAAAGAAATCATTTAATCTTTCCGCGATGGCCTTATTTTCTCTAAGTGCCCCTTTAACCCCCTCGATCATCTAACGGTCCAACTGACTCCCTCACAGGCTTTCTGCTTCGAATATATTTTAAAAAGTTTTTACTGTGAGTTTTTGCCTCTAAAGCCCACTTCTTTTCAAAATTCTCTCTTAGCCTTTCTTAGCAATGTCTTATATTTAACTTGCCAACTGAAGTGTATTTTCATTGAAGACATAGTTAAGTCCTGATGAACAATGGGAGAAAAATACAGGAGCAAGTCCTTTGGATTCAGGCAAACGAGTTCAGAGAGCAGGCCCGATACCAGGACAAAAACCTCCTCCAATTAAAACTATAGGACCTTCTAGCAGAAGACTTCCTAACTGAGGTTAAGCCACTTTCCACTTCTTTTAGAAAGATATGAGTGAAAGATACCATGAGGGCCAAAGAGGAGAGGTTTGTAAGATGGCACAGTTGTCTGTTAGCCTATATGAAAATAGATGGAGAAAAGTCCCCAATGAGACCAGAGGCTGCTCAAACAAATGAAGTAAGGAACCACACCTTTCTTGGCCATGCCAGAGCAATGAGAATCATTCACAATTAAATAAGACTGGATGAGCATATAGAAGACCAGCATCTCAGTGTAATAGAAAAGCATTGGGAATTGGACTGAACCTACTTGGAAGCACGGAGCAAAACCTTTTGATTTTCCTGTTGTTCTCTGAAGCAAACAAGCAATGTCAGCTAACCCCAGAGGCTGAATAATCAGTCTGCCACCTGCTACTTCTGGAGTAGAAGGACTCAGCTGAAGCGGTCTACCAGAGAATTTAAAGCTCCAGGACAGTTATGTTGCTTACAGGTGACAGATTCCACATCCAGAACGGGAGAGCCTCCCAACTAAGAACAAAGGAGCTTATATCCCCAAAGCTTTTTTATGTACAACAAAGCTATTCAATTGTTTGAATTATGATTCTCTTCCCTATCAAAAGGTAAGAGAAAGCCTTCAGTGCCTGTCAAATAGCCTGTAGCTCTAGCAGGATGTTCTGAGCATGATTATCTGCTAAGGACCACATCCCCCACTTTGAGTTGTTCCAGTATGAGCTTCCACCCCTTAGCAGAGGCACTGGTGAAAAGGGGTAACTTGATGAGGCTGAGCCCACAGAGGGATATCTGCATTCAAGACAGTTTCAACCACCACTGCCACTTTCATCTCAATTTCCAAGATGTGATGAGATAATGCTTGCCACAACTGGGTCCACTGATCTCCAAAGCATCAATGAAGACTCTGGATCTTTGAACCTATGGAGACATGTGGCTGCAATGGTAACAGTTGAAAACATTGTGGTTGGGCCCAAGACAGGATGTCATGGACATTGGTGACAGACATTGTGCCACACACAAGCCTTAAAACCAGACATTTTTCCTTTTTTGGAACTGCTAAATCAGTGAGGCAATACAAAGATGAAAAAAAAAATAAAATGCCAAAAAGAATTTACAAATTGATTAGAGGAAAAGAAAGAAGAGTATATGCCCAATGCTATAGCCCTGAAAGGCTCTTTCAACCACTGCCACTTTCATCTCAATTACCACCAAGATGTGATGAGATAATGCTTGCCACAACTGGGTCCACTGATCTCCAAAGCATCAATGAAGACTCTGGATCTTTGGTCCACTGGAGATCAGTGGACCCAGTTGTGACAGTGCCTGCACAGGAACTCCTGCATATGGTCAGTAGAACAAAAGCTCTATGATTAAGAGAGAAGAGTCCATTTGGCGCCACTGGATAACATCACTCAAATGACATGGCTAATTCAGGCCCGCTTGTTAATGAATAACCTGACATCAAGATGAAAGTCTTTTCCATTTAAAACTGTAAACTTTCTGATGGAAGGCTTCTTGGCCAAAATCACAATATCCTCAACTTCCTTGGACAGTGATAGCAAAGAGACTAATGAGCGCTCAACATCACTGCTGTCAAGTTGAGATTCAGATGATATACATAATCCTCCTCACATCAGTAAAGTCAGATCAGATCCTAGAGGAATTAGAGAGCTGACCTGACGAGTTAAGAGAACTACACTTGCCTGGGCCACACTGGAGTAAAAAGGATAAGGTGCACCTTGTATGAGTATCTTCTGTGCCAGACTCACTACCACTGGGAGTGGAAGAAAGGCATACAGTAGGTCTGCAATCCAATTAAGAAGAAAAAAAAAAAAGTGTCCCAGCAGATGTGACCTTGCTTTGGAGCAAATTTTTTCAACTTGTCATCCTCTTGTGAAAAAGTTGACTGGTGACCAGAGCAGACAAACAGCCTATTTGCTACTCTCTGGTCTATGGACCACTTAAGAGTGAAAAACTCTGCTGAGGTTATCTACCAGCCTGTAAAGATCCCAGAAAGGTAAGTGCTTTTAGAAAGGCTGTGTCTGCAAGCCCACTCACAAATTTAGATTCTTGACAAAGGATTAACAACCCTCATGTCCCTTCGTTTGTTCACATGAAACATTGCTACTTGGTTGTCAGCATGAATCAGAATTCTTTCCCTGAAGGAGATGAGAAAACTGTCAACATGTCTGAAGGCTTAAAGCTCCAGGAGGTTAATCAAACATTTTGTTGCTGGACAGATCCCTTGTGTTAGGACGCAGTTTGTGAGCGCATTCCACCTTCTGGTGGATGCGTCCATTGCTAGCATTACCTCATGAGGTAAAAGCTGAAGAGAGAAGCATCTATCTCGAGGACACGTGGAGCATTTGGATTTTCATGTGTTTCATGAGGTTTCTAAGAAAACTAAAAAGTCATGGGATAAGAGGCAATGTCCTTTTGCGAACCTCAAAATAGTTAAAAAACTGGAAATAGTGAGTAGGATTAAATGGTCTATTTTCACAGTGGAAAAAGGTAAACAGTGGAGTGCCTACTTGGACTGGTGCTTTTTAATATATTTATAAATGATCTGGAAAGAAATACGAGTGAGATGATCAAATTTGCAGGTGATATTTATTCAGAGTAGTTAAATCACAAGTGGATTGTGATAAATTGCAGAAGGACCTTGCGAGACTAGAAGATAAGGCATCCATATAGCAGATGAAAAATAATGTGGACAGGTGCAAGGTGATGCATATAGGGATAAATAATCCATGCTGTAGCTATGTGACGTTAGGTTCCATTTTAGGAAAAAAGAGCTGAACCTCATAGTTGATATTTCATGGAAATCAACAGCTCAGTGTGTTGCGGCGGTCAAAAAAGCAAACTCTCTTAGGAATTATTAGGAAGTGAATGGCAAAACAGAGGATGTCAGATTGCCTCTGTATTGCTCAATGACTGGATCGCACCTTGAATACTGTGTGCAATTCTGGTCACAGCATCTCAAAAAAGATATAGTTGCAATGGAGAAAGTACAGAGAAGGTTGACCAAAATGTTAAAGGGCAAGTAATGGCTCCCCTATGAGGAAAGGCTAAAGAGGTTAGGGTTCCATGAAGTTAGTAAGAAGCACATTTAAAACAAATCTGTGGAACTTTTTTCACTCAACGCACAATTGAGACCTTGTGAGACTGGAAAATTGGGCATCCAAATGGCAGATGAAATTTAATGTGGATAAGTGCAAGGTGATGCATATAGGGAAAAATAACCCATGCTATAATTACACAATGTTGGGTTCCATATTAGGTGCTACAACCCAAGAAAGAGATCTAGGTGTCATAGTGGATAACACATTGAAATCATCGGTACAGTGTGCTGCGGCAGTCAAAAAGCAAACAGAATGTTGGGAATTATTAGAAAGGGAATGGTGAAAAAAACAGAAAATGTCATAATGCCTTTGTATCTCTCCATGGTGAGACCGCACCTTGAATACTGTGTACAATTCTGGTCGCCACATCTCAAAAAAGATATAATTGCGATGGAGAAGGTACAGAGAAGGGCTACCAAAATGATAAGGGGAATGGAACAACTCCCCTATGAGGAAAGACTAAAGAGGTTAGGACTTTTCAGCTTGGAGAAGAGATGACTGAGGGGGATGATAGAGGTGTTTAAAATCATGAGAGGTCTAGAACGGGTAGATGTGAATCGGTTATTTACTCTTTCGGATAGTAGAAAGACTAGGGGGCACTCTATGAAGTTAGCATGGGGCACATTTAAAACTAATCGGAGAAAGTTCTTTTTTACTCAACGCACAATTAAACTCTGGAATTTGTTGCCAGAGGATGTGGTTAGTGCAGTTAGTATAGCTGTGTTTAAAAAAGGATTGGATAAGTTCTTGGAGGAGAAGTCCATTACCTGCTATTAAGTTCACTTAGAGAATAGCCACTGCCATTAGCAAAAGTAACATGGAATAGACTTAGTTTTTGGGTACTCGCCAGGTTCTTATGGCCTGGATTGGCCACTGTTGGAAACAGGATGCTGGGCTTGATGGACCCTTGGTCTGACCCAGTATGGCATTTTCTTATGTTCTTAAGCTCTGGAATTTATTTGCCAGAGGATGTGGTTGTTGCAACCGTCACTACCCGACGGCTTCACTCCACCTACCTTTCTTTTTCTACGACTCCTGCTCCCTGTGGACATCTGGCTGCCGTGGCATCTGCCCGTCCTCTCCGGTGTCCCCGGACTGGCTTGGGCGCTGCCTCCCGCCATGCTCCTCAGGGCGCATGTGCCGCGCAGCCCTCATTCTTATTTCCATATGGTGCGAACCTCAGGGGCGTCCCCCTGTGATGATGTCACACTGCCTGGATATTTAAGCCTATTTATTGCTAGCCTTTGTGTTAGCAAGGGGATTCCTACGGATGGGATTCGCTCTCCGTACCCAGCTACTCTGCCTCCAACTTCTATTTGGACTCTGCTGTTAACGAGGTACCCGCTCCTCGGGGGCCTCTCTGCTTCTTTCAGGTCGCTATCAGGAACCAGTACTTGCTCCTCGAGGGCCCATGTTCCCTGACTCGCTGCCTGTGTCCATCTCCTCTTCTACTTATAAGAATTCGCTACAGACACCATCTGTGAGTACAACTACCATCTACTCCTCAGAGCTGTTTCCCTGAAACCAGGTACTCAAAGGCCTGCCTCCATTCCAGCACCAGTGCCATTTTCCACGGAGAACTGCTGCGCGAGTACTTGCCAATGAGTCTCTGTGCCCAGGGATCTGGTATTCACTCCTCGAGGGCCAGCTCTCCCTATCTCGGGACTCTGAATATCTCATTGTACTCATTTTCTCAGTTCTTCTTCCTACAGCACTGCTACCGGAGAAGCCGCTGTTCCAGCACCCTGAGGAATACTAGCCCAGCCAGGCTCCATCTTCTACTCACTACGGCCACCTCTGGTGGCTTCATAAACTGTCTAATAAAAGATATAATCTGAGTTCGTGTGTCCGGAGCCGAGCCTGACTTGTGGCCCCTCACAGGACTTCCCCCCCGTGGGTGTTGTCAGCTGCCACAGTGTCCAAGGGTCCACCCAAACCCTGCAAAACATAACAGAGGTTAAGGCAGCTAGTCTAGCTGGGTTTTAAAAAAGTTCCTGGAGAAGTCCATAAACTGCTATCAATTCAATCATTAGGGAATAGCCACTGCTTGTTGTCAGCATTAGTAGAACGGGATCTATTTAACGTTTGGGTACTTGCGACTTGGATTGACCACTGTGGAGACAGAATTCTGGGCTTGATGGACACTTGGTCTGACCCAGTATGGCATATCTTATGTTCTGGCTACCTCGTTTCAGGACTCTCTCCCACGTTCTCATTTGTAAATATAGGATCAAATGAATCAGGATTTTCAGAATCCACAGAAGGCAGAATACCTCCATGCAAGAATCCCTGCCTTAAGAACATTAACTTCCATTGCCTTGCCCAGTTGTCCAAGAATTTGAAGTATGAGAGGTTTTCTGGTGGCAAAGAAATGCTCTGGCAGATCAGGTATGGGGGTGGGGGTCCTCAGGTGTAAAGTGAAGGGATCCTACAACCCCAATGATGTTGAAGACGATGAGGGTGGGGTCCTCAGGTGTCTTAGAAGGGAATATCCTGAGAATGCTCCAGACAGTAGTGCCCCCCATGCTCCTTCCTCAGACTAGCTAGATTTCTCCACAGAGAGGGATGATTGTGGGCTAGATCCTACCACTGGGACCTCTGATGGGGGCTCCCAAGTTGTGGAAGTGAGAGGGACTCCCCCTTGAGCAAATAAACTTGCAACTTCCTCATCACTTACTGCCAGAAGCAAAGAAAATCAACAATTCCACTATCTGGTCTATGGGCTGCTGTGACCTCTGACCAAAAATTAGGGAAGAGATATCTTCCTCTGATACCAGTATGGGGGTCATCCTCCTGTGAGGCTCCTAGTAGACTGCTCTGGCACACACATGGAAACCAGATGAAGGTCTCATTCAAGGAGGTAGGATGGAGACAACTCCTTCCATGTTGAAATCCTTAAATCCAATTAGTTGCCCTCAAGATCCTTTAATGATCTCTTTCGAATGTGTTGAGTGCACTGCCAGCAACATGGTCCATTTTGGCGAGAGAACTGTTCTCGATCTTAGTTTCAATGGGACAGTCTATGCCACAAGCTCAGAGGCATGGTGCTTTTTCTTCTTGTCTGTTGAGTCTTGTAGGGTATGCGACAAAGAGCTCATTACCCGTGTTTGCTATTCTTTTCCATCTTGCTTGATCCCAGCAGTGTGGTGGATCTGAGAACTGGCACCGAGGAGGAGCAGCTTTACTCAAACAGCTCTGGCTAAACTTGGCACAGAGGGAGTCCAAAGATGTCACCGCTTAAAGAGAAGGAATGACTTTTTTCAGTGACCTGTGAAATTCTTCCATCAGTGACATCCTGCCATAGTCATAACAATTGGTGGTGTTGTGGTCTGGTCCCAGGCATTTGTAACAAGTATCGTGGCCACTGGTGATGGATATCTTTTGGTTACACACAATCCTTGCATCCATTAGAGTTTTCCTTCTTGGAGCCAGACATTTTCTTTTCTTTTTTTTTGTAGCACTGAAAAATGCTGTGGAGGGGCTGCCGAGGCAGATAGACAACCCAAAGTGAGTTTGAAGAAAACTACGAAGTACTAAACAGATGAGACAGGTACATATGAATGAGAAAGCTCTGACAAAAAGACTGAGGAGCTTACAAGGCTGCATGCATGCAGGAACTCCTGTCCATCTCAGTAGAACAAAAGCTCTGAGTTAGGAGAGAAGGGTCTTTTTGGCACCATCAGATGACATCACCCTACATGTGCTAATTCGGCCCTGCTGGTCTACAAAGAAACATTCGTAATGCAGGGGTGGCCAACTCTGGTCCCTGAGAGCTACAAACAGGCCTGGGTTTCAGGATATCCACGATGACTATATGCATGAGATAGATTTGCAAGAGCTGCATACAAATGAAGGCAGTACATGCAAATCTCTCTCATGCATAGTTATTGTGGATATCCTGAAACCCAG
The DNA here is from genome assembly GCF_901001135.1 of Rhinatrema bivittatum. NCBI lineage: Eukaryota > Metazoa > Chordata > Amphibia > Gymnophiona > Rhinatrematidae > Rhinatrema > Rhinatrema bivittatum. The sequence continues at coordinate 71,214,295 of NC_042621.1, read as the reverse complement.
GCCTGTTTGTAGCTCTCAGGGACCAGAGTTGGCCACCCCTGCTGTAGTGTTGCAATATCAATTTCTCCATTAAATACACATTGCAAATACTCCAATACAAAGATTTTTTTTCAAGCTGCAATTTTACACTTTACTGCTACTACAGTGTCCATCATTCTGACCATTTATTTCCTCTACCTGGTATCCTAGGATGTAAATTTTTAGATCCCATAATCTTTAGTATCTCCTCCTGGATCATTTCCTAATATCTGGGGTTTTTTGTTTTGTTTTTTTTTTTTTACAGGATATCCCCACCAAATGTGCAGCAGTGTTCTGCAAAAGATTTGCTGTTTTTATGGGGGTGCAAAATACCATTTATACAATAGTTTGTAGATATGCTGCTTAAGATATTTATGTCTTACTCTATCAATCTTCACACTGCTCCTTAGTATCATCTCTAACTCTGTTTATGTTTAGTCCAACTTAATATACCACATACATATATAAAGATCTGGGCAGTTTACAATAAAACATACATAAGCTACCATATAACTGGGCTTTTGAGTATGATCCCTTAACAGCCAATATATCTTGATACCTCCCTTTATATCCTGCTAGCATAATTCTCAAAAGTACAGGATTTGAAAAAAATACAAAAACTAAGGAATGCGATTTTCAATAAAAACTTGCATTTTATTGGTCTAACAAGAATCACTTTATTTAAATGTTAGATTATGTTTTAACAGCCTGACACTGCAGGGCAGATGCTGGAGAAACATCAAAGCCTGGCTGTGGAAAAGCCATTCATTTGCATGTGTGTCTATTCCTGGCTCAAAAATTCATTGACCCAAAGAGATGCCAGACATAGCATGAGTCAATAAAAATCCATCTGTAAAGAGCAGTGAGAAAGGGATAGCTCCAGTTTAAATCAGTCCATCTTTGCTGAAGCTATTCTAGGACAAAATGTCAGGTGCCTCAGAGTTACTTTCTTCTGGCAAATTATTTCAGAGGCGCCAAGAGGGTTAAAGATTTTTCTTGTACAAATCTTGCCAATTTCGCTATTAAATTACAGCTCAAATGACTTTTTTTTAGGGGGGGGGGGGTAGATAAATGTCTCAGTGGCATATAACATGCCTTCCTTAGACATATATTCCCTCTATCCCACAATTGCATAGGATTATTACATGCAGTTGGCAGGAAAGATCACCACTCCCTCATTAAATCTTGCAGACAGCCAGTTTTCTTATTAAAACTCTACAACTGTTTTAAGATTATATTTATAAGGAAGATTTGATGTTGTGCCTGTATTATCTGTATGTTATGTGAAGGACAACAGCGAATGCTAAAGCCACGCAGCATGCACTTTTACCAATTTATATACGCTACATGGGTGAGAGGGTGGGTAGGTAGTGTAGGCATGCAGGAACCGTGGGTTTATGTGGGGGAGAGGTGTGTATACGAGAGGCAGATTTGTGTGGTTGGAAGGGAAGTGGGGGTGGGTATATGGTTGTGCAGCTGTGAGAGTACACGTGTGGGCATCTATGGACACTTATGGGGTGGTATGTGGGTTTGTGGTAGGTTTGGGGGTACAGGAATGTGTATGGTGGAGTTGGGGCATTTGTGTGTGCAGAAATATGTGGGAGTGGTGTAGAAATGTGTGGGAGATGTGGCTTTAGAAGTGTGTGGAAGGTGACATTGCATTTTGGTTCTATCGATTACCAGCTGCTTCATCTATTTCTTCTTGTTTGTCTGCCTGCGTTTTCTGGGCCAAACTGCTCAGGAAGTGATGCGGGGGGCTTTTGGAATGGAGCAGTGGTCCACTTTCAACAGTTTGTTTCCCATAAAAAGAAATGGAGATTTTATTTTTAGAGACAGTTCTCTGAACACACTGGACCAACATTTCTAGTTTGTTTTTAAAACTCATCCAAAATATTCACATTTCAGACCCTTTTTGGAGAGTTATGGTGTCTACAGATGGATAGACAGCAATCCCTTTTATACAAATTCTTTCCAATATTATGTATGTTGGAAAGCACAAACACTTTCAACAAATGCAACTATAAAGCAAAGGGGTTTTCCCCCCTGCAATGGGAATTCTGTTGAGAGCAGGATAATCTAGTCACTGAGGGTGCTCGGACGGAGTAGCTCTCAGGAGGAAAGGTTTGAGCGTGCAGGGGACTTCCTACATAGCATGTCCCCCTCAATCGGTAATTAAGCTTAAACCCTATAGGGGTGGTAGGAAGGACTAAACAGCTGATTTATCCTACCAAGAACCCCCGCAATACAGTTAAGCATTTTTGCTTTCTATGACAACAAACAGGATGAATCAATCATATAAGCAGGGACACCTAAGCTGAGGGTTACACAACTCATACGAATAAAGATAGTATTGGGAGTGCTCCTGTAGAGCATATACTGCTCATGTGCTTTTGACTTAGATCTCTAGGAAGCAACCTAGTGAAAAAGTGGCCTAGAGGAAGAGCTGGAGTCATTACACATTTTGAGCCTAGTCAAAAGCATTGTCCTTTCTGGATTCATGGTCCAAGGAATAAGATTTATTTATTTATTTATTTCAGGTTTTTATATACCGGCATTCGAGAGCGCAGTCCCATCATGCTGGTTCACATAAAACAGGGGTGCATTGTGAACAAAACTAAAACAATGGTGCGGAAAAAGGCAGTTACATATAACAGGGTGATTAGAACTTGGCAGAGAAAGAAGAGAAAGGACAGGTTAATAATTAATTTAAACATGTAAACAATAGTGGAGGTGGTTAATCATGGTGTAGGTGGTGATAAGGATTGGTGTGGAAGAGATAGGATGTGAATGTAGATGTGAATGTATGTATAGAATGTAGATGTGAATGTAGATGTGAATGTATGTATAGAATGTAGATGTGAATGTAGATGTGAATGTATGTATAGAATGTAGATGTGAATGTATGTATAGAAAAACCAAGTTGCTACTTTGCATATCTTTCTATGGAAGCTGATTTTAGATTTCAAAAATGTAATTGCTTTACTGATTACATCACTCAAAGCAATTTACAACATAACATTTAAACAATACACAAACAGAAAGATAGACCATGACTGCCCCAAAACAAGTTCTACTAAACTCTGAAAAACACGTGACATGAGCCATGTTTTAAAATTTATTTTTTTTAAACTGCAAAATCTCATTTTGCTTCCTTTAGATCTTATGGGAGACTATTCCATATGACAGTGGTTGAAAACGATCTATTTACTAGCCACTGTTATCAAAACCTTTTTACCTTGGGAAGCTGTAACAGATGTTTATTCCCTAATCAAAGATTCCTACTCACTTCATACCAAAATAATTTGCCTCTCAAATGTGGAGAAGAGGAGCCATGCAACATCTTAATGACCATCAATAGCACTTTAAATGTACAATATTGCTTTTCTAGGAGCCAATGTTAGCCCAGCCGTAAAGGACAAGCAGAAGTTCTTCTAGAAAAACAAATGCATCTAATTCACAGAACCTCCTCCTTTCCTCACTCTATGCATTGCTGTTACTTTGATTTTTTTTTTTTTTTTTATCAAGGGTTCCTCTCCCCCTTTTCTATCAATCCTGTCCTTCCAACGATTATAGCCGGGTATGGCCATATCCCATTTATGGGATTTACTGAATGATGTGATCGCAGATCTGGAATTTTATTGCTTATACTAAGGCATTTTGTGCTCACAATTTTCCAGCTATTTCTCCATGGGCTGCTTATACTCTGTATAGAATTGTGCAATGTTCACTTCTACCTTGTCACTCAAGAACAGACTAGAGAGCTCACAACTTCCATTTGTTTCACCAGAATTTCTTTGTTCATCAAGGATGACAAAGTCCATTGGCTTACACCCATAATCCTGGCCTTATGATTAAACACGATGTAAGATTTGAATTTCTCATAATAATTGTATTTATTCCTATAAAAGGCTATATGTAAAGATTCACCAAGTGTTTCCCTAGTTCCTTCATGAAAAGAAAGGTAAAGGATTGATTCCCTGGTTAGAAGTCCTTTAATTGGGAAAAGAATAAGATTAAGCCAAAGATAGCTCCTCCTGAGACAATATTTCCCAGGTGCCTTCACAAAGCATCTTCTGGGAAGATCAGTGAGAAGTAGCTTAAGTAGGGTAGGGTCAGCCAATGATCATACTGTTACCTGGCCAACTTCTGTTGTTACTGCACAGGAGTGTCCTATTAGCCCAGGGGTGGTCAACTCCAGTCCCCGAGAGCCACAATCAGGTCAGTTTTCAGGATACCCACAAATATGCATAAGAGATTTGCATTCAATGGATGCAGTGCATACAAATCTCTCTCATGCATATTCATCGTGGATATTCAGAAAACCTGGCCTGTTTGTGGCTCTCGAGGATCAGACTTGGCCATCCCTGTATTAGCCAGTCAACCAAATATGGGAACAGTACAGCCAGGCACAAGTAGTTCAAGTGAGGGAACTCTGTATTAGTAATGTTTTAAGGACATAGCAAAGCTGAGGAATTGTCTGTGGGCTAGGTGAAATAAAATAGGTATATGGGTACTCAAGGTCCAGCAAATATAACCACTGTCCTATGTCCAGACAAACAAGGATGGTGGCTAAGGAATTTATCCTGAATTTTCTGTACCAGAAACTTGCTCTGATCTCTTAGATTCATTACAGGACAGAGGCCACCTGACATTTTTAGTATGAAAGTATCCTGAATAAAACCCCTGGTTTACTTCCCTAAGAGGATCTAGTTAGACAGTGTTAATTTGCAGAAAAGAATGTAGCTAAGAAAATAAAGACCAAAAGAGCATGTTTTGTCATGCTGGGTCAGACCACGGGGTCCATATCAAACTCAACATCCTGTTTCCAATCATGGCCAAGCAAGGTCACAAATACCTGACAGGATTCCAAGTTCAACAGATTCCATGCTGCTTATCCCAGACACAAGCAGTAGATTTCCCAAAGTCCAACTTAATAATGGTTTATGGACGTTTCCTTCCAGGAACTTGTCCAAACCTTTTTTTAAATCCAGCTACACCATCAGCTTTTACCACATTTTCCGGCATTAATTCCAGAGTTAATTATGTATTGAGTAAAAAGGTATTTCTCCTATTTGTCTTAAATGCATCACCTAGTAACTTCATTGCATGTCATCTAGTCTTTACACTTTCAAAAAAGTACAAACTGATTTGCATTTACCCATTCTAAATCCACTCATTTTATAGACCTCTATCATATCTCCCCCATCAGTTTCTTCTCCAGCTGAAGAGCCCCTAACCTCTTTAGTCTTTCCTCATATAAGAATCATTCCAGTCCCGTTATTTTGGTGCCCCTTCTCTGTACTTTTCTAATTCTGCTATAAACCCTTTTTGAGATGCAGTTGCCCAGAACTGTACACATTATTCACAGTGTAGCCATGATATTCTCTATTTTATTCTTATTTTCCTAATAATTCCTAGTACTCTATTTACTTTCTTGGCTGCCACAGTACAATGGGCAGAGTATTTCAACATATTATCCACGACGACACCTAAACCTTTTTCCTGGGTGGAAGCTGCCAATGTAGAACCTTGCATCGAGCAGCTATAATTTGGGTTGCTCATCCTTCATGTATCACTTTGCACTTGTCCACATTAAATGCTATCTGACATTTGGATGCCCAGTCTTGCAAGGTCCTCTTGCAATTTTTCACAGTCCACTTGTGATTTAACAACTTTGAATAATTTTGTATCAGCTGCAAATTTGACCATCTCACTCATTATTCCATCTCTAGGATAGTTACAAATGTTAAACAGCAGCGGTCCCAGCACAGATCTGAGGCACTCCACTAGTCATAGTTATCCAATGAGAAAATTGCCCGTTAGCCCTACTCTGTTTTCCAACTTTTAACCAGTTCTCAATTCACAACAGAACATTGCCCCTTATCCCATGACTTTTTAATTTCCTCAAGAGTCTCATGGGACACTTTTGTCAAATGTTTTCTGAAAGTTCAGATACACTGTATCAACTGGCTCACTTTTATCCATGTTATTAATACATTCAAATAAATGTAGCAGATTAGTGAGGCAAGACTTCCCCTGACCATGTTCAGCTTGTCCCATTAGACGGACTATCTAGATGTTCAGCAATTTTGTTCTTTATAATATTTCACTTATTTTTTTTCCCGGTATGGATACCACACATACCAGTCTGTAGCTTCCTGGATCAACTCTGGAATCCTTTTTAAAACCTCGCATTATATTGGCCACCCTCCAATCGTCAGTAACCATAGATAATTTTAATACATCTGCAATTTCATTGTTAGGTACTCTGGGATGTATCTCTTTCCAGACCAGGCGATTAGATGCAGCAGTTATGTTTACCAAGAGTGCCTAGTGGACAAAGGCAGTACACTCCTGGGAGTAATCTGGGTAAACCTTAGGTGATGGTGAAAAAGGGCAATTTTCCTTACCCCATTTGTCTGTGGCTATGTAGAGCCAGGCCCTGTGGAAATATGTTAGATGACTTTCTATGCAGGACTATACACAGTAGGAAGACAGCTAGGTGGGGGTTGAAGTAAAAAAATAAAATAAAATACAAATGTAGACCATTTTGGTTGTATCATTACTCAAGTCTTCACCTGCCTTCTACCCTTTGCTTTGGTCTTACCCTGTATTGAGGGATTTGTTGCTATCTTAATAAAAGCTGCCTCCTGTATTAAGAGAATGGTGGCTTCTTTGAAGCTGAAGGCTGCCTTGACGTGGCTGCTGTCAACGCCCATAATTTAGAGCAGATCCCTTATTAGGTCAAGATTTTTTTTTTAATTTACTCTGAAAAATTCTCTCTTGTACAGGGTATGTCTGCTAATTTTTTTGTGGACATCTTCTGAGCTCAGAGGATCTTAGCCTCACTAATCTCCTTGGTCTGACCCAGTATGGCATTTTCTTATGTTCTTAGCATCTATGGCTGCAGCCAAAGTTCTTGAAGATGTCTCATAGGAGTCATATGCACGCAGATAACATGTCTTCCCATATCCTTCCACCTCTGAAAGATGCGACTACAATAAGCTCCTTGGATTCCCATGATAAGCTGAATTTCATATTTCTGTAAGCAGCAGTGTATATACTACATCATATAAGTACGGCCATCTTGAATGATAGCATTAACACATTCTGTTGTGCTGTTCCATAAACAAATTGATAAAACTGCTAATACCTCTTTCGATGCCTCAATATATTTTAAAAAACCAAATATAATCATACATTGGTTCTGGTTCTTCTTGAATGGTAAATGGTATTTTCCTGACCATAGACCATCAAATTTAGGTATGCAATTCCCTCATATGACGTATTCCTCACTGGAGAGAGATCTGAATTCTGTGAATTCTCCTCTGTATGAGGGATTAGAGAAGGTTGCGTCCTGCCAGTCCTCATCTGCAGGTCAGGTTTGGGATAGGGAGGAAACTACTGAGGAGTTTATTAATTGAACCTCAAGATTTTTCCGGTTCAGAATCCAAGTGGTTCAGCAATAGGGATAGTTGGGTCTTGCTGTTGGAATCACTCTCTGAAACATTTTAGAAGAACAGCACAGACATTTTTCAAGTATAGATTCTGATATGATCACGAAGGCAAACAACCAATCTACTGAAAACAAGTCAACAAAATCCTCAAACATTATGAAGAATGGATGAGATTCCTCTTTTTTGGTTCACAATAATAGTGAGGAGTTATCCATCTCTGGTGCCAAGATGACTTAAGAAGGCAAAGGGAAGCTGTACCCAGAAAACACTCTCCTTTCACAAGGCTGAATTTCAACTTTTATATTTTGCTACTAAGCACCAACTTTCCATGCAATTTATGCACCCAGGATTAAGCATACCAAGTTATGTCAATGTACTTTTGACATCCTTCTATGCCATAATCTTAGTGCTGACCACCTGTGCCAAGGTCATAGTGCAGTCTTCTGTGCAGAGTGTTCGATGCCTAAAGTTATCTTTAGGCTTTTTCTCCCTTCCTGTGGGATAGTGCTGAGAAGTATGTCTTCAGTTTTGGCACTTTTTCTCCATACTAGCTATCAAACTACGAACTGTGCCTACAGAGAAAGTTCTCATTTTCACAATTGCTGTTAGAGATTTCCCCCATTGACTGGACAATTAACAGTGCCTGAAAGGTTTGTTTTTTTTTGTTTAGAAAGAGAAATTATTAAAGTAGGAACCAAAACTTCAGTGCAGGAACAGAGCTAGAAAAAAAATGTCTAGTCAGAGTGAACTCCCTCCCTTCCGCCACCATGAACTAAGGTACACGTGCAGGGGCAGGCTGTGCAGGAACTCCCATATATTCTCAGAAAGCTTTTCCAGCATCTTCCAAGCTCCAAGAAAGCTAATCTGTCTTAGCACCATTGGGTATCACACTAGTGTAACTGATTCATCCTGCTTGTCGACAGAAAACGTATTATGGTTAATTCCTGTATCCCATAAATATATTGAAGTAGGATACACCGAGTGCACTTATGCCTAAGGAACGTACCAAAGCTTTTTCCCCATTCTATGTCTATGAGGGGGAAGCTTAATAAATAAAGCCCAAAGGTAATTTCAAACACCATTTCACAACTTAATTTTATTCACAAGACCTGAATAGGTTAAAAAAAAGTTATATAAAAGGAACATCTTGAAGAATACAAGAAAGATTTTTTTTTGAACAGAAACACTTACTGTTGCTTTGTCAAGCACTTTGACTGAATTTTCATCAGCTACATTATGTTTTCTTAGAGCTTCTTCCAATGTCCAGAGGGGTAAGGTCTCCCATTTCCCAAACACAACAAGATCAATATCGCTGAAACAACAAATACCTTTCCATAACTATATTTTGTAAATGCCATAATACCATCCATATTCACTGCAAATTAAAAGTAGTGCTTCTACGCTAGCAGCTTCACTACCTTACTGGAGTGCCAGAGAGCATGTGCATGAGATGCAGGAGTCATGCTCAAAGGTAGCTGTCCACTCAGATGTGGGAATATATATTTTTTTAATTAACTGAACATAAAAGAATAAAATGAATTAGACTTGAAAAAGGGGTATGAAAAGACTAATGGGAGATTGTGGTTCTGGAAAGGAAGCTGACAAGGGGCAAAGAGAGAAGAGACCCTTGAAGAGATTTACACAAAGTAAGAAGTTATTACAACTCACAAATCTGGACATGTTACAGCTTACTTCTCTGCCTGAACTACACACACTTCTTCACACAAATCAGCCTTTTATAAGACCATCTCAAAATGCTAACCTGGTAGGTAAATATAGTCCAGTTTTGAAACTTCCAAATATCTGAACCTGAAATACAAAAATATATTATTAGACTAATAGTCCTGCATTATTTATCAATATAATATATTTCTTATTCAAGTTGATTAAACCAGTCCTTATCTAATGAAACTACTTGAGCCTGTACCCTGTATTAGTATGTGCTAGTAAATACTAATACTCGCAAACAGTTTTTTTTTTGTTTTTTTTTTTACAAGCTCAACAATTCTGTGGCATATATAGGACATTCCTGTTCATGGTAAAATCTTTTTGGGGAAAAGTATCTGCAGACTCATTAAGGTAGTAAACTGTCCAGCACTATTTGCATAAAGACAATATAGCATTTTATTCCAAGACACTGCGAAAACTTTAGTTAAAAATATAAAATAAAAGACTTGGCTAGAACTCAAATATTAGCTATAACATACTTTATCCAGTGTAGAACAAATCCTGCTAGAGCCAAGTTCTTGCTCACCAGTTCTCAGTTACTAGGAATGCTTCTTCCTAAGCAGATTCCCCTAGGCTATACAGTGAATGATACAACTGCCAACCTTGGTAGAATTACATAAAACACCTTGGTTTCATCCATATATAGCTTTTTGCATGTTCCCCAATATGGCAGAAAAACAGTTTTTAAACACATGACTATGTCAAATTCACAAACACTTCATGATCTCACTGGAATTCTGACCAGCATCATTCCCCTCAAGTTTGCAGACAGAATTGCACAACAGATATAAAGGAAAATTGGTTCTTACCTAATTTCCTGTAATACCACAGTTCAGACCAGCGGTTTTATTCATGTCTACCAGCAGATGGAGGTAGAGAACAAAACTTTGGGCACTGCCACATATACGAGAATGCCACCTGCAGTCCCTCAGTATTAATCGATACCCAAGCCAAAAAAAATAAAGAACAAACAAGGCTCCCAATATGGATACCCCTGACCAACTAGATAACCATGCAGAAAAAACTAAACCTAGGAATCGAAGCCAAAAAACAGCAGAGCTGCTTTGCGAATAAATACAGCAGTAGACCAAGCAGTCTTTCGGCAGAGATCCTCTCTGCCGAAGGTGGGCCTCTGGACTGATCTGTGGTATTACAGGAACGAAAATTAGCAGGTAAGAACCAATTTTCCTTTCCTGAACATACCCAGATCAGTCCAGGCAAGCGGGATGTACCAAAGCCCTCTTAGACTGGGCGTGAACCCGAAAGACCTGCTCGAATAATATATTACTTACTCTCCAAAAGGGGGCCGCCTCTGGGTCTGCACATTCAAACGGCAATGCTTAGTAAAAGTGTGCAATGAAGACCACACTGCGGCTCTATAGATCTCTTGGGGAGACACCAGCTTAGCCCAAGACAGTGCCTGAGCTCGAGTCGAATGTGCTCTAAGACCCACTGGAACTGCTCTTCCTTTTGATATATAAACTGCAGAGATTGTCTCTTTCAACCAACGAGACAAAGAAGCCTTAGACGCCTTTTCACCCTTTTCTGCTCCCCCGAACAGGACAAACAAATGATCAGAACGATGAAAAGCGTTCGTGACTTTCAAGTAATACCACCCGTCTCACATACAAAAGGTGACGTTCTCGTCCCATCGAGGGATCCCAAGCCCAATCCGGAAACCTGGGCAACTCCACTGATTGGTTTACTTGAAAAACAGACACCATACCTTAGGAAGAAATGAAAGTACCAAAAGCAAGGACACCGTATCGGACGATATCCAGGGAAACTGATCACGGCACTAAAGTGCCTGCAATTCCGAAATCCTTCTAGCCAAACAGATAGCTACCAAAAAGACAGACTTCAGAGTCAGGATCTTCAGATACCCGATTCAGAGGCTCAAACGGCTCCTCGCAAAGGACCCGTAGCACGAGATTAAGATTCCAATCTGGACAAATGTGATGCAGAGGTGGACAGAGATGTTTGACTCCTCGTAGAAAACGCACCACATCCAGATGGGATGCCAAGGCCTTCCCCTGGAATCTCCCTCCCTCTGAGACAATCCAAAGTGGAAACTTGGACCCGAAGGAAACTATGAGCTAATCCTTTGGATAAACCCACCTGCAAAATATGGGACACAGACACCTGAAGAGGGTCCAATCCCTGTTGTCCACACCTTCCATATCCTGGAATAGGCTAAAGAGGTAGCAGGGTGTCTCGCTTGGAACAGCATGGTAATTACTGGATATGAATACCCCCACACTCGCAATCACCTCCTCTCAAAAGCCAGGCCGAGAGACAAAAGTGATCCTCCCGATCGGAAAATATAGGACCCTGACGCAGGAGATCCGGTAAATGGGTCAGGCGTAGTGGTCAGTCCACTGCCAGCCGCACCAGATCTGCGAACCACAGACGATGAGCCAATCTGGAACCAACAGAATCACTGACCCCGCGTGGCACTCTACACGCCTGAGTACCTTTGCTATCAGCAGCCACGGAGGAAAGACGTACAGGAGGACTCCGGCCAGCCACAGACATATGAGAGCATCGAGCCCCACCACCCCGGACTCCCTCCGGCGGCTGAAGAACCTTTGCGTCTTGTTATCGAGACTCGTTGCCATGAGATCGAACTGCGGTCACAGAGAAGCTCCCAGGCCCTCAGAATTCCCACTTCCCCAGATCCAACTGCTGCCGGCTGAGGTAAATCAGCCGGAAGTTGTCAGACTCCTGTGACATGGGAGGCGGTGATTTCTTAGAGATGAAGTTCTGCCTACTCGAACAGCAGCTTCTGTGGGACTCTTGGTTCCCTCCTGTACAGTTGATGTAAGGACACCGTGGTCGAACTGTCTGAGAAAACTCGCACCATCTGATCGCGGGCCCAAGGGTAGAAACTGCTCCAGCTCGGCGCACCGCTCTTCTCCAGGTGATTGATGGACCATGTCTGTTCCAATGTCGACCAAACGCCCTGAGTAGACCTGCCCAGACAAACTGTTCCCCAACCCTAAAGACTTGCATCCGTGTTGACCACCACCCATTATGGGACCTCGAGAGGCATCCCCTTCTCCAGATTGTTCTGCGTCATCCACCAGGCCAGACTGGCCCTGGCCATCAGAGCCAGGGCAAGAAATATTGTTGCGACAGAGGATTCCAATGGGACAAACAAGGCTCTCTGCAGAGGTCTCAAATGGGCAAACGCCCAGGGCACCAGTTCCAATGTGGACACCATCGAGCCCAGGGCCTGTAAGTAATCCCAGACCTTCGGCACCTGTAGACTAAGCAGCCGCGCTATCTGCCCCTGAATTTTTCTGTAAGAAACACTCTGCTCTCCGCTGGATGTCGAAGCGGGCTCCCAAGTATTCGAGGGAATAGGAGGGGACCAGATGGCTCTTCTGCATATTAATAACCCAGCCTAGAGATTCGAGGAGCGACTGAACTCTGTCCATGGACCGCACACATTCCTCTAGTGACTTCGCCTGTATCAGCCAATCGTCCAAGTACGGGTGCACCAGCAATGCCTCCTGTCGCAGCGCCGCCGCCACTACCACCATCACCTTTGTAAAGGTCTGTGGGGCGGTGGCCCCACCCCGAAAGGCAGCGCTTGAAACTGATAGTGCTGTCCCAGAGCCATGAATCTGAGAAATGTCTGGTGCTCCTGAAGGATGGGGACATGCAGATAAGCCTTGGTGAGATCCAGAGACGCCAAAAACTCTCCTCCCCGTACCGCCACAATTACAGTGCGCAACATCTCCATCTGAAAACGTGGTACCTTCAAACTCTGGTTGACTTTCTTCAGCTCTAGGATAGGTCGGAAAGTGCCTTCCTTCTTGGGCACCACGAAATAGATGGAATATCTGCCTTGTCCCTATTCAGACACTGGCACCGGTACAACCTCCTACAGGACTTAACAACTGCTGAAGCATTTCGTGGACTGCTGCCCACTTGCTTTAGGAAAGACAATGCAACTCTAGAAAGACCGACCGCAGTGGGCGAGAAAATTCCTAAGGCGTAGCAATTTCTCCACCACGCCTCAACACCCACCGGTCGGAAGTGATCTTGGTCCACTCCCCATAGAACCAGGCCAGCCTGCCCCTGATTACTAGAGACAGGAGTGGACCTGCCGGATCTCATTGTGAGGACTTCTTGCCACCAGCCCGCACCCTGGGGTGGATCCGCCTCTAGTATGACCTTCCAGCCCCTTGAAAGGACTGTTGCCTAAGCGAGGAACTATCTTGGGGGCCGAGGCCCCCGAGGGCCTCGTCTGACAAACTTCTGGACTCCCAAAGCGAGGCCGAGAAGAGAAAGGTTTCTGGCCAGACTTCGATCCTCTGGCAGCCTATTGCCCTTTGTCTCTCCCAGCGACTTCAGACGATCGAGGTCCTCACCAAACAGCAGATTACAGAGCTGCGATTTTGATGACAGATCCGCTGAACAGTTGGTAGCCACAAGTGTCGTCTGGACACCACCACCGACACCATAGCGCAGGCCGTGGTTCTCACCAGGTCATAAAAGGCATCCGTGCCATAGGCAACCCCTGCCTCCAGGCGGGCCGCCTGGACTGGGAAAGAGTCCCGGAGGCAGACTGGTCCTGCGGCTTCTGGATCCAACACAAACAGACCCGTTGCATCAGACTTGCACATACCACCGCCCGCAGGCCGAGCCCCAGGACCTCAAAAGCTTGCTTGAGATGCACTTCCGATCCTGAACATCCTTCAGAGTGGAAGCTCCAGCCACCGGAATAGTGGATTTCTTAGTAACTGCCGAAACTGCCCCATCCACCTTCGGGACCTTAAGAATGTCCAGATGGTGCTGCAGAAGCAGCCAACTCATGGACCTGAGTCGGGGGAATCCCACTCTCGGTTGATCAATTTCTGGATTTTCTTCGGAATTGGGAAAGCGCTAGGGGGGGGGGGGGGTGTCTCCTAGGCCATCCAGAACCGGATTAACCCCTTCAGCATCTAAATCCTCCAGGGTGAGCTTAATTCCCAGCTCCTCAAACACCTGAGGTATAAGCAGGCGAAGCTCCTCTCTTGAAAAGCCGGTCACCCGTGGATCATAGCCTTCAGCCTCTGGACCCTCCAAAGTCCCCTGTTCAGTTTTAGAGTCCCCTGGGTCCAGAGGGGGACCCCCAATTGGGTCCCCCATCCTGATAGGCCTCCGAGGAGACATCATCCTCCTGCTTAGACTCATCCGAGTCAGATTCCAATCGCGCTAGCTGTCCCTCGGAAGGCAGAGTTCGCGGGCCCACGGAACTTTTAGGGGGGACCTTCCCCCACTTGCCAAACCCGTTGGGCCTTCTGTGACACCGCACTTACCTGCCTGCCTAGCCAGGAAGGCCTCGTGCAGTAAAAGTACGAATTCGAGCGAAACACCCCCCCCGGGGCCCCCGAAGGGCACTTGAGGCTGCTAGGGCCTGAGATATCCGGACCTTTTCCCCAGGTCGAACCATGGGAGACAGGAGTTGCAGGGACCCCTCTGACAGAAGCCCCCCTATCCAGCTCCGCTTCTGTGGTCATAAGCCACTCCCTCCTGTGATCCCAGCACCACCGCCCACAGTCCGCAAATGCCTCCATGGCTTTGCTTTCCTTTCAGACCCCCCTTCCCCCCTCCAGCACACTCCGTGCAGAGGAAGAGGTCATTTAGGCCGACCAACGGGCTACCACAGGCCCTGTAGGTCTCTCTGAGCTGCTTGTCTGTTATAACAAGCACCAAGAAATAAAGCAAGGCAAAATAACAATCCAAACAGGCAATCCTATGCTTGCCACGCTTCCACAAGGCCCGAATCATGAGGGGGAAGGGCGTACCATGCAGCAGCTGTCAAACCAAGAATTTCCCGCCGGCACAGTGAACAGGCCGCTGCCACGATTGAAAACCACGTGGCTTGTTCGGGAGTACAGCCAGCCTCCACTGGAGTGAATCTGCCCCGACCGGGACCACCCTCTTCTGAATGATCCCCCGATCTGTCCACTTACTGCTCGGCCTGCACCTGATGATCTCGCCGAGGATTTCAGCCTGCTAGGCGGCACAGCCTGCCCCATGCTTCTGCTGATGATGCATTCAGCCTGCTAGGCCGTACAGCCTGCTCACATGCGGCTGGCTGTTGCAAAAGCAGACAGCTGCCGGTGACTTTTTTTTTTTTTACACAACAGAAAGATTTAAAGGCCCAGACACACAGGAAAGCACAAAAATAAAAAGTACGGGTACTTCCCTGTCCTGGGCAGGCGGAGGGGCTTTGGGCCCACCAAGGGAACCAGACCACTGGCTGTCAGTGGTCCCGGGCTGAAGCCTGTCATCTCGGGGAGCAATTTTCCTTAAAATATCCAGTCAGTCGGTACTGCAGGGTTAGCACCTCTACCATCTGCTGGAGGTAGATAAATATTGAGGGACTGCAGGTGGCACTCTCATATATGTGGCAGTGCCCAAAGTTTTGTTCTCTACCTCCATCTGCTGGTAGGGATGAATAAAACAGCTTGTCTGGACTGATCTGGGTATGTTCAGGAAAGTACTTTGAACAATGTTCTTGTTTCAGGGGAATATGCTAAGAGTTTAAAACAAGCCTCTTTGCAATAATGTTACCTTTAATTACTTGTATGAGATTAGGACTTCCTTCGGGGAATTCGTAGTCACTAGCCAGTCATCCAGATAAGGGAAGACACAGATGCCCTGAAGCAGGTGCACTGCAACAGCAGCTAGGCACTTGGTAAAGACTCTGGGTGCTGCAAACACCTCAAAGAGGAGTACTTGGTACAGACAGTGAAAGGATTCTTATATAAAGCATAGGTAGTGCCAATAGGAGGGATGCATGGGTATGTGATCACAGGAATCCTTTAGATCCAGGGTACACCAGTTCCCGTGCCTGAATGATAGGGAGAATCATGTGGAGGGAACTCATTTTGAATTTCTTCCAGAGTAGTTTTCCTATTCAGACTTATGAAATCCAGGATGATCTCAATTCTGTAGATATCTTGGTGATAAGGAAATAGCAGAAGTAAAATCCTTGGCCATGTTGACTGGGCTGGACAGGTTCTATTGTTCACTAAGGAGGTTAAAAAAAGTACCTTCCTTGACCTTAGCCATCAGGGAGGTAAATAATTCATCAAGTCTGCCACTTGGTCTAAGGGCTGACGTGCCCTCTGGCTGGGAGTCTGAGGTGTAATATCCTCTTCAGAAATCTAGGACAGAATCCTCTTGTACATTTGGGCTTTACAAAATTTGTCCTGGTGACATGTTAGAGATTAAGGGCAACAGGGAAAAAATGGGATCTGGCATTTTCAGGCACAGGTCTTGTTCCAGTAACCTCAATGGAAACATTGCTTTAGAAACTGGTGGGGATAAATGAAGCATATCTCCTCCTACCCTGAAAAAGCTCCCACTGAAGACCTGTACCTGAAGCATCGCAGACCAGTGCAGTAGCTTGCTCCGGTGCCCAATGCATTGACAGTGCTGTGGCACTGGGCATTAATGGTGCCAATACTCTATGCTTATTTGGTGCCAATTGCACCAACTCTAAAAAGTGGAGCTGCTTCTTCTTAGATATTTTGTTTGCCTGCCACCAAAGACTCTGCCTGCTCCAGGGAGGGTGGAGATTTTCCCCAAGAAGGTTCCTGCTCAACTCAGCACCCAGGGAGCAAGACAAGGCTCTGCTCCGGGAGGCGGACCAGTTGCAGCACTTCAAAAACTTAGGTAGCTACTCCATTTTCCAAGCCCTGAACTTCTGTGAGCGTGGAGACATCTGGCCACAATGGTAATTTGCCTGATCATTGTTTGGTCCCAGGCAGCATTAACAGATGTCATGTTCATCTGTAATGGACATTTTCCTACCATACACATAATCCTTGAAGCCACTAATATACTATATATCTATATAAGAATATATATATACTATATATATATATATATATATATAGATATATATAATATATATATATATATATATATTAGTGGCAACTATATATTTCGGATCTCTCTCTCTCTTCTCTCTTCCTCTCTCTATTCGTGGCCCTCTCGCTTCTATCGAGTTTCCAGTTTCAGCCCCTGTTAATTGTAACTGCATCTCTTCATCACGTTTAGTTATGTTCTTGGTTTGTTCTTCACACCCCTGTTTCATGTAAACCGGCATGATGTGAACGCTTTCATGAATGCCGGTATAGAAAAACCTTAAATAAATAAATAAATAAATAAATATATATATATATGTATAGCACTTAAAAGTGGTGTTTGTGGGGGTTACTGAAGCAGCAAGGCAACATAAGAAAAATATTTAAAAGAATGAATATATAACAAGATATTAAGAAAACCGCTTTCATTGTTTCCTAAAAAAAAAAAAGTTGGCTTCTATATAAGTTGAGAATAATGGTCTACATATTGCTTCCACTTGTCCTTCAAAAAAAAAATCCTGAAAAACAAGGTCAGTATGTTAATAAGGCTATTTTCCAAAATCTAGATCCCTCCAAAACTAATCCCACCTCCACAGAGCAACTAATATGGGCATGGTCTGACCTGATCAACTTTTTGAGCAAAATATATTTAATCCAAGACTTAGACCCATGGGCTCTAGAGATGTATATGAAATCTTTACCTTTAATAGATGCCATATATCAAGAACTTCCAATTGTTCAAACAAATGGAATCCCTTTAGGTCCCATATATTTCCTGGCTGACTATCAGGGGCACCTAAACTGGGATTAGTTACCAACTGAAATTTCTGCCAACATATGGACCATCTGGAATTATAAGTGTGCATTAACAAAATTAAAAAGAAGAATTAGTAATTGGGAGCACAGAGAGAAGCCAGCAACCATAAACCTTCCCTACAATAATAATGTTAATGTTTCTTACTCCATCTGAAATTGCTTGTTCCAAATGAAAAGGAACACTTTTGTGAATTAAGATGGCAACCCCAGATGTTTTATTTAGAGCAGAAGAAAAGAAACCTTGAGACAGCGCCTCCCACCCCCGATTACCCTAATGTGGCTCAGTATGTTTTTCTATACAATGTGGCAGTGCTGCCATCCTTTCACAGCTTTTCATTGGATACAGTCACGTGACTCGTCTGCAAGAAACGGCTATGACAGATTGAAAAGTCTCTGTATTGTTACCATCTAAGAGGTCCTACACCTGATTGACTAGTATATTTACAGTATGAATTGACTGATTATCTTTGTATGTGAGTTTTTTGAATCTTTGAATTGTTGATAGGCTTCCACATTACAATTGTATTTCCTGCTATGCGTTGCATTCCATGTATGTGTCCTACTTGATTTACTTTTTTTTTTTTAGGTCTTTGAATCACTGTGGGGCAGATTTTAAAAGGCTTACGTGCGTAACCCTTAAAAAAAACCCTGCGCGTGCCAAGCCTATTTTGCATAGGCTCGGCGATGCGCACAAGTCCCGGGGTTTTGCTAGGGGTGGGTGGGGGGGGGGGGGGGAACGGGCAGCGCGCGCAGGGCTCGGTGCGCACAAGGTGCACAAATGTGCACCCCTTACGCGCGCTGACCCCGTATTTTAAAAGATACGCGTGTATCTACTGAAATCTGGCATACTTTTGTTTGCGCCTGGTGCACGAACAAAAATACACGCTCTTTTTTTTTTAAATGTACCCCTGTATGCTCCATCACTCCCTACGCAGCTTTCGGACCGTATTGGAAGATATTGACACTTTCAAAGCTCATTAACAGGCCGATTCAGTAAAGTCCGCGGGACAGCGGGCGAAAGGCCACTCGCCTGTGCGCGCAATACAGTATTCAAATGAGGCCCGGCGGTAGAAACGGGCAAAAGGAGGCGCTAGGGACACTAGCGCGTCCCTAGCGCCTCCTTTTTGACAGGAGCGGCGGCTGTCAGCGGGTTTGACAGCCGACGCTCAATTTTGCCGGCATCGGTTCTCGAGCCCGCCGATAGCCACGGGCTCGGAAACCAGACGCCGGCAAAATTGAGCGTCCGGTTTTCGGCCCGACAGCCGCGGGCCGAATTCAAAATTTTTTTTCTTTTTTTTTAAACTTTTTTTTACTCTTCGGGACCTCCGACTTAATATCGCCATGATATTAAGTCGGAGGGTGCACAGAAAAGCAGTTTTTACTGCTTTTCTGTGCACTTTCCCGATGCTGGAAGAAATTAGTACCTACTTTTGGGTAGACGCTAATTTCTGAAAGTAAAATGTGCGGCTTGGCTGCACATTTTACTTTCTGAATCGCGCGGGAATACCTAATAGGGCCATCAACATGCATTTTGCATGTTGAGGGCGCTATTAGGTTCGGCGGGGTTGGACGCGCATTTTCCGCCCCTTACTGAATAAGGGGTAAGGTAAAACGCATGTCCAATGACAGGTTAACAGTGCGCTCCCCATTGGAACGCACTGCACTGTATCGGCCTGTAAGTATGACAATAGGAGTCTCTCATAAGAGATAGATAATTGTCTCTTGAAGACATGTTTCTTCCTGGTGAGGACTACAAAGGTTAGTACCATGCTTCTCTCTCTCCTACTTGTGATTTTTTTTTTTTTAATGAGGTCCCTTCTCCCCCTTACTGGTTGGATTGCTTTGCCATATGGTATATAGCTGGATTATTGTTTTGTCAATAGATACTGTTTTATTATGCTATTGCTTTTTGTTTTGGTGTAGGGCTGATCAACTTTTCCCCTCTCCAAAAATAACAAACAAGTAGTTCATTATAGTGCTTAATTTCTGCTGCTGCTTATTTTGTTTTGTGTTACTGGATTCTCACATTTGTCTAGGGGGTATTATCTTTGCTAGCATGCGCATCCACCATTTTGGGATCTTTAGGACACTTTTCAACCAAATCTCATCTGATACAGCGCTCCAGTAAAGGAAAAAAAAAGGCTCCTACTGTGACAGAAGCCTCAAAGCAGCAAAGAAGGTAGTAACAGCATCTGACAAAGCTTTTCTTCTTCAGGGACAGCACCTAGAACTAAACTAGCGCACATCTAGTTCAATGCACTGCTCATGTGACCTCTCTAGACCTCTATTTAAAGACTTGGCAGGAGACATATCAATAAGAAGGTGTTTGATCTCATTATAGCAATTAAAATACAAACTAAAACATGCAACTGAATCATTTCTTGTATATGAAGTTCTCATGATTTCTACTTACATCTGCACTGGGCCACAGTTCCTTAATTACATTTTCTATCCTGTTCACCACTTCCATTCGCATTTTCTCTTCTTCAGATCGAGGCGACATATATTTGTAAAAATCTGTAATTTCCTCATGAAGTCTGAAAAAAAGAAGCAAAAGAGAAAGTCAGAAGGGACATCTGAGTGCTGGAAGAAAAGAAAATCCATAAGGGATTTTTTTTTTTTAAATAAGAGAATGGCAATGAAGAACTGAGCTAACCCGTGGTAACTTTTCTGCATGAGGATAACATGCACAGAGCAACAGTTACAAGCCTAAAACACCTTGCTAGACAGACCGGAAGGGCCATTTTTGGTCTTTATCTGCTCTCATTGACTTACTATTGTTCTTGTGAAAAGTAACAGATTGACAGCACTGGAAAAAGCAAGTCTGCTTCCTATAGACTGTTTTCTCGTAGATAGCAGGATGAATTAGCCATGTTGTCTTGGATGATGTCATCTAACAGCGCATGATATGAAGCCTTCTCAAAGTAGCAGAACTTTGATGCTCTGCCCTTGCAAGGTGCTTTTCACATGACTGACCAGTCCCAGAATCCTCAGTTACCACAGTTTACAGACGATTCAGTGGGAGCACTGAGAGGAGAGGATCACCTTGCTGGTGGCTGAAAGGAATCAGTACGTTTTTGCTTGGGAAATTTTTCTTTTTTAAAAGATTTGGGGCCAAGTTAACTTTTTAGGAATATTATTTAGTGTGTTTGTGCTTTTAATAGTCAGTAAGGCAGCAAATAAACAGAAGTTACACTATTTTTAAACAGTCAGTCAGTAAGGCAGCTAGTAAGCAGTAGTTAGTGTGTATTTTTATTAGTCTATAAGGCAGCTAATAAGCAGAAGTTAAGAGTTTGTATATTAAAAACAAACAAAAAAAAAGTAGCCAGAAGCTAGAAATAAGCTAGGAGCAGAGTATACCTAAGCAAAAATGTTGAAAAGTTCAGTTCAGTTACTCATCTTGGAAAGGTGTTAAGGTAGTGTGATTTGGTTTGATTAGGTACCAACATTTGTTAATCAAGAGAGCAGTGAGTCACTCTGGCTGACTAACTGAAGTTAGACTGCATGAGACTAAATGCACAATCACATCTTTATGGGTAGAAATCCCATGTGTGTCAGGGAAGACTATAGTGATAGGAGTATACTACCATCCACCTGGTCAAGATGGTGAGAAGGACAGTGAAATGCTAAGAGAAATTAGGGAAGCTAACCAAATTGGTAGTGTGGTAATAATGGGAAACTTCAATTACCCCAATATTGACTGGGTAAATGCATCATCGGGACACGCTAGAGAGATAAAGTTCCTGGATGGAATAAATGACAGTTTTATGGAGCAATTGGTTCAGGAACCGATAAGAGGGAGCAATTTTAGATCTAATTCTCAGTGGAGCACAGGATTTGGTGAGAGAGGTAACGGTGGTGCTTGGCAATGGTGATCATAATATGATCAAATCTGAATTAATGATTGGAAGGGGGACAGTAAGCAAATCCATGGCTCTCGTGCTAAACTTTCAAAAGGGAAACTTTGATAAAATGAGAAAAATAGTTTGAAAAAAATTGAAAGGAGCAGCTACAAAGGTAAACAGTGTGCAAGAGGCGTGGTCATTGTTAAAAAATACCATCCTAGAAACACAGTCCAGATGTATTCCACACATTAAGAAAGGTGGAAAGAAGGCAAAATGCTTACCGGCATGGTTAAAAGGGCAGGTGAAAGAAGCTAAGCATAATGCATAAGCGTTGGCAAGTTAAATGTAAGACATTGATAAGACATGCTAAGAGAATTTGAAAAGAATTTGGCCATAGAGGCAAAAACTCACAGTAAAATTACAAACCTCTCCTCTCTGGCCCTCATGGTATCTTTCACTCTGATCTTTCTAAAAGAAGTGGAAAGTGGCTTAATCTCAGGAAGCCTTCTGCTAGAAGGTCCTACAGTTTTAAATGGAGGAGGTTTATGTCCTGGTATCGGGCCTGCTCTCTGAACCAGTTTGCCTGAATCCAAAGGACTTTCTCCAGTATTTTTCCCTTTGTTCATCAGGACTTAACTATGTCTTCAATGAAAATACACTTCAGTTGGCAAGTTAAATGTAAGACACTGATAAGAAAGGCTAAGAGAGAATTTGAAAAGAAGTTTGCTTTAGAGGCAAAAACTCACAGTAAAAACATTTTAAAATATATTCAAAGCAGAAAGCCTGTGAGGGAGTCAGTTGGATCGTTAGATGATCGAGGGAGTTAAAGGGGCACTTAGAGAAAATAAGGCCATTGCGGAAAGATTAAATGATTTCTTTGCT
This sequence comes from Rhinatrema bivittatum, assembly GCF_901001135.1. NCBI lineage: Eukaryota > Metazoa > Chordata > Amphibia > Gymnophiona > Rhinatrematidae > Rhinatrema > Rhinatrema bivittatum. The sequence goes on along the minus strand of NC_042621.1, from coordinate 71,191,678 downwards.
TCAGTGTTTACTGAAGAGACTGTTGGGGAGGTACCCATACTGGAGAAGGTTTTCATGCGTAATGATTCAGATGGACTGAACCAAATCACGGTGAACCTAGATGTGGTAGGCCTGATTGACAAACTGAAGAGTAGTAAATCACCTGGACCGGATGGTATACACCCCAGAGTTCTGAAGGAACTCAAAAATGAAATTTCAAACCTATTAGTAAAAATTTGTAACCTATCATTAAAATCATCCATTGTACCTGAAGACTGGAGGATAGCTAATGTAACCCCAATATTTAAAAGGGGCCAGGAAAAATAGTGGACTAAAAATCAAAATCATAGAACATCTAGAAAGACATGATTTAATAGAACAAAGTCAGTATGGATTTACCCAACGCAAGTCTTGGCCTCACAAGTCTGCTTCACTTTTTGAAGGAGTTAATAAAACATGTAGATAAAGATGAACCAGTAGATGTAGTGTATTTGGATTTTCAGAAAGCGTTTGACAAAGTTCCTCATGGAAGGCTTCTAGGAAAGTAAAAGGTCATGGGATAGGTGGTGATGTCCTTTCGTGGATTACAAACTGGCTAAAAGACAGGAAACAGAGCAGGATTAAATGGACAATTTTCTCAGTGGAAGGGAGTGGACAGTGGGAGTGCCTCAGGGATCAGTATTGGGACCCTTACTTTTCAATATATTTATAATGATCTGGAAGAAATATGACGAGTGAGATAATCAAATTTGCAGATGATACAAAATTGTTCAGAGTAGTTAAATCACAAGCAGATTGCGATAAATTGCAGGAAGACCTTGTGAGACTGGAAAATTGGGCATCCAAATGGCAGATGAAATTTAATATGCATAAGTACAAGGTGATGCATATAGGGAAAAATAACCCATGCTATAGTTACACAATGTTAGGTTCCATATTAGGCGCTAGCACCCAAGAAAGATCTAGGCGTCATAGCGGATAATATTGAAATCATCCGTTCAGTGTGCTGCGGCAGTCAAAAAAGCAATGTTAGGAATTATCAGAAAGGGATGGCGAATAAAACAGAAAATGTCATAATACCTCTGTATCGCTCCATAGTGAGACCGCACCTCAAAAAAGATATATTTGCGATGGAGAAGGTAGAGAGAAGGGTAATCAAAATGATAAAGGGAATGGAACAGCTCCCCTATGAGTAAAGACTAAAGAGGTTAGGACTTTTCAGCTTGGAGAAGAGATGGATGAGGGGAGATATGATAGAGGTGTTAAATCATGAGAGGTCTAGAACAAGTAAATGTGAATCGGTTATTTACTCTTTCAGATCATAGAAAGACTAGGGGGCACTCCAGGAAGTTAGCATGTGGCACATTTAAAACTAATCGGAGAAAGTTCTTTTTTACTCAACGCACAATTAAACTCTGGAATTTGTTGCTAGAGGATGTGGTTAGTGCAGTTAGTATAGCTGTGTTTAAAAAAGGATTGGCTAAGTTCTTGGAGGAGAAGTCCATTACCTGCTATTAAGTTCACTTAGAGAATAGCCACTGCCATTAGCAATGGTAATATGGAATAGACTTAGTTTTTGGGTACTTGCCAGGTTCTTATGGCCTGGATTGGCCACTGTTGGAAACAGGATGCTGGGCTTGATGGACCCTTGGTCTGATCCAGTATGGCATGTTCTTATGATGTCCGGTGGTATATTATAGAGTGCCAGGGAGGTGGGCAGGTACGCATGGCTAATTCATTCTATCTACGAAAAACACCGTCTACAGTAAGCAAACTTGCTTTTTTCCCCCATTGATAAACACGCTGAATTAGCCATGCTGTCTTGGAGGCTCTAAAAAGTTGCTAGCAAAAGTCCCAAACTCCTAGTAAAAGCCAAGAACCATAAATCAAAGTGAATGGCCAAGTAAGCATTATTTCCAGAAAGTAATCCATTCTCTGTACCAGCTACAACTACTTTAAATCTTAGGAGCCAGGACCTACCATATATACTCTCATGTAAGTCAAGAAATTTATGCCAAAAAAATCGGCATAAATCAGCTGGCCCAACTTACACACGCGTACCCCCCAAAACTTACTGAAAGTCCTCCCCTATTTCAAAAAACAAAACCAGTCCCAACCCATCAAAGCCCACCACCCTCCCTTCATAACTCCTGTTCAATCCCTCCCCCCCAACCCACCAAATGCCTGATGGTCCAGCGGGGGGCCTGGGAGCAATCTGCTGCTCCCGGGCAGTCAGCTGCCAGTAAACAAAATGGCAATGGCAGTTCTTTGCCCTTACCATGTGACAGGGGCTACTGGTGCCCTTGGCCAACCCCTGTCACATGGTAGGAGATGGAGAGATTGAACAGGGTGGGCAGTCATGGGAGAGGGAGAGGAATTATGGTTCTTGACTAACTGCATTCATTTATTCATGTCCAGCAAGTTTACAAACCCTGTTCTCTAGGTAGAGTTTTTGCTCTGAGCATGTGCAGGAGTTCCTGCATAGGCACTGCCTCATGATACTCCACGCTGTCATTAGAACTAAGACTAGCTAAATAAGTGACTCCAGGGAGGCAGGTGGGTATTTAATATTCATTCATTCTGGTGTCTACAGAGAACACCATTGCTGATTAAAAATTGCTTTCTCCAACAATCAGGGCTGAATTAGCCATGACACATAGGGAGTCCCAAGCTGAAGGCTGCAGCAGAGTAAATGAACTGAACTGAATAAGCAACCTGGACCCCACCATGGAGAATGGAATATTGGGTTGAACAGGCTATGAAAAACTGCTTGTCCAAATTTGTCACTGTTTGATAAATTGTCCAGACAGTAATAGGATATGAAGGTATGCACTTATGGTCAAATTGCAGCTTTGCAGATATGTTCAAAAGGTACTACTCTCAGATAAGCCACCTATGTGGCCATGGCTCTCTCTTGCAGAGTCTTGATAGCAGGCATCCAGATCAGACCCTAAAGCGGTTAGGATTGTAAGCAACAATCAGTTAGGAGTCCAATGTGGCTGGGTTCTTTTCCTGTAGTAAGCCAAGGTTCTTTTATACTCTGAGAAATGAAGTACCTTTTCACCTTGGCACGTGACCTTGGAAAGAACGTAGGTAAGACTGGCTTGATTAATACGGAGGCTTCATTAGTTGTGCCAGAACCACATTCAGATTCCATAGAAAGAGAGGTTTGACAACTGGAGGCTTATTATGCCATAAGCCTTTCATGAACTTGGATACTAACAAATGAGTGAAGACTGGCCTACCCTC